>NC_055995.1:82522080-82827717 GCF_018446385.1 Zingiber officinale | reverse complement strand
AAAAAAAAAATAATTCTCTAATTTTCTCGTCTATTTTTTTTTTTTACTCTCTGAACTCATTACCTCTCCATGAAACAGTAAGAAAAGTAGTGTAAGTGGAATGGAGTGGAGCAGGTCCTCTTCAACATTTACTCGACAATAATTGTGGGGGCCAATACGGGTAGCCTTTTGATGCTTCTACAAGACAAAAAAGATATCTTGTGCTCTAAAAGGAAGAAGGTGGACGAGCTATTGGAGCCAGAACAAAGCTGAAACAAAAAATAAAAAATAAAAATGGACAGTTTTCTCTCAGTCAGCCCTCACATCACTCTCCATTCAACTCATCTACATGTTCAAGATTCAAGAGTTAATCACTAGACATAAAATAGCTCAAACCATTATTTTCAGAGTTTAGGTTTAAAGGCAGCAGTAAAGGCTGTAACGAATCTGTTTGCAGTACTGGAAACTAAGATTTCTGTACTGAAATGAACCTAAAAAAGACCTGGATTTCCAGGTCAAACTGACTGTCCTTGGATTAGGTTGTTTCATAAACACACAGAAGAGTTGTTTGATTAGATTGGATGAAAGAAAGCCTTGTCGAGAAATGCTCTTAAAAATGACAAGATCATTTATTTCAAGCAGCCAACTCATCATCATTCTCGATTCAGATAGCAAAATAAAAATGACGGCAGAAAGATTAACAGTTTATTTTGAATGATTTAACAATTGATGAAGAAGTCCAAACTCAAGATTTTTGGTTGATAAAAGCTCAACCAGAGGAGAGGAAAGCTTCGTCCTCTGTTCGGGTCTGGTGGACTTCTTCTGCCGACTCCGGTCGCCTCCAAATAAACGCCAATTGAAAAAAGAAAAAGAAAGGGAAAGAACGCACCATTCGAGGCACGCCCCTTTCTCTTTCTCGTCCTCTTTTCTCTCTCTTCTTCGATCATCAACTGCGTATGATCCATTTATAATCCAACAAAAGAAGCTTTTTTTCACTTTAAACGCCAACTGCTTCGCTGTAATCGACGCCGCAAAAGGAGGCGATTGATGCCTCGGAACGAGTAATGACAAGCATATCATTCAAAACGGAGCAGAGGTTGCAAGGAGGAGGGACGATTAAGGACACAGATTCGGGTTTATTAAACTAATCGATGGATTCGGAAGTCCACGCTTGGTATCTTTGATGTAAAATCCCCGTTATTCTGAAGAGATCAAAGCATGAATAATTAATGCTCTCCGACAGGTAAGCAAAGGTCCTTATTCTTCTCGCTTTACTTTCTTCTTCTTCTTTATTGTTTTCCCTCCATTTGCAGACAAGTCATCGACGCCATCGTTGTGGCTGTTGAAGCTTTCTGTTTTTTCTAGTCACAGAAGATTTTGATGGCGATGAGAATTGAGAAGGAAGTAATGCATTGATTAGAACTTGAAGACAAGATTTTTTTTTTTAGTTTTTCAGATTAATTGAACAAGGGCAGGCATTTGTCTCTGCTTTTTTTAATCTTCTTCGCGAGATTAAGCAGCGAATCGGCAGTCAAAATTGCTCCTTTTTGCACTTTTTCTGCTTGAGGGGAGGAGCAGCCGCCGCCTCCGGCGGGCGCGAAACAGGGGAAGGCCACAGCGGCCATGAATCGCAAGAGCTCTCGCCGCTGAAGCAGGAGCTGATCACTCCACATGGACTCGGCGGCGATGAGTGGGAAGAATGCTTGCGCTTGTGGTCGATCGCAGTGGTGGCGCTCATAGATTCCCTCATTAGCTGGTAGCATCGTTCCAGGTTTTCCTGTGGAATGGAGTGTGAGACGGTGTTAGCCATTAGCAATGAGAAGTACAATAATGGAGCGATGAGGGACGAGCGGGAAGCGACTAAAAAATTCAACCTTGGAGGGTTTCAGGAGGGAAATGAGTCGGTGAGCCTCTTGCGGCTCCGTCGCAAGGAGCAACGCCGCCGCCGCCCACACCGATGCAGGATATCGAACCCATTTCCAATCTTCGATAAATAGGGAAAAAGATTCATTAGATTGGTGCGGAAAGATTGAGGTTTGATGGAAAGGAAGCTTTCTGAAGATAACCCACCGGAAATTACAGAGAGAAGCGCCACTTCTGATCGCCTGGCCAACTCCCGGATACGGGCAGCAATGCCACCGCCACCGCTGCCGGAACAGAGACGGGGGAGAAGGTGGTGGATGAAGGAGAGAGGGGTGACAGGATTCATCCTCCAGCCGAGAGAGGAGAGCACCAGGAGCTCCATCCTCCGTACGGTCTTCGGCTCGAACAAGTAGCCGCCTTCCTCGACCGGCGACGGTGGCGGCGGAACCTGGAGGTCGAACAGCAGAGGGACGCGGGTCTCCTCCACCTTCGCCGCTAGGGACAGGCACGCCACGGCTGCAAGCCGCCCCATCCAGGGCTTGTCGTCCTGGAGATGCAGCGGCCCGCGGCCGCCGCCGGCGCACGGGAGGAAGCACCGGTCGAAGTAGCTCATGGCGAGCAGCGTCGTGAGCGCTGAGAACCCGTGGCCAGCGGCGGCGAGTACTACCCACTCCGCTACCTTCTCCCTCGCCCGGCGGAGGTGTAAATCGGCGCCTTCCCCATCAGCGACGAGCTGCGACAGAGCCTCCGATTCCCTGGCGGCCAGAGAAGACATCACCGCCTCCCAATCTTCCCCGGTGGCAGCCTCCACGACCGAGAGGACACGGCTCTCGCTCTCGTAGTCTTCTCCGAGTGGAAACACCACTTCCTCTTCCTCTTCTCCTCCTTCCTCCATCTCCAAGCTCTCTTCTTGGCAATACAGATGATCAAAAAGAGGTAAAAAAGCCATCTTTTTCTCCTCCAAACAACCGGAAGAAGAAATGCTAGATTTTTCTCACATTAAAGTGTCGAAACAACAAACAAAAAGAGGATAGCGCGACGTTCTGGCGCTCATCTTCGCCATGATTCTTCTCTTCCTCGGAGTTCTGTGGAAGAGGACGCTGAGGAGGGTTAAAGTAGCGCGTTACAAGTAAATAAACGCACATTGTTACATGAGAGTGTTACATCCAATGTTAAGAGTCACTAGCCGTTGTCACTGTTATATTGGCAAGCATCTGCAGGAATAAGACCACAGAAAAATTCTAAATCAAAATTAATTTTATTAAATTAGAAATATTATTATGGCAAATTTATGGAGTGTTATAAACAATATAGATATAGTAGATCTTGAAGAATAATTGAGATCAATTATGAAACAAAATAGATTTTAGTTTTTTTTTAAATCAAAATAATTTTTTTTCACCCTTTCTTGTCTTTGCTAAAGTGGATTCTGTAACCTTTTTCAGCAGAAAAACAAACAAAAGAAAAGAAAATTAATTTCTTTCTACATTTCTTTAGATTCTCAAAACTAATTTCTTTTTTATTATTATTATTTTAAATTTATCAAAAGACATTTCATCCCATCAACTCTCCTGTAAAATAACATAGTTATTTTTTTAAGTATACTATTTAGTATTACATATTAACTCTTGAATTAGGTGAATTTTATGAATATGATACATTCACGTTATAACAATTATAATTTCATATATATGATACCATACAAATTTATTTTGTTCAACAATAATCACATTGTACAATTATAAAATTATCACAAAGATAGCAGTTACGAAAATCATAACTACTGAATGTAGTCTTTTTTTTATTAAATATCCAAATCTTACCGTCTAATTAATCATCGATTAGTTTATGATTTAATGAGTGTGATAGGTATATTTGAGAGCAGTGGATTAATTTTAAGGTTTAGGGAGGATCTTTTAATTTTTCTCATTTTTTTTTCTTTTAAAAGAATTATAAAAGGTTAAAGATTCGAGTGACCCATCAAACGACTGATGGGACGCCTGATATCAATTATATTGAAGTGGACACTACTGCAAAATAAGATGAGCAATTTTTTTTTCTAAAAAAACTTCTAATACATTTTTCCATATAAAAGGCGTTGTAAGTTTATAATTAAATCTTATGCTGAAAAAATATTTACTAAATGCTATAACATTAAAGTTTTTTTTAAAAAATCTTTATTAAAAATGATTCTTCCATCGTGAAATACCTAATTAATTTTTTGTCTGTTAAAAAACTAGATGAGTTGATTCTAGAATTTATGATAATCAAATTGATTATCATATGATAAATTTATAGAATTGAGCAAAAGTCAAATTTAGTAAAAAACCGAGGAATTATGCTCACATGTGATGACTAATTTTGATTTTCTAATTTACTCTCTCTCAATTGTATGAGACAATCATGGTGACGACTAAGGTGACTGATTTCACCTTTTACAGAATAAATGAGTTGATTCGATGCCTCCAGAGCTATGTTACAGTGAAAGAGTATTAATTTATCTTGACAATTGATAGAAAATTTTCGTAAAATTGAATCGGTTGTCCCATGTCCGGTATTATCTAATTTAATATATTTTTTTAGATGAGTTGATTCCATGATCAATATTTTTTTTTTTCAAAAGCGTGCAAGAGTTAGATGGTCAGAAAGAACAAATTGTTGGGTGAAGAAAGAAGCTTTCTCACTAATTCTGCTTCATCAGTTGCACTCACCCTTAAAACTATCACAACCCCAAGAAAAACCATGAACACAGCTGAATCTACACTTAACTCATAAAAAAGCTTTCAAAAATTCATCCATCAATGCCACAGAACAGTGTCAGATTCCACACAAGGCCAACCAACCAAAACATCAAAAGATTTTATTTGGAAGATGTTTTGATTTTATTTGGAAGATGAATGGAGGGCTCAGCCTATGCATGCATCAGAATGGGTGCAGAAGAGTGGCTTTAAGTTGTTGCAGTGAGACACTTGCACCAGTGGATTGCCATTCTTGTGAAAACCATGCACTGCATTTGTATCTGTCGTCATCATTTCCCAAGAACATTTGTATCTGTTGGACAAAGGACAAGTGACTGCACTTACTCGGCTTCCCATACCTTCCTTACTCTTGATGCTTCTTTCTCTCAATGTTTTGGTCAAACAGATCTTTATACGAGTCCTGCAAGGAAAGGCAAAACAGTTTGGGTAACAATAAACAGGCAAAGTTTCAGCAGCATTGAGTAAATGAACATCACCTGCTTCAGGAATGCCATCTTGTTAAACAGAATTTTTCCTGATACTTTATTTCCATTCTTAGCTAGAAACTTCAACTGAGAAATCAATGTACAGGAAGATGCTCCAGTTAGACGACAAAGGCATGAGAATGTTTTGGCAAATTAAAGAATTCAGATGCCTAGCAGCATTCTGTGAAAGCTCTAGTATATCAATCACTGGCATGTCTTATTTAAGGATTCAGTTTATAATACAAGAATGCACATTCAACATATTAAAATTAACTAACACATCCATAAGTTGTATGCTGAACTTCAAATTGAAGCCAAATGATTTGTGATAAAGCTATTTGCAATGAAGTTACAGCATTAGTATGCTTGTCTGGTCAGAAACTTGTTTCCAAGCGCATTTGTTTCTTTTTGTTGCGAGAGCTGCGTTTAGACCTGGAGGACGACCTTCCTTTTTTTGAAACATGTTTTTCGGCACTGCCTTCGTCGATCAGTGTCTGTTGAAGTGGAAGAGCAGGAGGTGTTCCAGGCCATGGAGTTTGCTTTGCAGGGGCAACAACTTCTAAAGGAGGACCTATCATCCACCTGCATGGAAGCATAAGCCTTCAATCTGATATGGATGTTAAGTTTCACTGATACAGAAAAATAATATGATCATCCAAGAAACTACTTTGAAGTAAACTGTTGGATGAAATGGCACCAAGCATAATCTTTCTTTACCAGGACTTCAACTACAATGGCAACAACATTGTTAAGAATTTAAAACATATGCAAACTCAGCAAAATTCAAATAGTTGACTTCAACAGTTCACAATACACTAAAATTCCCAGAGCATAATCCTTTTACCATCACCTTCATTTGCAATGCAGCTGCTCAGCGATAACGTAACCCTAGATAGAATATTTGGTTGTTGCTAAGAAAATATTCTCAAATGCCTTAAATTTGTGGGATAAGTGATCACCAATTGGAAGGGAGACAGGAGGTATGTCCAAAAAATTTACATCCCTCAATTAGCTTGTTGACCTTTGTCATTTCCTCTTGTCAATCACTTTTTCAGCTTTGTGAATGATCTCATGTTGTTCTATTTTAGCTGACCCCTACCCAGCCCTCAGTTTGATACTCCAGCACCATGTAGAATATGGGATAAGGTGAATTATCAATTGACACAAAGTCTGTAGATCAAATTCCAATAGTAGTCTGAAGATTCTCCAAGAGCGTATGCAAAACTTCTGTATATCTCTTTTTCTTTTTCCAATACTCATTGGTGGACTATCATTTAGTACTTATCTATTTTTGATAATCTTGGCCTATAAGCTTCTGTAGAGTATGGAATAAGCACTTGAGTTATTCACAGACTATGTCTTGAGACAATAGTCCCCCGGTTGAAAGCTTTATAACCAGCTCCTAGGTAGCTCATTCACTATCTAAGCAATCACACATCATCAAAATCATGATGCCCAAAAGCAAAAACCAAAGATGATCCACCTTACCACCCATCATCTCTCGTAACTCTCATGCTTTTAGATCTCTAACTCTCTCGATCTAGACCACCAAGCCATCGAGCATCTACCACCCGATCCTTGCTCCATACTCTTGAGTCTTCTACGATCTTTGCAATTGCAACAACAACCATTCAGTGCTTTCCTTCAAAGCTCCATCACTCGTTCCAAGCAGTTGAGCCATTAAGTTTTCCACAATCTCCCCAATCACAATAACAACCATGCAATGCTTCATGCCTTAGAGTTCTCCAAGATTCTCCAAAGCTTCATAATTCATTTCAAGTCGTTGAGCCAGTGAGTTTTCCACGACACCTTGATCCAAGCCTCAGCTCCTAGACAACGAGCACCTCATACCATGTGCACTATTTAAGTCCCTACTCTCTTGATGTATTTACCAAACCACAATTAACACCTAATTTAAAGTCCATTGCCATCTCATCAAAACAATGTGGTCGAACCCAAACACTGAAAGTCTAGGATCACATACACAAATTTATAGAATTGTTATCTAGGGAAGACATTAACACAACTACAACCCTCAGAATGTTGAAATGGAGATGGCAATCATAATAATAAAAAAAATACAATCTATTTTACTTTTATGGTAACTTTTTTCTCTGTATTGACATTACTTGCAATTTTTTTCCTTATTTTATGTTGTATTACAGAGAAAGGAAGGAACAATTCTGTGGTATTGCAAGTGGATGTAGCATGAGCTGTTGCCCCATTAATCCATAGAGAGAGTTGTTTAAGTTAGCTATATAATGAAGCGAAGAGATGCAATCAACCATGATAGTTGACTAATAATATTTGGTTTAAGATGGCGGCTTCGCCTACTGAGGAGCCATTTTTCATTGATTGTTGACTATTCTCCCCTCCATCTTTCTTTGATTGTTGTCGTTCATCCTCTTGAACCTAAATCAAATGGTCTTTTTATGGGAATATGAGGAGCCATTTTCCCTTATAAGTAGCTATAAAATCATCAGATTTTTAGGCATAGTAACTGTTTTATGACAAACAAACTAGAAAAGACCGACAAGCTTGTGTTTTTGTTTGCAGCTATTGCTAAAGGGATGCTGTGCAACAATTATGGATTCTTAATGCTATAAAGAAGCTGATCATCAGTCAAAATCTGGATGCATTTATCTGTTAAAACAAGATTATCCTTATGATGAAAACCATCATGCATAAATCCTAGATTTAATCATTAGGAATTGATAGACAAATAAGTCCAATGTTGAATTAAGGATCATTGAGCATAGTCATGAAACTGACCCAGCAGGAAACTTGCTGTCATAGTGTGCTTCAGCCCTAATCCACCATAAAAGAACCTTCTTTCCACAGTTGCCAAGCGGCTGCACCAATGATGCATCCTTCAACAAATAGAAGGGGCTCACCATCTCCGTCCCGCCACCTTCCATGTCGTCAAGGTCCCGAACCCAATCCGGCTTCCCATCCCCCTCCTTCCATAACAATCTCGAGTTGATCACAAACCCAGCCCACTCCAGCCTCTCCGGCACCTCAGCTACCTCATTGTCGACAATGGTGTGCCACCCGATCAGTTGGCCGGAGGAATTGCACGCCGGGCCTTCTACCAGCGACGGTGAGTCCTGATTCTCGGTGGCCGGTAAATGTGAAAGGATTTCCACAGACATCGCACCCATCCACTCCACTTTTTGGATTTCTTCGAAAAGCTCCGTGCTGTGGACATTGCTCTCGTCAGCGAACACCACGAGCCCTTCCAACCGCCGCTCTCTGATCACTCTGTTTCCGAGGACACAGGTCAGCAATGGAGGCGAAAAAGATCAAATCTTTGATCGGAGCAAGGAATAAATCCCAGACCTGAGGGCGTGGAGGCGCATCCGGGCCTCGAAGCGGTGTCGGTCACCCCAAATCACGGGCATCTTCTCATGGAAGGGGAGGTGGATCACGCGAAGGCGCGAGGGGGCCAGTAGGGCGGCGGTCTCGTGTGACACTCCGCCAGCCTCGACAACGATCCACGTGATGGGAAACCTCACGAGCATCAGCGAGTGGGCGAGGGCGGTGAGGTGGAGCGCCTGGAAGGTGCGGGCGTAGGTCGGAGTAACGACGAGGACGGGGCGGGGGTCCTTGACGCCGCACTGTACGCGCTGCTCTTCCTGCACTCTGGAGAGGATCTCATTGGCCCGGGCGACCTCGACGGGGTCCGGGTGCGGCCAGGGCCGCACGCGGATGCCGTGCCGGCCGGCGACAACGCGACTTGTTGCGGCGACCGCGGGAGGGGGAGGGAGGACGACAGTGGGGACGAAGAGTTGAGGCAGAGTTGAAGATGAAGGAGGGGCGGGGGAGAGGAAGACGACGAGGCGGGAGACGCGGAAGCCTGCGGCGGCGCAGAGGAGGCAGCAGAAGAGGTGGAGGACGGGGGAGAAGAGGATGGCGGGGTGCTTGAAACCCTCGACAGCAGCGGCGGCGCCCTCGTCGGCGGTGGATGGGCGGAAGGCGGCGGCGGGGCTGTAGGTGCGGCGGTTGGGGAGCTGCACCTCCGGCAGCTGCTTCATCCTCCGATCTCTTCAACTATCAATTTAGTCCGATCCCACATTATCTCCGGCCATCGCCGGAGTATCTGCCCGTCAAAGGCGATACCTTTAAGTGGGAGACAAACAAGCCGTGACCGACGGGGCGAAGCGAGTAGAAAAATTTGGAATTGGACAGTGAGAGCTGCCACTGCTTGCTTCGCTTTATTTTAAAATAAGTTTTAATATTTTAATAATGTTAAAATAGTTAATTCTTTAAAAAAAAACAAATTTACTCAAAAATATTCCTCTCTAATATTAAAGAGGATCATAAACGTTAAGATAAAAATATAAAAATTGACGGCATTTTTTTTGAAAATATTATAATAACTTGTTTGATTATTTTATTAGATTGGTTGGATTAAAAAGAAAAATTAGTAAAAAATATATGTCTTTCATTAAAAATATTAGATGAATAATTCGTACAAGGAAGAATTATTCACAATCATGGATTATATTAAAAAAAATCACGTGCCAATGCCCTTTAATAATATATTTGTCGTGAATAATTAGGATGAGAACTAACCATGTTCTTTATGGTCGGCAAAAATTAATTAAACTTTTTTTTTTCATTATTACTAGTGTTGGGTGTTAAAATAATATTTTATCTTAATTTTCATCTAAAAATATCATTATAATAATTTTATCTAAAATTATTTAAATTTAATCAAAATTATTTTTACCTTAATTAAAAGTATTTAACAATTTTGACTAAAATTATTATAATGTGAGATTATTTTAATTTAAATTTGGTACAATTAATTTTCTTTATCAACAAAGATAATCTACCTTTGAAATGAGTGAGGAAAAAGCAAACTTTTGAATTATCTTTGAATTATAAGAATAAAAATTGATCAACTATGTCAATCCATGAGGCGTGAAAATTTCAATTATGATGCTTAATGGTGTGACTTGGCACGCAATAATACTCATTAAGAAAAAGTTGTTGGTAATTAGTAATCATCATAAACAACTTTAATAATTCTCCATCATTGTTTAATGCATGATTGATTATTTTTCAACCTAGCCCTAATAATTAAAAGCCAACCTAATCTAAGCAAACTAATTATGGATTAAAAAGTCATGCTAACAACACTTTATTAAGTTTAAAAATTATTTTAATGACCGTTACTAATTATTTTAATATTATTATTTACATTTTAGATAATTGTCAACGAAGATAATTGCTAGATTTATATTTAGAGATCCGTTTAAGTAAACAGGGTCAGATTGGTAATTCACGCAAAAGCGATGAACGCCGCCGCGCTCTCTTTCACCGCCGGCGCCGCGCCATTGGCCGCCGCCCTCGACCGCCATCCAACTACGCTCTCCCTCCGTCAGATCCAGGGCCGCTTCGTTCGCTTCGGCCTCACATCCGATCCCCGCCTCTCCGCCCATTGTCGCGCCGGCGCCGGCGCCGGCGCCGGCGCCGGCGCCGCCAGCACCACCCTCCTGAACGCTATCCCCCACCGCGCTCGCTCCCTCCTGGAATACAACCACCTCATCCGCGACTACGCCTCCTCTGCCCTCGCCGACCTCGCCCTCGACCTCTTCTTTGAGATGCTGGACGCGGGATTCTTCCCCAACGAGTTCACCTTCCCCTTCGTCCTCAAGTCCTGCGCCCTCCTCGGCCTCTTCGATCTCGTCCAGCAGATCCACGCAGCTCTAGTAAAAACTGGTCTTTTAGCCTCCAACGTCTTCTGCGCCGGCGCCCTCTTGGATGTCTACGTCAAGAATTCATCTTTTGGCGATGCGTGTCAGTTGTTCGATAGAATGCCGCACAGAAATGAAGTCACTTGGAATGCCATGTTGACTGCTTGCGCCCAAAATGGATTCTTGGACAGGTGCTTGGAGATGTTGGACGCCATGGTAGAGTCTAGAGTGGAAGTTGGGATCGTCAGCTGGAATTCTATTGTTGCTGGTTGTGTTCGACATGGCGATCTCGAATTTGCCTTGGAGTCTCTCAGCATTATGCTTTATTTAGGCTCATTCAAGCCCAATGTAGCCACCTTCAATACCCTTCTCCCATTAATCCCCACAATCCCATCTCTAGACAGACTCAAGGAGTTACATGTACTTTTTTACAGGAATATCGTCGACAGGATTGATAACGATCCAATCAGTGCCGATCGGGTGTGGTCAGCTATGGCAGCTGGATATGCCTTCCACAGGTGCATGGAATATGCTACTTGCTTATTTGAGAAAGTCAGGTTGAAAACTTGCTATCTATGGAATTCAATGATCTCAGGGTTTCTAGCCTATGGGCAAATCGACAAAGCATTCCATGTTTTCCGGGAGATGGCCTTACAATGTGGCTTTGAAGCACAAACACTTTCTCAAGTTTCATTGACCTTAATCCTTCCAGAATGTGGTCGGCCATGGAAATCTGGATTGGAGATCCATGCCCATGCTTTTAGAAGTGGGATTGAATCGAGCACAGCGGTGAGCAATGCTCTGATAGCCATGTATGCTAAGCGAGGAGACACCTTTGCGGCTGAGAAGATTTTTCGAATGATAAAAGCAAAGGATGTCGTCTCTTGGAATACAACGGTTGCGATGTATGTGATGGTTCATGATGTAGATCGTGCATTCAAGCTATTCCAACAGATGGTCACAGAGGGCGTCCAGCCTGATGAGTACTCATTCAGTTCTGCCCTTAATGCCTGTGCATATTCCTCATGTCTCAGACAGGGGATGGCACTACATGGACGTATGGTTAAGAGTGGGTTCTGCAGCTCATGTCCGATTGTTCAGAATTCTCTCATGGATGCTTATGGGAAATGTGGGTGTGTAGAAGATGCTCAAAGTGTCTTTGAGGAGGTGCACCACAAAGATGTCATCTCATGGAATACGATAATATCATGTTATGGCTTCAGTGCGCGTCCTCAAGAAGCCATCTTACTTTTCAATAGGATGAAAGACGAAGGTTGGAAGCCCAATCGTGTGACCTACATTGCACTTTTGTCAGCTTGTAATCACGCGGGACTGATTGATGAGGGCTTGCATTACTTTGAAACAATGGTCAGTGAGCATGGGATTGTACCTGATGTGGATCACTATACTTGCATTGTAGATAGCTTAGGAAAAGCAGGTCTGCTTAAGAAAGCCTACCAGTTCATAAAAGACATGCCGGTTGAGCCAGATGACTACATCTGGGGTGCATTACTTAGCTGCTGTAGGATTCATGGGGATGTTCAACTAGCTGAAGTCGCAGCTAAGCATCTGATTGAATTGGACCCTCAGCACTCTGGTTACTGGGTGTTGCTATCTAACATATATGCCGATGCATCTAGGTGGGGTGATGTCTCGGAGGTTCGAGCAGCCATGAATGGTGCCGGCGTTAACAAGTGCCCAGGCTTCAGTTGGGTTGAGGTAGGTGGCAGGGAAGTACACAGGTTTCTAACTGCTGATAAGCTCCATGAACAATGTGATGATATATATTTAGCTCTTGATGGTCTAACAAAGCAACTGAAAGATGAAGGATATGCCCCACTTGTGAATCCTAAAGGCCCTTTATCCTGAATGAAGAATAAGCATTAAGTGACCAAAGAAGTGAAGTAAACTCAATGAGTGACCTATATACATGGTGTTTACTTGAGAAGAAGGGTCAGATAGAGTGAAGGGAGGAGGGAAATTGCCATTTTCCTTGACCACTTCAATAGATTTAGTAGAAGAACAAGAATCAAGGGAAAAATAAAAGTAGCAATAGGAGCTTCTTTTCTCACTTTTGGTTCCATCTAAAAGTGGATAGAAGAGGAAAGAAAAAAGAGAAATGGAAACACTGGTTTAACCTTGCATATCTTGGGAATGATCAAATCAAAAGATTTATGCTGTCGTGTTATCTGATTTTCTCTTTTACACATTATTTTCATGTAAATAAAAGAAAGAATCTCTTTTCTTCCCTTCCCCAATATTCTCTTTTCCTCTCAAACTTCAGTTTACTCTTGGGTAGAATTCAAAGCAAGGAAAGGAACTTCAAATTGCTTCTTTTCTTTTCTTTTCTACCCAAGTAGACAAGGGAATCTAATTGGTTTTCTTTTCCTTCTACTTTGATTCTCTTTCCATCAAGTAGATACACTCTTGGTGTACACAACTTTATCCTTGTACAGCAACAAGTTGGTTGCTCTTCTTCATAACATCCTGGAATCCTAGGTCATGATGGAGCAATCTTACCTATGTATTAGCAGTTAGGACCTCCCTTGGTATTGCACAAGGCTAATATATGATCGTAGGTTAAATGACATACACATTTCGGAAACATTGAATTCATCAGATGACTACTGAGGAAAGGTTTCTTGCTGATGTGAACAGATAGGTGAATGAAGCTTATACGACAATGGCAGTTGATTAATTAAAAATATGACAATGCATCCATCGATTTGCTAGAGGTAATTAGCAAAAGTTTACAGGCTTTAAAACATCTAGTGGAGTACCCAACTAATGGAAGTATTTCATGATCAGCTTTGCGGAATAGTTTGCACCCTGAAAGCAAGCTACTGAGTACTGAAACTTTTCTGCACTTCAGTCAGAAAATAATGTAAAAAGCCTTCAACATAAGGTAGCACATCTCAAAGGCATCACAGAGTCATGAGAACTTGGTACTTGAATCAAGGTAACTTCACATGATTTAATTTGTAAGTGGTAAGGATTCTATGAATACAAAAAATATTTTGTTCTAAAGACAGGAAAATGAACAGCAAGACTGTCAGTGGTGTATCATACTTCAGCTTTGTTTGCAAAGGGTAGGAAAATTTTACCTCCCATGTATTTATCATTCACAAGTTGAAGTTTCTAGCAAGTAAATATTGGAGTTCCTTTATGAGAACCTGCATATACATATGTATATTGTAGCATAAAATGATGTGTTTAACTAGCATATAGTAACTGTAGGCACTAATGCATGTACATTGCAGTAAGTACTAGTAATGTTACTTTGAAACTACATGCAATATTATTCGACTTTCTTGGTTGTTGGAACTATTTGCTAGTATTATCTCACAAATTCAGCTTAGGAGATCATAGGAGTTAAATTTGAAGCACAACGATTGGAATCAGTCTGCAGAAATAGTTTTCTTATTATGTCGACAAGTTATTGTTTGATAAAGATGAAAGAGTCTCATTAGATTAGAAGGAAAGTGCTTCAAAATTTTATGTCCTTTCCTCTTATCTCTCAAGTTGCTGGGAGTAAGCACAATTTTAAGATAGCAAGAAATGCATTGAATAATAGTTGAAGGAGCTACAAGAGGAGCATGCGAAAGAAATTTAGATCTGTGATTCAATGAAAGTCAAAGAACCCTAAACATAACACAGAATACATTTAATCATACTGCAGTGAACTACAGTAGGGGATATGCATAAATTTAGATGCTCAGTGACCGCAAAGACAACCTCAAGATGGATGACAGAAACATGAATATTGTGTTTACCTACTGTAACATCTCAAATATTTTATCTATACTTTTACCATTGGCTCCATTATAGATTGATAATTAGACGTTGTCTGGTGCTGGTACCATTTCAGTTTTTAGGACCTGACATTGTTGGAGATTATATAGACCATTTTCTGAACCTGCATCAGTGTTTCTTCCATTCTTAGTCAAACACATCTTGAATAATCACTGGAGTCTCAGTTTTCATGCCTTCACTGACCCAAAAGACAGATTCAGAAAACATTGTTGAAAAGATACCTCCACCATGCCTTTCCTCTCCAGTGACCAGTTATTTCAATGCATTGCATTATTGATTCAGAAATTCTGGAGCTTACATAAGCTATGCTGATACAAACATTCAATGAAATCCAGAAGTTGTTCTTTAAGCGTTATGTATTTTTTCAAAACCTCCTAATATAATAAAATGAGTTTTTCCCAGCAATATTATCTTCCTTCAAAACCCCTCCAAGAGCTAAATCAGGCTTTTGAAATTTGATAATTTTGACAAGTATCTAGCAGAACATGCAAGGCTTTCCTGTGTCCAAAAATGTTAATTTTGATGACAAATCCGATCATAAGCTGACTTCACTAGTTCATCTGTAATGACAAGCAACTCAAGTTTTCTGGCCGAATCAGGGCGCAATATAACTTGCAAATCAACTTATGCCCGCTCTATTCCTGAACAGAGTGCTCGATTTGGTAAATAGTGGTAAGACCAGAGGCACGCAGTGTTCAGAGAAAACGACAGATCAAATAGCAACACAGTAATAAATTCAATCTTCCAAGGCATGTTAGTGAAAGCTCAAAGTGAATTGAAGTTTCAGATTTGTGTTGTTCGGCTGCAGTCAAATAGCAATATAGTCAGTCAATAAGCAATGCAGGTAAAACAGTAAACTTCTGGTGCAGTTTTTCTCTGTGACAACCACTGCATTACATGCATCCATCATGTGGCTCTTGGTCTGTTTTCCCATGTCGGAGAAAAGGGTATAAGTCATCTAATACCTCTGTGTGATATATACACTAAGTCAATCCTTACTGCACGAACTTGAAGCCTTACTTTCTTCTCTCTGTTCATCAACTCTTGTCTTTGCATTGAAGAGTGCAGGGCCAAGTGACAGTGAAGAGTACAGTTCACTCCAAGCAGATATGTCAGTTTTCTCCCAGTTATGGCAATGTCATATGTTGGTCATGCAATTAATTATCAACAGCTGACATGCTATTCAATTTTCTGTGTAGGTTTTACAGCCATTTATTACTTGCATTTGCAGTTGTTTGCCATGCTGCTCCCAGTGATGATTCAAAGCTGCAAACGCGCGGCTGTTAGGTTACTCATTGTATCTGGGGATATACATCGACATGTACAAAGAACAATACTCTCGAGCCTCTTCGTAATCAGCTAGGAGAATTCTACAAGGAGTTCCTCCTCTATAGGATCTATTTGTCTGTTCCAAGGAAATAGTAGAAATCCAGTGGGTTGAGTAGGTTAGGTGACAAGTTGGTCCAAGTTGAGGCATGTTGCTGATTCCTAAACTGAGTCATGCAGAGGACCACAAACTGGCACCAGATCACTAGCTGGACACTTTTGATGAATATTATAAAAAGCTTCTTCAGATGCTTCTTGGCCATTCGACTTCCACTTGTTCAAGAATGGACAGGTTGCTACTCGGACGCCCTCCTCTTGCATACCGTCAGCGCCATCTCCACGTATAGCTTTTAAGTCAATCTCACCTTCATCACCTATAACATTATTTACTTAATTTCCAAATTTCAGTAAGTCACTAATCATATCGGCACGTCAGAGAGGGGCTCTGTACTGTGTCTGTGTTTTCGACAGTAAATAACATGAGTAAGCGTTGTGATACTGATGCAGATGGCACAGCGAGGGTTTCTGTCTTTTCCCTTGTTCTACAGTTCGACCTGCAGGATAAAAATGGCATTGAGTGGATGAATTGGATTGGATCAAGTAGGAACGTGTGATAAGTAGAGGTCCAAGTGGAGGAGACCACCATGGCTGCCTCCTCAAAGGAAAACTCCTTTTCCATTTTAACTTTTAACTTACACTTTGGTGAAAGACGAATCCTTTTTTGATGTATGCATGGTGTGTGTTCCTTTCTTCCTGCTGCTTTGCTTTGAGTGGCACAAGTTTGGTAAAGCGGCTGCTGCTACTGACGCCGCCTTTAAATCGATTGTTTTGAGAAGAAAGATTGGAGTTTGAGGGTGGAAAGGAGATAAAGGAGGGATTTTTAGGTGGATGAAAGGGTCTTGGGATCTTAATAGTGTTGCCTCGTTGGAGGAGGATGACGATGGCGACCTGGTGGAGGCGTCGTCTCCCGGCGGAGAGGAGGATAAGAGCAATCCGGCCAGGGACGTCTCCGCCGACGTCGAGATCAATGAGTCCAACGCCGGAGGATCTGTCGGGGACGAGGGCGAGGCGTGTTGCTGCGCCGGTAAGATCTTCGGGTTTCCCATCTCCCACTGCGGCGAGGAGAGCGAACCTCCGGCCGTCGTCACTCGGCAGTTCTTTCCTTCGGTCGGCGGCGATGGGGGCGGCGGCGGCCGTACTCTGCCTACGCCGCCGCCCCCTGGCGCTCAATGGGCCGGCGCTCTGAGGTTTTGCCACTCGACGGAGCGGGTGGTGGTCGGACAGCCGACGGAAGTGCCGCAGCCAGTGAAGAAGAGCCGCCGCGGGCCACGGTCGAGGAGCTCCCAGTACCGCGGCGTCACCTTCTACCGGCGGACCGGCCGGTGGGAATCCCACATATGGTCAGCTTTCTTTCTCCCAAACCATAAAAATTGGATCTTTTTCCTGGTCTTGTGAGCTTCTTCATTCATCTCTGTTTCTCCATTTTACTCTGCAGGGACTGTGGAAAACAAATCTATTTGGGTAAGTAATGGAAGTTCAAATAAAAAAATACTGAATTCTGATAATCTAAAGCAACAACTTTTTGGATCTTCATCTACAGGCGGTTTCGACACTGCTCATGCTGCTGCAAGGTAAGACTATCTCCTCCCCCAAACTATAACTCCAGTTTCCATTCCAGCATTTGACACAATAATTTCATCGCAGAGCATACGACCGAGCAGCAATCAAGTTCCGTGGTGTCGATGCAGATATAAACTTCGACTTGGAGGATTACGAGGAAGATCTGAAACAGGTGCGCGATTGAAAATATCCTCCACCTTTCGCTCTAACTTTCCTCAGTTCATCAAATGCCTGAATGACTTGGTTGCAGATGGGCAATCTCACAAAGGAGGAGTTTGTTCATCTTCTTCGACGACAAAGCACTGCTTTCCCGAGAGGCAACTCCAAGTACATTGGCGTTACCCTGCACAAATGTGGGAGATGGGAAGCTCGAATTGGACAATACATGGCGAAGAAGTAAGTAATAGTATTTCCTCCAATGTGCTTTATTTCATGTTGCCTTGTTTCTCTATTGTAATCTAGCAATGATTTGGCTATCCATTTGTTAGCAGGTATGTTTACCTTGGCCTCTTTGACACTGAAATTGAAGCTGCTAGGTAAGTGAAGGTTCTGCATCTTACTTCCTCCACAAACGTCAAAGCCCTAAAGCCACTGGTTCATTTTTGTTGTTTTAGAGCTTACGACAAGGCCGCGATCAAGTGCAGTGGCAAGGACGCGGTGACGAACTTCGATCCAAGCTTCTACTCGAACGAGCTCAATCCCCAGAGTGAGTTTCCAATAACGATGTCGTTCCCTCTCGTTATTGATCTGCTCAGGGTTCTAAAGTTTGCACGCATCCCAAACTTGTTAGCTGCTTCTGTTCAGCACAGTCTCAGCTTGAGCTTGGGGAGCTCGAGATCCAAAAGGGATGAAGACGCAATCGGGATGGACCAAGGAGTTTCACTCGGCCTCGAGCCTGAATGGAGTCGCAACACCAGATTAAAGGTTCATCACCTGTCATTCAAACTGCGCCTGTTGCTTCTGCTAAAATTAAAATAGCCTCTAATTTCCATGCCCGTGGACTGCATAGTTTCCTGAGAGCGAAAGCAGAAGCCTCCATTCTCCAATGCTCATCGGTGCTGACGAAATGTGCAAGTACTCGCAGCTTATGATCATTCCTCCGCAATTCGCTGCCCCTAGATTTCATCAGGTGGGTGTCCTCATTCCTTAGCTTCAACTAGAGCTTAGCCTCGTGGATGAATACAGTTTCTGGCACGATGCAGTATGTGAGCAGCACAAATGGAGGTGGTGATCAACGGCGCACGAATTTCGGTTGGGGGAACGACAGTGGAACTTGGCCGTCAGCGGCTGCACCATCGACTCACTTGTTCTCGGCCACCAATTCTGCAGCATCATCAGGATTCCCACCACAAATACCAGCATTGCCTTTCACTTGGCAACAGAAGAACGAGTACCAGTC
Organism: Zingiber officinale; assembly: GCF_018446385.1. NCBI lineage: Eukaryota > Viridiplantae > Streptophyta > Magnoliopsida > Zingiberales > Zingiberaceae > Zingiber > Zingiber officinale. Next base: position 82,808,792 of record NC_055995.1, on the reverse strand, counting down.
CATTAGGCCAAGCTGAATGAAAGCATAGTTTGTTGCCTCTGCTGTCAAAGGAGCAAACAATTAGGAGAAGACAGTCAACATTGAATGAGTGAATGACATAGTGGCCATGTATCTAATGGAAGAGTGGAGTGAGTTGCTGTAGAGCACAGCAAAGACTAGTGAAGCTGTTCTACCTTGTTATTTAAGGAAACTAATCTCCTACTGCATAGTTCAGCTTGTTTGATCTAGCTCTTGCAATCTAAAACTACTTTTGACCACTGGGCGCAGTCATGCCGTCACAGTCAATTCTGTGTTACTGCCTGTTATATTCTTACCTGTGTCAATTCTGTCTCACTGTGCCATGTTTACTGCTTCAACAGTAGCAGTTATGTATGAAGAAGCCATTCAATGTACTGTGCTCAAACATTTTATCTTAGTATACTTCCGAAAAGACTGTCTTTACTTCATATCTCCTACAATTGATGACCATGAGCCCTAGTTTTGGATAAGCATTACGGGAAACTCTTGAATTATAATGCAATGAATATAGTCTTTGTCCCGATGTGTACCTGAGAAAACTGATTGATAACTGATTAAAATGAGTGCGAAAAATAACATCTGCAATTAGGAGCTTTCACTTTCATTCCTTTTCAATTCCTATAACTCTCACTTGGACTTCAAACCTAATCTTAACTAGCACTTAACTCAAGGGTGCATTAATGAAGGTGGAAAAGGAAAGAGGGAAAAATAATATTTAAAAGTAAGAAATGAAGATCTCTCTTTTTCTATGACAATAAATGAAATCGTCATATTGAGTGTGCAGTTCTATTACTTTTTAGAAGAAAATAAATCACGGAAGATTACCATGACCTGGGGTAAAGATTCCTCTTTTTGTTAGAGCAAAAGTGAAATTGTTCACTTCAAACGATCTAAATAAATATTTTACTATAATATAACGGCCCTCTGCATCAAAAAAAAAATCTCTCTTCTTGTCCAGCTGGGAAGAAGAGAGAGGCGTCGGGGAAATAGAAAGGGGGAAATGCCAAACGAGTAGTAAGTGATAGTACCTCCGCTCTGGTCCTTTCTTTGTCCTCCTTCTGTTTCGCCTTACAACATGGCCGTCCCTCAGAATGGTAAACTATGGCCAAGCACAGCATGGCCAGAGATGAGCATCTCTGCACACAACACAGACAATGTGAAAATCAAGACATCAGTGCAGCAATATGCATTAACTAATCATATTCACAGACAATTAATGTATCCTCAAGCTTAAGAGTAAAAGCATTACTGAATACGCAGCAATTTTGGTAAATTGAATACAAATTATAATAAAGTGACAATAAAATGCAACATAGAAGTTGCTGTTTTTGGTTATTGTCAAAGATGAACGAAAATGGAGGCATATTCCATACAGAGAGTAACAATGGACATCTCCAATTAGCATAACGATAGTTGGATTCTTTCCTCCACCCACCCTAGACAACAGAAACTTGCATAAAAAACCTCAATCATTCACTCATCAACTGAGGTCCCATTTGTCAGTGTTGTTTCCTCTCTCCTTGCATCTTATCATCAATTGGATGGCTTAAAAGATGAATGGGACTTGCAACCAAAATAAGAGTGGCCTATGTTGAGCACATCAACCATCGCCAGTCCAATCAAATAATTGCAGATAGCTATGGCACTGGAGGCACCGTCCTGACTTTATTTGAGCAAATAAGCAAGTGCTAAAAGGGAGAAAAAAAATTAGGAAAAACATAAAAACCAGCATCTTTTTTATTAAAAGGAATGAAAAGAAAACACTTTTCTTCCCTCGTTTCACTGCTGCTGACGGCGGTATCAGCAGTTGGACAAGCACCAGGGAGCAAGCAACAAGTAGCTTTTCTAGGAACAGTAAGGCTGCTCCTAACTTCTCAGCATCCACCAAAACCTTGTGTCCATTTTCATCACTTTCTTCTTGTCTGATTCCACTCTTTCTTTCTCTGCCTCTTCCATCTCAATCTCTCTTTCTTTCTATCTCTGAGTGCGTGCAGGGAAAGAGAAGACAAGAGGGCCATGGCATGTGATTGCATACCAGATGCTGTATGAGCACTCATTGCTGCTTTTTTGCTGTGTCATCTGAGTGGACCACGAGGTGGCAACAAACGAGGAAGAAGGAAGAAAAAAAATGAGACCTTAAAAGTTTGATCGGCACTGTGCTGAATAAGTGGACTGGAAAGAGGAGACATACCAGTTTCCCCTACAGGCCTCACCATTATCAGTGCTTTGGAAACCACAGTTGAACCAGTCAGCTTTTGACTAGAGTCAAGATTTTTTCAAGTTACTGAATCTAATTTCAGTCCAAGAAAAAGGTTTCCGTTCGATTTTAAAGAACGCAGACCATTATTTGAGACATGTTGCAATATAAATTTACACTAAGGAATTCGTTTTTACAAGAAGCAATCAGTATAAATCACGAATAAAGATCATATTAAATCATCAACAAATATATAAAAAACTCATTTAACTTATCAAAAATTTTGGGAGGAACTCATTTAACTTATTAAATCATCAACAAATATATAAAGAACGCAGACCATTTTTTTTTTTTTTTTCCTTTTTGTTATCTTCAGTTTTATGCACCACCAAATTACCTTTTGGTTTGCAAACTAACAGGCTGAACCAGCTGATTTAATCCTGTCCTGAAAAAAGAGGAATCTGTCTATTGAAAATTATTTATGGAACTTTTAGGTGTTTACAACTTTATCATTATTCTTTCCAGTATAAATGGCTGGGAATCCGTGTAAATTATTTTCGTTTTTATTTTTTGTGTGAGCTATGTAGATTGTGGTAAAGAAAGCATGTTGAATTCTTGGGCTAGTAGAGCCTAAAAACTAACGGCAAGTCTTGCACAATTAACTGGCTGGAGAGCTGATTACAACAGAAAAGATGACAAAATGTAAATGATCCCTTCAGAGGAGATCCTGAAATTATTAAGTTGAAGGTTTCATTTTTTGACTTGTATATTATTAGAATATTATAAGCTTGAAAATGGGTCAAACTATATAAATGCATTGGATATTAGACCTATATAAGTTTATCCAAATTCAAATAGAATGTCAGTTCACACTGCTCTAATAATGTATTGTACAAATACATTGCTCTTTATAAATCTAAATCTTCCTCTATATGTGATCATGCACTTACAGGTCTGCCTCCAATACACAGTTGTCAAATATTAGTTAATATTACCTTACATATTTGGTGCATATTCAATACGTACCTTCTTTTGAAGCAACATTAGTTAATATTACCAGCATATAACACCTTCTGCCAAGAAAACATGTGAGTTTCCATCTGGTTTATGATATAAGTGTACATCTATTATATAATATATCAAATTAATTAACCTAAACAATCAAAAAGTAAAGCACATAAAACCCTCTTGAATGTTAAACTGATTTATCAAATCAACATTAACTTGGACATCACTTAATTTTAGCACCATGGATTGGTTTAGCATGCATACGCTTTATGCATCAACCAACAGGGGCCGCAGGTGTAAAAAGCCTATGACACCCAACTTATGTGAAGGCTTTCCAAAACAATCACCATTTAATTATTTGGATCAAATTTATGCAGATGGAGATTCATGTGCATTGTTAGCATTTTTTTTACCAATTCTAAATACTAATACAAAAGGAAACAAAATTAACATTCTTCTGTGTGCGCAAAGATTCAAAACAAACACACAGATCGCATGCATAGAAAGACTACTAAAAATTCATTTTACTTGCATATCAGCTTACCTCCAGAATGCCATAGATAAAGTTCACACATGATCTGGAGCTATGTAAGAAGTCCAAAGTTCATAACAATGAGCACGTACAGCTCCAGACTTTGGCAGTAACATGTTTAAGACCAGAAAGAAATATAAATTTTTAGATAAACCATGAGAAATGAGAGGAATGTTCAAAAGCATAGATGCTACAAGTGAATTTTCTGGTATAAAACTGAAAACATAATTAATGCTTTTCGTACCAAAAAAAAAAAAACAGGTGGAATGAGAAAAGAAGATTCAACCTGAAATAGCATGCAGTCACTCAATTGCTCAACCATGCAATAAAGAGGCAACAGTTATCCGTTTAGATTCACTGATAAAATTGCAATTCTGATAATGAAATTGTTCCAATTAACAATTTAGTTCATACTAGAAGATAATTGCATTCTCTTTGATGATTTCTCACACGAATAAGAGGATCACCTGTAGTTCTCCCATGGTTTCCACAACAACTGAACTTGCACAAGACGTTCTTCACTCTAGCAACTGACTAATTAGTGTTTAGGCCCCCCCAAAAAAACACAAAAAAGGAATTGCTCAAGCAGTATTCTGTATTGCCAGAAACAACAAAAATAAGATGAGCAACAATAAGTCTGCATCGAGGAGTATAAATTTCTCATCGACATAATGGATTTACATAAATTGGCTGCAAAAGTAAAACAAAGGTTCAACAACATTCAAAGGGAAGCAACTCAGACAAGTCAAAAGAGGCTTCATGCATACGCTTCTTCCCAGTCGTCCACCTCTTTTATCTCTGTCTCGTCAACAGCAACACCCTGACTCACAGAGATCACATCACCACCTGTATCAGGTTCCACAGTAGGGCTACATTCACCACTGGAATCAAAAGGATGATCTGATGATTCAGCAGGCAATGAATTCATAGTTGCATCAGAATCAAGAACATTCCATGGATTTGTTGATGCCGAGATTGGTGCAGCCTCTATTGGCCTCCAAGCAGGTGCTGCGGCACTAACCCCAGAAGAAGACCAATCCCCTCCCCAAGAATCTGATTCAGGGGCAACAACCTTATTCCATGGATTGCTAACCTTTGAGGAAACTCCATCCTCTTTAGGCCTCGTTCCCCATGCATTACTCACAGCAGAACTTGAAACTATCACTGCTCCCTGGTATACTGATCCATGATCTAACCTCCTCAAAGCTGTGGCAGCCCTTGCTGGGTCATTAAAAATTGCTAAAGCGTTCTTGTCATTTAACCATACCAGTTCACATTCCCCACCAAATCTTAGCACCAAGGCACTGATATCTGCATCACGAGGCATGTCTAGCATTGAAACAACATGTCGAGGATCCATATCAATTAGAGGATCGAATGGTGGAGGAAGTGGAGCAGCTAGCGGTACTCCTGGCTTCGAGCCCAATATACGAGGTGGAGGTCTTGACTTGGGGGTAGCATGAACCACTAGGAATCGCTTTGGCTCCCAACCTGCAGCTTGGACTGTTAGTTTCCATCTTTCTGCTAAGTGCCGAACAGCATCCCTCTTTTCTTTCAACATAGAACAAAAGACATGTACTTTGATGCCACCTCCTTTTGTCTTTCCCAGCACCAAGAACTTAAACCTATCCTCCACAGACAAAACCCATTTAGGTTCCCTCCTAAAGAGATCAGCAAGAAGATCAGATGATGCTAAGTTTTCACCAAGATGCAAAGCATCCAAATTGGGAGGGGTTATGTCGAATGCATCTGCAAGGACACGTTTCCTCTCCAGCTTAGCACACTCTTCATCACAAGAGAGCTTCCTCTGCCCGAGAGGGACCTTCTTTTCATTGGCTTCCACGGGAAGCAATGAAGTTGGAAGCCTCTGAAGAATGGATGCTTCTAATACAGTATCAACATGGAATTCATTGGTGGTTCCTCCAGCACTGCAAGGAACACTTGCAGTAATTCGACCACAAGAACAAGTTATCATGACAAGCACTCCACACCTAAGATCAGGACAGGTCTCTGAGGGATGACATGGTGCACTACAAGTGTGCTTGCAATCCCTTCTAGGTGCACCGCAGACCTGTCCGCATGAAGACTTCCCACTCACATCAGATGCAGATGTTGAAGCAGAAGAAGCATCACATGGAAGAGGATGGCAAGTCCTAGTACAGGCATGTATCCCGCATCGGCGAGTCTTACCACAGAGTTGATTGCACCTGATATCCTTGGATCCACAAGGTATATTCCTTAACAACACATGGCTTCCAATGCATTCCTTCACAACTGGCACAGAACATGGTGGGCAATCTCCAAAATGGCAAGTGTGGGAAGCCGAGTGACCACATGGTTGGGAAACCAAACAAGGGTGGGGGCAGGACGGTCTTGGAGTACCACAAGGAAGTGGCGGTGGAATTGATGTCTTTCCACAGGCACATGTCAAATCTGTGAATATAGTCTCAAGACAAGGTGGGCAGTAACCACTGTGGCAAAGCAGTTGGCAAGAGTGTTGCCCACATCTGAGCTTCTTTCCACAAGGTATGGAGCACAGATGAGGATCCCAATCACTGTTCGAAATCGCTCCAGCAATTTTAGAGAGAGGACAGCAACGTTCAGTGCACCGGTGCCTGCCACAGTTCTTTTTTTTACCACAGGACTTGTCACAGAGAAAATTTTTGCTTTCTTCAGAGGCCTTGTAGCATTCCACTTTTCTGTTTGAAGAGAGGCATCGACATTTCTGGTCAACCAGCACCAAACAAGGTGGGCAATCTCCCTCATGACAGGTCTCCTTGCACCTATGAATTCCGCAAGGAAGGACTCTTTCACAAGTTTCAGAACAAGTTGGAATCGGATCCAGGCAACTCTTCCTTACATATTCCAGTTTGTTCTTTCCACAGTGGCAACTTGTTATCCTATCTGGTTGCAACTCGCACTCTCCGCAAGACCCAGGATGGCATTTTTCTCGGCAGAAATGGTTCCCACACGAAAGAATATTACCACAGGCAGAATTGCACGAGAAGACCCCATCTTGAATACCTTCTACGTTTCCCTTCACCGCCATATCACCACAAAGAACAACCTCAGTCTTCTTCTTACAAAAGCAAACAGTAGTAACAAGTACTCGGCAGTGGCTACACGAACCAGTGTGACAAATCAATTCACACCGGTGGCGGCCGCAAGAAAGGAGACGATTGCACTGCTGCCCGCACGAGAAGGGACTATTTTGATCAGAGCATCGTCGGACAATCATCGTCTTGCCACATGGGCAAGGCCGGTCTGGAGCAAAGGCCTTGCACGGTGGGCACGGCCCAGGGTGGCACTGGAGGACGCAGACATGGGGACAATGGTAACCACCATCATCATCCGACGCCAACTTATTGGGCGCAGTCCGATCAAGTGATTTTCGGCATGGTTCTCCACAGGAGTGGGGAGTGAGGTAAAGATCATTCGAAGGATCCCGTCGGCTACCACAGAAGCAAGTATAAGATAGCTCCTTGGCAGATATGGATTGCACCGATTGGCACCCAGGACACCGCCATCCCGCGCTGCCGCCATCCCCCCCGCCGGCGGACGGGACATCAGAGGACGTAGGCGAACGGGCCCACTTGCGGATGCAGTGAAGGTGGAAGATTGAGTAGCAGCTGGAGCACGACCAGATCGCGGCCGATCGCCGCACCATGTCATAGCAAATCATGCACTCCACCGTCCCATTCGCCAGCTTGTCTTGAATCTCCTGCACCAACTGCGGCATCGAGAGGTCCGGCCCGTATTCCGACGTCGGCTTCTCCGCCGCAGAAGCCGGTGGAGACGGCCGAGGCTGGCGGTGCCAATGTCGGTAGGCGGGTTCGGGTTCGAAGACTGCCGGTGGCGGCGGAGTAGGAAGGATAGAAGCGGAGGCGGATCCGCGGGGAACCCATTCCTGGCGATCACCAGAGGCATAAGGAGGTCGGTGATGTGGGCGAGGCCTCCGGTCGTTGCGATGCTGCTGCTGCTGCTGCTGCTGGCTTCTCTCGGCGGTGGTCGGCCTCATACTGGACGAGACAAATCCTTCGATTTGGGATCCGGTAGCCGTGAGATTGGGGAAGATAAAGGCAAACCCTAGGAGACGATAGAGAAGAGGGCGAATCCTCTCTTGCGATGGAAAGGAGAACTTGACGACGCCTTTTATTACCAGAAAGCCACGGCGTTAAATGCTTTCAAATCATTCGGCCTTTAGTTTATAAAAAATAATAATAATATATATATCGAGAACCGTCTTCCCCATGATATTACTTGGAGGACACGAAAAAATTTCAATGGATAAAAAAAATAAAAGAATAATACGAAAAAAAGCCAACGGCATATGAATAAATTTCACAATCCTCATTTCTTAAATGGGCCCTTGAGCGGCCCAATAAGATCAAACCCAACCTTTCTATTGACTCAACGACGTCAAAATTATTCAATTTATCTCTCGGATTACATTATTATTATATATAAATTCAAAACATAAATCGGTGCTATTCGGATGAAGATTTTCTGGTAAAAATAAAATTACCAGAAGTGATATGAAAAAAATATGCTGATGAAGTAGATTTATAAGTCAGTAATCAAATACAACGTATATTGTTCAGAATAATACACTTTAGTGTTTCTAAAACACATGATTATCTCATATAATTAATTAAGCTTTAACACCATAAAAAAAGATATCTAAATTATTATTTTTTAAGAAAAATAAAAATAGCCAGACTTGATATCTCATCATGAAGAGCATCATCTTTCCTTGCATGATGAGGGAGGACCAGGTGCCCACTCCAAAAATTTGTAGAAAATAAATCAATTGGAATTAATATCTGAACAATTTTCAGCTTTTTAAAAAGTAGAAAAGGAAACAACTGAATTCAGAAATCTTCATGCCATGTGAAGTATTCTGGGGAGGAAAAAACTGGTCTCGAGAAGTAATTAGACAGCTAAATTGATGCAAGAGAGGATAAAATTAAACTGCTCGACCATCTCTGTGATTTCCCACAGCTTCATTGAACTGCAACCGGACTCATAAATGTATCTGCAAGCATGCAGTTCAAGAAAGCTGTGGAAGACAACAGAGAGAGCCCATGTATTCACACAAGAAGTGTAACACAGAAGAAAATTGAATGGATATTGAGGAGAGGAGAAAGGCATATATAGAGGAGAGGAGAGGAGAGAAGTGTAAACCTCAACTTTTTCTTTCTTTCTTTTGTTTTTTTTCTCTTCTGGTTATACTGTTGCAGAACGCAGAGTACAAAAATTCACATCGGAGATCATTAAAAGCTGGAATGCCTTTTGAGGCCAATCTATGGGATGAATGAGTGAGCATTAATTTCTTGTGTGTGTTTTTTTTGAAATCATATTGGCAGATTGCTGATGAAGATGTATGGGACTAACTGTGTCCGTAAATTAAGTGGCGTGCATGGAAATGCATGAAGAATTTAACGAAGAGACGAAGTTTTGTCGGGTGGAAATGGCAGGCACCCAGCGCAATCCGCGCCCGACCCGACAAAGCCAGGCAGGCACACCCGTCAAGGCCGCTGTCTGCTCTGGGCTCTCAGGTTTGCTTCTTCGCCTCCTTCAGGCATTTCAACAAACACTCTGGATGTTCTTCTTTTACTGCCAAAAATAACACAAAAATGGGAAACTAAATAAACTCATTCGATCACAATCTTATATTCATAATGTCAGTGTGATTTTTTGATTCAATCAATGAGGTAGCATAATCAACCACACAATAACACAAAAGCAAAAAAAAGTCATTAAAAACAAATAGATTAAGCCAAAACGATAATCATCTTAAAAGGCTTCTGTTTTTATCCAATTATTTGAGGGACAAGAATGACTATTGCTAGTCAAATTAGAGCCCTTTATCAAAAGGTGATGAAGATAATTAGACTATTTCCCTTTATTTAATCCTTGTCTCCATGCAAAAGTAAATTGCTCACATTTGTTGGCTTCCTAATGGACATGAACCAGTTAATGGTGGTGAGATCAGCATAGGTTGGTGCTGTCAAGTCATGGATGGTGGCTGGATCAACCAATTAGGACATAAATTACATCACCAACCAACCTCATAATTTAACTTGATTTAACACTTATTTCAATTTAAGGCAATTAGGAACTCAAAGAGCAAGTTTTTACAGTCATCCTCTAAACCACTGATCAAACTGATTTGATATCCTACTTATTCATGCAGCAAGCAACAAAAGCACTTCACCATTGTTGAATCTCAAGTGTCGTTAAGTTGGTCTGGAGAAAGCACCAAGGATTCAATCAATTTGGTGGACCCACCACAAGTTTCAACAAGTGTATTATAGATCCATCATAAGCTCTGAAAACAGTCTGTTTGATTTTCCCAGTTCAAATATGTAATGGAATTGATAATTGATTGTTGTTACACATGTATGCTACACGGCTATGAAGCATTATTGACAGACACCAAGAATAATAGCATAGACGATGCACTTATAGTGGTTTCAACAAGATTTCTCCGACACCTGAAATGAAAGAAAAAGAAATCAATAAAGTGTCTCGCAAATAAGACAGACAAAGCTCATGAAAACAATGGAAATAATAATCACTTTAGCAATTTATAGCAAAGAATATGCAATGCCCATAAAAGTAGAATACTCTAAATAACAATAAAAACGAAGATGGATAGAACTTAACCCGAATTTGTAGGGCAAGTAATATGAAAGCTGAATTGACATATCTGCATCAGAGCGACGAAAGGATCTTGAAACTTGTACTAACTAACTAACACATCTATGCCAAATACATCATTATCTTCATACTTAAACTAACTGCTTTATGTTTAACCTCTGTGACATGAAGCTCCTCCGAGGGTAAACATAATTTAATAGATTGGTTTGTTGTTAGTGAAAAGGATTAGCTCGTGGTTAAGGATAATTGTCAAGGGACCTGTTTGCAATCTTTTCAATAAACTAGCAGAAGAGCAGTTTGTTGAAGAATTCATCTGAAGAACACAACTAAAAATAGAATAGAAATCTGTATAGTCAGAGAAAAATCGCGAGATTTTATATTTCTCTACTCGCTAAAGAACAAGCCCAGATCCAATTAATTCTGCCTCTCAATAGTGACTTGCATGACATTTTGACCCCACTCACTAAATATGTTACTAGAACTTTGGCACAAGTATCTAATCATTGGATCTAAGTGTCTGATAAGATTATTTCAGAAAACTTATACAAATAGAGGTGTCAAGTGTCCACTGCAAGTATTGCTGTTGAAATATCAATGTCCTACAAGCTATTGCTCCCTTGTTTTCTCTCTTTCTTTTCAAGGCAATATTTTTAAAGGTCACTTGAGTAATTGCTTGTGTGTGCGCCTAGGAAAGACTAGGTGCAGCCTGAACACCACCACACCTAGGTAGGTCGGCACTATTAGACATGCACCACCTGTCTAAGTGTTTAATACCAGGTGCTGCAAAATCAAGTGCATACCAAGGAAAATGGGAAAAAACACTCAGAATATTAAAAATAATAATAATTGTCCTAAAATTTCTCTACAAAAACTACAGGCTCCTCTCCAAGCAAACTCCTCAACAAAGAAGCAAACTCATTCGCGAAACACTTCTATGCAAACTCCTCTCCTGCACAAACTTCTATCTCAAGCTACACACTCTACAGGCAACAATTGTATAGAGTGGAAAACTTTACAAATTGAGCTGTCATGCATTAGGCAACAATAAAGTTGTTTTTGCGCAAACAGCAGCAAAATTGGCAGTGAGGTGGGCAAGAGCAAATTGAGTGTGACGCCAGCAACAATGGAGATATTTCAAATTAATAGGATATCAAATGATAATGGTTTAATCATTGAGATGTAACTATTAGTAGTATGTCACTAAGTAAATGTAGGTAAAAGCATTCGTTGATATGATAATTCCTAGTAAAGTTTCAAAAAATCTTGAAGATCAACCTAACTCATCTACATCAGCCTTCAATTATCATAGAATTCAATACAGGTTGCAAGGGAAGTCACCATAAGTTGCTCTATATAGGCAGCTAAGTATCATATTTGTTACAAATTAAAGTGATGTTGGCCACGTGGTGATAAGATTTCTTTATTTTCTTAGGATCAAGTTAGTAGTATGAGTCATCCCTATTTACATGGTTAGTGGTACGAGTCATTCCTACTTACATGGTTTAGTGGGATTAGTGTGGGATTAGTATAATGTTATCTTTATCTCTTGTAGTGTATTTAAAGGGTCGATGGTGTAAGTGTTTAGCAAGCAAGAAAAATAAAACAGTATTTTCAAGTCTCTCCTCTCTTCTAATATTCTTCTTCACGGTTCGATCATCGAGGTCTTCCTTCAGGGTGGCTTCGTTTTTCTTTACATGGTATCAGAGCCAAGTTGCATTCGTGAAGAAGGTATCGCTTTTAAGATGGAAGGTGGTGGTCGTATTGCGGGACTTGGTATGATACTCTTGAATCAGTCCAACTATCGGATTTGGAAAACCTGTATGGAATCGTATCTTGTTGGTGAAGATCTATGGGATGTCGTCGTCATCAATGGTGTAGTTGCTCCGGAGGACGCCCCCGCTAATGCGGAAGCGCTCAAGAATTGGAAGCAACGTAATGCGAAGGCAGAGTTTGTTTTAAAGAGGTCTATTTCACATGAGATCTTCGAGCATATAATGGGATGTGCGTCGGCTCGAGAGATTTGGGATACGCTTGATCGTTTGTTCAACAAGAAGAATGAAGCTCGACTACAATTACTCGAGAATGAGTTGGCGGTTGCAAAGCAAGATGGAATGTCATGTTCAGAATTTTTTCTGAAAGTGAAGAACTTGTGTTCGGAAATCTCTCTTCTAAATCCCGAAGAAAAGATCTCGATTGCTCGGTTGAAGCGGTATATCATTCGTGGACTTCGGCCGGAGTACACTCCATTTGTCACCTCAATTCAAGGGTGGGCTCAACAACCGTCGCTTGAAGAGTTTGAGAATCTTCTCTCCTCGCAAGAGTTGTTGGCTAGACAAATGGCCGGAACGCGCATCAAGGAAGAAACAAGCAATGCCTTGTTCACAAAGAAAGGTGACTCGATGAAAGATGAAAGTAAACCGGAAAGAGAATCTTCGAAGCTACCGAAGAAAAGTTTCAAGTGTTATCGTTGCGGCAAACTCGGCCATATCAAGAGGAATTGTCGAGTTAAGTTGAAGGCAGGGAATTATGCGGATGTTGCGGAGAAACGAGAAGAACAAAAGGAAGAAGATTGGAGTCATTGTTTTCTCGCAGACTCAATCATCGAAGACTCACAGTGGGTGCCTTGCTTGATGACTGAAGGAAGTTTAAACGAGAAAATTTCTACCAACAAAGAGTGGATCGTGGATTCCGGATGTGGTCACCACATTACCGGAGATGAGTCCATCCTCTCGCATTCTTGGACACACGACGGTAGGAGTGGGATCTTGACCGCAGATAATACTGTTCATAAAATTCGAAAGGAAGGCACGGTTGTCGTCGATAATGACCATGGGGAATCAATCACTCTCAATAGTGTGTATCATGTACCAGGGATACAAAAGAACCTCTTCTCCGTTGCAAATGCGGTGGATGCTGGAAATTTCGTGCTCTTCGGGCCGCGAGATGTGAAGTTTCTTCGGAACGTCAAGGAAATCAAGGCCGATGTTGTTCATACAGGTACGAGGGTGAAAGATCTATTTGTCTTGTCGACGTCAAATTCTTATATCGAGAAGATGAGGAGCAATGATACATCTTCCTTGTGGCATGCGAGACTTGGTCATATAAATATGACAAAATGAGGGCCATTATCTAAAAGAAGTTGGTGGAAGGGTTGCCTGATTCCATGAAGATTGACAATGAAGGAGTTTGTGAAGGGTGCCAATTCGGAAAGTCACATCGACTTACTTTTGAGAACTCAACCTCTCGATGCACGACTCCTTTAGAACGGATCCATAGTGACTTGATGGGTCCAACAAAAACTACATCCTACTCTGAAGGTAATTATATGTTGTTGTTCGTAGATGATTATTCTCGGTTCATGTGGGTTTATTTTGTGAAGCATAAGTCAGAGACATTCTCTATTTTTCTTGACTTCAAGAAAATCGTCGAAGGGGAATTAGGCAGAAAAATTAAGACGTTGCGGACAGACAATGGAGGCGAGTTTTGTTCAAATGAGTTTCTCTCCTTCTGCTGAGACAATGGTATTAAAAGGGAGTTGTCATGTCCGGATACACCACAGCAAAACGGAGTTGCGGAGAGGAAAATCAGACATCTTGTGGAGACTTGTAAGAGTTGGTTGCACGCGAAGAAATTGCCCAAGGAGCTGTGGGCGGAGGGAATGAATTGTGCAGCCCATGTGATCAATCGGACGCCCCTTAGTTCGACAAATAACAAGGCACCATATGAATTGTTGTATGGTGTTAAACCAAACGTGAAGCATTTTCGAGTATTTGGATCTCTTTGCTATGTTCATTTGCAGAATTCTCAAAGGAGTAAGTTGGATGCAAAAGCAGTTAAATGCGTTTTCGTCGGCTACGATGAACGAAGAAAGGGTTGGAGATGTTTGGATCCTACAACAAATAAATGTGTTGTGTCTCACAACGTCATCTTCGACGAGATTTCCTCCTATCACTTTGAAGAGCCACCTAGAGAAGAGACTGACATGGTTACCTTGCCGCTGTCTCGCTTTCCAGAAAATTCTTCTCTAGAAACTCAAGAAGAAAGGGGGAGTGTGGACCAAGGCGAGAATGTTCAAAACAATCAACGGCCAAGAAGAAATGTTGATCGACCTTCTCGTTATAGAGATGAAAATTTCGTCACTACTTTTTCATGCTTTCTTGCTAATCAAATTGATGATGAAGAACCCTCTTCATATGAAGAAGCCAAAGGAGTAAAGGAGTGGAAGGTTGCCATGAAGGAAGAAATGGATGCATTGCTGAAAAATGAAACATGGGACTTAGTTCCGAAGCCTCCCGGAGTGCAGCCGGTCTCATGTAAATGGGTATTTCGCATTAAAAGGAAGGCTGACGGGAGCATAGATCGGTTCAAAGCAAGGTTGGTCGCTCGGGGATTCTCACAAAAATATGGAGAAGACTACGAGGAAACCTTCAGTCCAGTAGCGAAAATGACTTCGGTACGCACCATTCTTGCCTTAGCAGCTAATTTCGGGTGAAAACTATGGCAACTAGATGTCAAAAATGCATTCTTATATGGAGAGCTTGATAGACATATATATATGGAGTAGCCAATCGGATTTGAATCCGAAAGTGATCCGGATTTTGCATGCAAGCTGAAGAAGGCACTTTATGGATTAAAGCAAGCCCCGCGAGCCTGGTTCGGAAAAATTGCAGAATTTTTACAATTTTGTGGTTATGTGGTATCCGACTCGGATTCAAGTCTGTTCGTCAAGAAAAGCCAAGGATTTTTTGTGGTTGTTCTACTATACGTTGACGATATTATATTAACGGGCAGCAATCATTTAGAAGTTGCTCGACTTCAAGAAGAACTATCCTTGCGCTTTGACATGAAGAAGCTAGGCGAGGTGAGTAACTTTCTCGGAATACAAATTGAAAATTTGGATGATGGGATTTTTGTGTCTCAATCCAGCTACGCCAAGAAGCTCGTTGAGAAGTTTGGAATGATAAACGGGAAGAAGCGGTCAACGCCACTCGATGTAGGTACGAAGCTTCGTCGTGACGAAGGAACACAACTATCGGATCTCCATCTCTATCGTGTCCTTGTGGGAAGCCTGATTTATTTGACAATAACAAGACCAAATATTGCCTTCTCTGTTGGCGTTGTTAGCCGATATATGGAAGCGCCGAGGAAGCCACACCTCGAGGAGGCAAAGAATATATTGAAGTACGTTAATTCCACTCTTGACATGGACTTATTTTACAAGAAGGGTGCAAAATTCTCTTTGGAAGGATTTGTGGATGCTGATTTTGGTGGAGATTTAGATGATCGAAGATCAACATCCAGATTCGTTTTTTTATGCGGAAAAACAAGTATTTCATGGTGCAGCAAAAAGCAAAGTTCGGTGTCACTGTCCACCACCGAAGCCGAGTATAAAGCTTCGGCCCATGCCGCTCAAGAATGTGTTTGGCTTCGTAGACTTTTTGAAGATCTCCAAGAACCCATTGATGGATCGGTTCCTATTCATGGAGATAACTTAAGTGCGATCAAGCTTACATCAAATCCCGTCTTCCACGCAAGGACGAAACATATTGAACTTGAGCATCACTTCATCCGTGAAAAAGTGCTTAGCGGGATTATCGACATGGTTGCTGTTCGAAGTGAAGATAACATCGCTGACATTTTTACAAAGCCCCTTTCAAAGGGTCCATTCGAAGACCTACGTTCTAAACTTGGGCTGATTCGGAAGACATCACTTTAAGGGGGAGTGTTACAAATTAAAGTGATGTTGGCCACGTGGTGATAAGATTTCTTTATTTTCTTAGGATCAAGTTAGTAGTATGAGTCATCCCTATTTACATGGTTAGTGGTACGAGTCATTCCTACTTACATGGTTTAGTGGGATTAGTATAATGTTATCTTTATCTCTTGTAGTGTATTTAAAGGGTCGATGGTGTAAGTGTTTAGCAAGCAAGAAAAATAAAACAGTATTTTCAAGTCTCTCCTCTCTTCTAATATTCTTCTTCACGGTTCGATCATCGAGGTCTTCCTTCTGGGTGGCTTCGTTTTTCTTTACAATATTAGCATAAATTAAATGTGAGAAACTAGATTGACTGAGATAACCATCTTCAACCGCTAATTAAGGAAGCTGACTCGACTCTTTCTTTCAACCTCCAGATACAGGTCCTATGGAACTGGGCATTAACAGCAACATGACAATTGTTTATTGTAATCTTACACTAATTATAAAATGGTCAATTGAACAAAATATATAGTATAGCAAGCATTGGGAAACAATGTTCATTCCTCAATATAGATCCCCTGTTTTGACTTTCGTTGACAAATAAGGAGAAAGATAAATTATACAAAATCAAAGAGTCACCTTGAGAGGAGCTAACCCCTCGCCTTCAGCTCTGCCAAGCGCCTCGAAAGATCGTCCTCATTCACCGGTTCCTTCTCCTTGGCAGAAGGGATGGCATGCGACGCAGCTTGAGGGAGACCTACGGAAACCTCAAGACCGTAGTCATCAGCAACCTGCTGCATGAGGCTGTTGACCTCTGACTCGGGAGTGGAGAGACTGGTAGAGCCAGCCATGGCGCCCTCCATGAACTCAGCCTGGACCTCCATGTTGACGAACTGGCGCTCGAACTGGTCCATGGTCTCGGACATCTTCTGTAGGTTTCCGGAGGCAAGGGAGGAGTCAAGCGCCTTGACGATCGACCCCATCGACTTCCCGATGACCTGCATCTTGGCCTGCGTATCGAGCCGTGCGACCACGGCGTCAAGCCGGGATGAGAGTCGGAGGTAATTCATCTGCTCCGTGCGCTTCCGGATGGCATTCTCCGCGTAGATCCTGGCGCCGTCCATGTTCCCCTTCTCGATCGCCTTCTTCACCTTGAGCTTCTCGGACTTCTCCTCCTTCTCGCACTTGCGCGCCTGCCTCTGCAGACTCTTGGAGGTGAACTTGAGCTCAAAGATCTGGTTCATCAGCTTCTCCGTGTTCCCCATGGCGCCGACGAAGGCGGCTTAGGGCTAGCGAAGATGGCCGGAGACGGAGAAAAGGAATTCCTATTGTTAACGACTTTATTTGGGCTTTATTGAGGCCTAATATAGTGGCCCAATAAGTTGTTAAAGGCTTTGATCTCTCGTTCGTGCCTCAAGTCGTCCTCGACAACCATCAATGCAGAGCCTCAACGCAATACTCCTCTGTTGAATGGTAAAATTCCCTTTCTTTCTAAGATAAAATTATTTACTGTACCAAAAATCAACTGAGTCTCCTTGGTCAGTGATAATTTGCAGCCTGCTCACGTCCCTTTCATCTTTATGTCTTCCTGTGCGGAATGCCGAAGCCAACTGCAATTCCCAGAGGAGAATGCAAAATGCCAGGCTTGATCCACAAGCAGGAGAAGGAGGAGGAGGGTGGAAGGCTTCTCCAATGGCCAGGTCAAGAAAGCGAGAGAAAGAATAGGAAAACAAGGTAGGGACAGGGAGTGGAGCTTGAGGTGGAAGAAGAAAAAAAGCCAAAGCATTTATGTAGGCGGACAGCGACTTGAAACAGAGACAATAAAGAAGGGCATTTCGGTGAATTCACACGGACAAATGGAATCCAAGAGATCGCGGAGAAACTCTTATTAAACCTCTTGTACTTTACTTATTTTCATTTTGCCCCCCAGAGATCAAAGTATTAATACTATTTTACTTAATCACTTAATTGAGTTTCACTGTTACCCAATTTTTTTTTTCAAATACCCCTCATCTTTTCTCTACAAGAAGCTCAACCAATTTCGTCTAAAATTGATTTAAAAAATTTCGAATCATTTTAAATTAAAATCAACTTATAAACTTTTTTGATATATTTATATTCTCGGATTTAAATTTGATAACGTAAATTGAAAACACATCTTTAAAATTTTATTCTATTAATTTAAAAATCCACTACTTTTAATTTATACTATTAAATTCATATATGACAATATAAACATATTAAGAAAGTTTTTATGAATATATTGATTTTAATTTTGAAATGATTCATAGTTTTTTAAACTTATCAATCAATTTAAGATAAAAATGACTGAACCTTTATCATTTAAAAATTTAAAAGTTTATAACAAGTGATGTTGATTAGTGAATATTATTATCCTAAATCTTATAATGAGTTTGTGATAAATTTTATAAGACTTTAGAAATTTAAAAATTTAGTGTTCTGAAGTTACACTATCAAATTTTTATCCAAAGACATAAATAAATACATTAAAGAGATTTTTAAGATTATATTGATTTTTGTTTGAAATGATTTGAAATTTGAAATTAACGGATGAACCTAGGGCGAAAGAGAGAGGTATTTTAAAAATATGATACATGATTTGAATAATATGAAAGTTGGATATGTGATTTAGATAATACCGAAATTTACTTGCACAATTCAGTAAAATGTTGAACTATAACGAAAGGAATATATGTCTGGATATAAAATTTTAAATTCTAAGGGGGGAATAGAACTGTGGGGAAAATTGTAGGATTAGAATGTAATGTGGGGAAAATGATATTATATTCCATCATCTCCACCACAAATGGCGATGGGCATGTACGATTTCAGGCAGTAGCAGAGCAGGCAGTAGCGGACAGCTGCAACATCGCAGCACAGACGCCGCTCATTCATAGCTTCTCCATCCACCCGTCTTCCTTCCTTCTCTGTCAACCATGCCAAAGAAGAAAATCAAAAGGAATCTCCACCCTCCGAGAACAAGTCCATTCCATCCATGTCTTTGTTCCTGTCTTCCTGATGATGGCCCATCTGGACCAGGAGCGAGTCATATGAGGGTAGGGTGGAGGAAAACCAAGGCGAGACCGAGACCGAGGCCAAAAGAAAAGGAGCATCAGTAAGACGAGGTGGTCATGGTGAGAAATCAAAAAAGGGAGAAATAGGAGGAGGAGAAGTGAGTGTCCTCAGATATGCATCACCATTCACCCAACCAAACCTCTCTCTTTCTCTCTCTCACACAAGACTACTGCTCCGAGCTTGCCAGATTTGCCCCTCTGAGCCCCAGAAAACCCTCCATCCATCTCCACCGAGCAGGAAATTGCCAGCCCTCCTCCTGTTCCTGTGCGCAATTTATTTGGGCCTTTCGGTCATGGTCAGACCGCAGAAAACTGAGGGAGGAGGAAACCCCACATCTGCTTCGGCTTCCCCGTCGCTACTTGCAAAGGGGGAACCTTTTCCCATCTGCTGCCTGCTTGCTAGGGTTTCGCTTCGCTTCCACCTCCAAAGGTGAGATTTTGGCGCCGCTGCGATGGGGAAAGGCAAGAAATTGAGCGAGGAAGCCAAGGCAAAGTTCAGGCATCAGAGTCTCCTGCAGGATTATGGAGATCTGGTTAAGGTGAGATATTCCCCTTTCTTTCGCTCTTCGGATCTTGATCTGGAAATTTATTGTGTTTTATGCTAGAATTTCCAATCTAAGAATTCGAGACCTGACTTTCTTCTAAGAACCCTAATTTTCCAGCATCATGCTTACAAGATGATGATTGGTGTGCTACATGTCACTTATTGTTGTGCTTAACATTATTATTTGACATATATCGACCTAATGGTTCTGGATATCAGATTTTTTTGTTCCCCCCTAACAATTTGCCTCCTTGGATCTCTGTTCTAGATTCATCAAGAACTATGAGTTTTTTTTTTTCAGTTCTTGTATTAATTTAGGCATCTCAAACATCACTGTTAATTTCATGAGCACTGTTAATCTTGTAAACGTACTCATCCCATAGATAGCAATTTGTTTCTTTAAGAATCTCTTACACAGCAATCTGTCACAGGAAACTGAGGCAAAGAGGATGAAACTGCAGATGGCCAAACAGAAGAAACTTAAACTTCTTGCTGAAGTGAAGTTAGTATCTACATATTCTAGTTCTTTACATAGGGGAAAGAAATTATTTATGGAACTTGAGCCCTGAAATTATTTGCAATCTTTAGTTTTATGGCCATGACAATTTTATTAATAAAACTTGATAAACACAATAAATCATATGCCTTTTTTTTAAAAAAAAAATGTTTAAAAGTGAATTAAAGTGTGGTTTGATTTTGAGAGGCAATCAGATAAAACTAGCTGAAGGGTCTTTAGGGTTATTCCGAATGGTGGGGGAAAGCTACAATGAAGGTGGCCTCCCCCTTTATGCCTTGGGGCATTCACGAACACCTCGGATCACATGGCTCTACGCGAAAAGGCCCTGTCATTATAGTTTTTTCTGCCATGTAGAATTCCCTATATACTCCTCTCGAAGAACTCTCTCAAATATAAGGAATATGTGTACTTTTGTTTAGGTAGAAGGAAGACATAGTTTAACTATACATTATGTTGAATGGTTGAGAAGGTATGAGAGTTAGGGTGGAAAAATTGTAGTTGTAAATCAAAACCATCGTAGAATGTTTACTATTTCGATAATCCTCTCCTTTATTTTCAATGCTATAGATTCTTGCAAAAGAGATACAAAAGCCTAATGCAGAATCCATCTGGAGCCAAACAATTTAGACTGAAAAAGAAACCGCAGAGTCAGCCCTTCATTTGTCAACCTTCAAATGCTAATGCATTTTCTCAGCTCCCTGCTAAAGAACAAAGAGTAAAACTGAGAGATTTTGCTGCTCCAACCACTTCAGTGATCGACTTGAACCAGGTTTTGTCGCCGGTAACTACTGCAATCTCATACTGCAAAGAGATCATGTATTTTGTACTGACAATGGATGTTCTCGTGGTATATAGATTGGTGAGGATACGGACGAGTATCCATTAAGCTTCGACTCAGAGCCTGCCAAGGCTGATAAACCGAGGAAGAGCTTAGCGGAAAGCAATACTGCTGCTAATGATCTCAACCTTTCGATCTGTCGAGATGTTGTGCATGAACCATCAAACAAGGTGGCCAACAGAAAGATTACATGGCAAGATCAGTTAGCTTTGCGGGTGTAGGTTATTCTTCTATCGCATAAAGGGCGAAGAATCTGTGCCCTTGACTGATTGAATTTATGCTTGATGGAAATATTTGTGTAAAGGAAGGCTGGAGGCAGACAATTGATCTTATACATGGCACTTTTTAGAACTCTGGAATGATGTTTTTGTCATTCCTTTCGTAGAATGTTTGATGGATTGAGTTAAACAATCTGTGCTGATAGAACAAGTGTTCTCAGGATTAGCTGAGATCGATGATGATAACTACTAATTAAGAATTAAGAGGCATACTTTTGTTGTGGAAAGACAATGTAGAAAAGAAATTGTTTTGCTGTTGATTTCAAAATACTATTGCAGTGTTTATTTTCAGATTGTGGTTGTTTAAATTTTAAGCTGTCTGTTGCTTAATTTTTGTGGATTCAAATACTATAAAAGATTATTAATTTGAATAACTATTCCATAAATCAAAATTATAGAGAAATTTGAATAACTACTAATTGATAAATTTATACTATGTTGTCCGGTCCGGCCCGGCCCGACCCGGCCCGGTCTATTTAGAGTCGACGCCCCGTTTAAAGTCGCTATGCGACTCCGGTACATCGCCGTCTCCTCATCCATAGTGTTTCTATCCTCGTTGATTTCTCGATACCGTCGCTTCCCTCACTTTCCTCCGTCTCGTTTTCTCCCTCCACTCTTTAGGGGCTGCTTCTTGCTCTCCAATGGCTCCCAGGAGTGCTGTTAGTGGCCATTTGTTGAGTGCGCTGACGCCACGTTTGCAGAAATCCTCACGTGAGTAAAGGTTTTAGCTTTTTCTGGTTTCTTCATTTGGGTTCTGTGATTCGCCCGCCAGATGTTTTCGATCCTATTTGTTTATTGTATGATTTCAACTTTTTGGGTATTCGCTTGTTTGATAGGTGTAGATCAAAGCCATCTAATAATTTATTGCAACTACGGAAAATTGGTGTGCTAAATTTTGACCTTTTATTTTTATTTTCTTGTTTTTCTGGGTCATTTTGGTTTTCTTTTTCGCATCTTTATGCTTTTTATTTCTTATTGCGCGTCTAGAATTTCTTGCATATATTTCCTTAAGATTGACTTGCAATGAGGACAAGATGTGTTTTTTTTTTCTCCAATATATTTCAGACCCTACTCAATCTGCATGCTTCATGAATTTCCCAGTTGTTTTGCAAATTCATAGCTAGATAATATTCAGAGACATCCTAACGTGGTTTCTGTAAGACAGTATATATTTAAGTTCTAGGAAGTAATGGAAGAATCCAGGATCTTTAGATGTAAGCTTTAGTATTGATGGAGAAGTCATCTCAAGTTCAGTGACCTCTGACCTTAGAGAATAACTTTGGCCAGAAATGACCAAATTTGATGGGAGAAATCAAAGCTGAATCCATTCTTTTTTTATTATTATTTTTTATACTAACTGGTCCAAATTCGAGGCAATCGGAATTGGTGATGAACCATTTTGCTCAGCAATTCGATTAGTTAAATATTTTTGGAGGGAACAATGACTCCTTGTTATTTTTATTTATAAGAACTAATTGAACAAGTGAAATATTTATGAGGGAACAGTGCACCTTGGTTGTTTTTGTGTAGAAAAACCAGTTGAACAAGTAGCACATACAGTAACCTAAGCCACGGATGCTGAATGAAACTAAATTCTCAGGGAAGCCTAGTTTTCTGTGAGATGGTGTAACAGAATTCTGATGGATTTCATTCATATTCCTAGCATAGATTATTGTATGTGCTACCTTGTGATGATGTAGAGGTGTGATTGATTGTACACGGGCATTAACTTTTTCCTGTAAAAAACAGAGCAAATAGCATCATTTGTTTTGCTGATGCAGTAAAAATCTGATGGATTATAAATTATACTATATATTTAAAGTTTGGCAAATTTCCCAAACTCACTGTTAGTCATATACACTAGAGAAACTGAAGGAAACTAAATTCTCATCTTTTGGCAACCTGATCTTTGAGCTTGCTGATAGAAGATCATGATATAAATATATCTGGTCGAAACATTTTCATTTTCACCTCATAAAGACATGAATTGCAATACCTGTGGTTTTTTGACTGATCTCTATGTCAATTTTAGACTTGCATTTTTCAAGTTAATTTTATTTCAAATAATCTCTATGTCTTCATTTCAAACTTGCATTTTTCTTTTTCTTTTCAGTAAATCCAACAAGTATATGCAATGAATTCGATTGTATAAGAGCATGCCTTCACAGGCAGTCTAATCTTGAGCTGTTAATTTTCTTAGGCACACATCTATGAAATATTCTACATCCTTGAGCACTATATTTGATGTTCTTATGATCATATCAACATGATTACCTATTTTTCAGGCTGCCTATCAAATGAAAGTTTTGCCAATGTTTATCATGGACTTCTAGCAGAAGAGAACAAAAAATGAGGCCCCTGCATGCATATGGTTTATTTGGGGGTAAAAAGGACAAGAATGAATGAAAATGAGGTCACTGGATTGTTGTGTTAATGTTGCTGTATTTGAGAAATTTAAAAGGCGGTTGTCATATTGTCTGCTCAACCATTAATTTTAATTTTCAAGGATTCAATCATATGCATTTACTGCTTAGTTACACTCAAGTTATAGTTTAAGCTCTCCAACTTAAATTAACTCATACAAGTTTTGAAAATAATAAATGCAATGCTTAATGAATTGAAGGAAAAAATCAGGACACGACAGTGAAAAATCTCCTGTCTTTTATGGTTTTTCTTTACCTCTTGGACACAATAGTGAACATGTCTAGTTATAATTTTCCTTTCCTCTTCACACTAGTGAGTTTGGGTTAAGCCTCTTCTCTCAACTTTTTGGAGACAATCTGGAACCGTCACAGTAATTCTTGTGCTTTGATAAGCAGGGGATCATCGTGGTCAATGGCATTCTACTGTTCAATGATTTGGCTATGCTATTGCTCTTGATATCTGCCATCAAACAGGGCTATGCTTATGCTCTTCCTTCTCCTTGTCTTCTTTTGAATGGATTGTAATGATATGTTACTTTGGAATCCATGTACACCATCATCTTTGATTGCCTACCAGGAAATTATCCTGGCTGTTGCAACAATGTTAGCTGTGGCAACTTCCTTGACTTATGTAATCATTGCTCATCAAGATAGCAAGTGGCATTAAAATTCTTCTCTCATTTTTGTTGCTGATCCAGGCTATATCTTTGTTCTAAATTTCCTGCCATGTCATCCCATGCCATCTGGGTCTTCCCATAGTCCAAGCGAGGCCAACCATCTGGAAAACCTTGGTCAGTCTTGACCTAAGCAAGTGAGGTCTTGTTTCTAAGGTTCTGTATTACATTCTTACTTTCCAAAATTAGGAGTGGATCCTCTATTGTTTCTAGCACTCATTTGCAATATTTTTAGCACAATCAGAAACCTGCTTGTTCTTTTGTAACTCTTCCTTTCTCATTTACTCTTTCTATATTTTCCCTTGTATCTCATTGTAAATATGTTGTGAACTTGAAGAGTGTGTCTGGTTCAACTTGACATTGTATTTGTATTATAGGCAGGTATTCTGGGAAACATGCAGAATTTGTTTGAGACTGTTAAGAAAGCACAAATGGTAGCTCAAGTAGAAGCCGTTCAAGTACAGAACGAGCTTGAAGCGTATGAACCATCTACTACTTTCCCTAGTTTTCTGTTTTCTTGTGAGCTTTTACGCTTGTCCTTTCCCATTTCTTTTGTAGAGCGGAATTTGATGGCTATTGTGAAGGTGAGTTAATAAAGGTATGTTTTGCTGGTTGTCATTTTCTTCCTAGCAAATTCTCATGTGCACTGATATATTTGACAGCATTTTCCCAATTGTCTTGACTATAATTTCTAAACTAAACATTGTGGCTGGTTAGAATTGTTGTGGTTTAAGGTCATTCTGGCACCACTTAATGGAATCAACACTTGATAATCTTCCTCAGAGTTCTAATAAATGCTCTAATTTGCTGTTTCAAATCACCTATAATACATTGTGACTGGTGCTGCTGGAATATGGAAGTAATCTCAGTGAAGAGATGCTATCTGAGATCTTTGTTCTGTGGGAGTCTGACAATTACATTGTTGGCACAATAAAAGAGACAAATATAGACACACAAAAAAAGGACGAAGTGTTAGAGATGCCTTGGCCAAGTGTTATAGACACAGGATCAAGTTGCATTTGCATGTGTAACTTTCATTTATGGGTATCGGTCAAAACACTAAATCTCCTTGGATTTGTTGAGAAAAGAGAACTCACAGTCATATCCTCTTCAAGAGTCAGTAAAGGATAAGAGAGACTAAAGGAAAAGAAATTATAAATGATCGAACTTGCTTGATTCCTTAAAACCTTACACATGCAAATAGTCAACTCTAAAATTTCATCCTATAAACTTAACCTGCAAGAATTTTTATTTGAATTGCTCCAATAACATAATCCATTCTAATATCCATGGTGTATCGACTTTTGATCAAAACTAATTACAATATTTACATGAGTAATCCTTCAAATAAAACTCAAAATATCTCTAAATTAGATATATTTATTTACTCTTAATAACTGGTTATGAGGTATCCCAGTTAATCATTGACGTGATAGAGATTTAACATCAATACCAAAGGATGTTTAATAGACTTGCAAGGATGGTTTGAGCTTGATTGGCTGAGAAGATATCATTGAAATATGCTTTGACTGAGAACATTTGACCACTGTCCCTATCAGTTTGATTCCTCGATTGCTTATTAAATTCCATGGTGGAGCTCCAGAGGTATCTTATTAGTTATTACTTTCAGCGAGCGAACAATATAATACCATGGGTCATCATACACCACTGTGGCTCATACCTTCCTAGGATCTCAAATTTCAGGATGGCAAGCCCAATGTCATAGTTGACTGCAACCACACATTTTAATGAACTGTGAGGCAACAAGTTAGACATATAGTTTCGAATTACTTGGCAATGTGAATGATAAAGGCAATTGGAGAACCACCAATTAAATATTTATTTTATGCTTTTTTTACTGTTTGTTTGCTCCCTTTAACATTCATTTCTGCAGTTGGAGGCTACAATTCACAAATTATTGCTTTGATATACCAGGCAACACTTTCTGGGAATCAGCAACCAATATGCATTGAAATCACAGAGACTGCCATGGAGTTTGGGCCTGAAGTAAGTCACTTTTTTTTTTTTGCTACTAATCGAGTGTGATTGTTTCGGTTCGTCTGTTCTATGACAACTTCAATAATTGAAGGTTTTCAAACTTGGAGAAAGCTGCTTGTTCTGGGTTTCAATTATTGCATTCTTCATGTTTCTTGAACCTCATGATCTTAGTGTAAGGTTATCCATGATATGCTGTTCCTCTCGAGTTGACATCGAACTACATAACCCCGTTCTTATGTGTCTTTTCACTATGTACATAAATCTGCAGGAGCTCTCCTTGTTGGTGACAGAAGCATACATGGCCGCCCATTGGAAAAGCGTTCAGGTTTTCTATTTTCTTAGCTTTAGTATGCAATTTTGAATTCAATATCTGGCAAATTATCCAAATTAAAAGATAGATCCTTTCTAAATGAAGGGCTACAACAGTGAGAGGAAGTACGTTAATTTAAACTTTGTTAATTAGCAATTAAAATTTGTTTCGATGGTTAATTAGAAAAAATCTATAATAATGCAATTTAATTTGAAGAAATTGAATTTCATTTTTTTTTTTGAAAAAAAATTGTAGCACAAATAAAGCGTTATGATTTCTCTCAAATATCTGTTTCGATTAATTCTAACTATTCGCTACTGTAATTTCTATAAATACTGCCCTGGCTTGTCTTGTATTTCCATGTTCTCTCCTTCAACCAAAATCAACGGTAAGGTACAGAAGGTGGCAATAGTTGATGTTGTCGCGTTCGGAGGTGGTTTTGTTTGGCGATTCCCTCACGCAAGGCTCGTTTCGTGATGGCAGATGGGGCGCCGCTCTCTCCCACCACCTCTCTCCTTCGGTAAGTCTCCTCTTTTTTCATGATGCGATCGATCTAGATCTAATTCTGCATCTTGTCCAGGCGGATGTGGTGGCTCGAGGTTACAGCGGCTACAACACGCGGCAGGCGCTGATGGTGATCCATCGGGCCATGGAAGGCGTCGATTCTCCAGCCGCCTTTACCGTCTTCTTCGGCGCGAACGATGCGGCTCTCCCAGATCGGAGCGCAGCTTCCGTGCACGTGCCCCTCTTTGAGTACACCAATAACCTGCGTGCCATCTGCGCTTTCATAAAGGTACGTTGATTACCCGATCTCGAAATCTCAAAGGGGTTTCCTAATTTGCTTTGCCTAAATCTGAGCTACCAGTTAGAAATCATGATCATTGATGCTGTTTCAGGCAAAATGGCCTTCGACTTTGGTGATTCTTATCACACCGCCGCCGATCGACGAAGAAGGTCGTCTCCGGTGAGTACTGTATATTCTACATCTACAATATCAAACTATTTATCTTTTTAAATTTCTGCAATAACATCGGGCGATTTTATGCAGATTCCCTTACGGAAACAGATCAGGATTACCGGAAAGAACCAACTTGGCCGCGGGAACTTACGCAGGAGCGTGCATTTACGTCGCCAAACAACTTGGCCTCCCCGTCATCGACATATGGACGAAGATGCAACAATTTTCAAACTGGGAGAAGGCATTTCTGTGGTAATTACAATTCATCTCATTCCTCAAATTTTTATAACGGACGGCCTCCATCGTGTTTAAGCTATTACTTAATTTCCACTTTCGATTCAGAATGTTATAAAAAGATTAACTCGATTGAATTGCCATGTTTAATTTGCAGGGACGGATTGCACTTCACCGATCTTGGAAACCATTTTCTGTTTCAGGAGGTGGTTAAGGCACTCAGGGACCATGGAGTTGTTGATTATTGACTTACTTTGGTTAACTCATTTTTATATTTTGAGACTTGTTTTCATCCGTAGATTGTGTTGATCGAAGATCAAGTGTATATATATTACAAAAGTGATGAACGGTAATTGCTACAATGCATTGTTATCAATGTTAATCAAAATTGAAGTGTTAATGCATTCATCTATTGTCAATTGTTTGAGACTAAGACTATACAATTCGAGTAAAAATTTTCCCTTTAATTTATTTATTTATTATCTAGAAGAAAAATCCATTAAAAGTTGTGTCATGCCCATTCTGTTTTAGAAATTAATCCAAAATTAATTGATCCCAACCCTCTTATATTTTTCTTGTCCTTTTTAACAAATTATGAAGGTGGTGTGTCACCCAGCAAAAGACGAATATGTTTATCCTCAGTGTCTCTATCAATCCGTCTCAGAGTCAACATGGAGGAGGTAAATCACGGGCGGCTGCTAGCCTTTGGAATAGTGACTAGCATATAAGGGAGACATTTACCTTAGTTTTGTCGAGATTCAAACCCCAGACCTCATGATGATAATACCTTATGCACTAGCCACTAGATTCATCCGAGAAGATTGATGTGTTACCCACATGAACTTAGAAAGCGATAAATGCACATGTCATGCTCATTCAACACCAAGTTACACCATGTTAAAGCAATATCTATCGTCACCTTTTGATATGAATGATTCTCATTAAAATTCTAATAATTTAATAAATTTGATTTATAATTTATAGATTATCTATCTGTATATATGAATTTATATTTTATAGATTTTAAGGCGGCTAGAAAAATATTTTTATTTATATTGTTTCATCTTGCCTGAGAATGTCGATAAATGAGTCACCGGTGGATTTGCATGGTTGCTAACTTTGTTGTCGTTCCTCTTGGCACAGTGAGGACTAGTGGAGAGATCCACCGACGCCTGGAGAGAGAGAGTACTAGAAAGAGACAGTAAGAATAACTGTTGGGGGTTCCTAGTGCAGCTACTCCAACACTCAAGTAAAGATATTATAAAGACGGAGAAGATGAACAGTAGTATAGGATTTTAGATACGTATTTGTGCGTATATGTGCCAGTAGGAGCAAGCTGTGTTTTATAGAGTTGCGACGGTACTCCATGTCTCCCAAGATTCATGCTAGCGTTACCTACATCTCCTGAAATAAATGACTACGTTGCCCACTTCTCCCGGACTAAACGACAGTGTTTTCTACGTTCTCTAGGGATAACGGCTACGTTGTCCCTATTTGATGCAGCGGATAACTATTGATTCCATTTATTTATGCATGAATATCGAAAATGACTATCAAATATGTTGATTTATGCATAAATATCGGAAGTAATCTTCTAAACCGGTTGATTTGAAGAAGAATACCAATAAATAGAAAACTAATAGTTCTGCCAAAAATAGCATTAATCAAAACATATCTCAAATATTAACTAAATAGACAGAAAATAAATATCAATATATATATCTCAATTCCTAACTTATAAAGAAATTAAAGGAATTCTACCAAAAAAAGGGGAAAAAATTAATAATCCTAATATCTCTAAACAAACTCAAAATATAAAAAATATAAAAGATAAAATAATCAAAAAATATCCTAAATACTAAACTTGACAATAATAAGAAAATGATTAAAATTGCTTTCTTATTTTGCTCTTTTGTTGCATCATTAAAATTATTTTCTTGATTTTCTCTTTTTCCAGTGTCATTAAAATTGCTTTCGGCAATTTACCAAAAGGCGTACTACAGTTAATGTATTTACCAAAAAGTACATCACGGTTTTGTATTTACCAAAAGGCGCAGGTAAGTGATGTATATTACCGAATATAACCCTACCGCCAACCAACACCTCTGATCAGTCATCAATTCCCAGGCATCCGAACCACATTTTTAAAAAACTTAGATATATTTTTTAAAAAAAACGATCATTAGGGTACCTCCCTCCTTCGTGACATGCGAGTGCAGCTCGGTCTTGTGAACCCCTAGTTTAGTGTTCGTGAGCCATCAGTTCGAGTTTTTCTCAAGCGCCATCTAGCTAGCATTTCAGTTTAATTAAAAACCAGGAGTGTTCGTGAGCCATCAGTGAAGGATTCTAGGGTTTACATTACATTAATCAGCTAGTATCATAATGGCGCAAAGACGTCGATCGGGTGAATCATCATCCTCTCCACATCAATTAGCTGTAAAGGTTATCATTTTACAAACTCTGTGATATTGAGAAGCTGAACTAGTATGATTTAAATTTTTTTATTTTTATAAAGTATAGGGTTCAGTTGATGTTGGACAGAAACTGCATTGGAACAGTGTCCTTGGTCACTTTAAAAGTTTTTTTCAACCATTCACGAAGAAAGGAACGCATGGAGGCGGTGTTATTTTACATGACCGACACATAGTGCTGATCAAACAGTCACCCTTTCGTATTTTTTTGGACATAGAAGATATGCAGCACATCCGTGGGATTTTGGTAAATATATTTGAAAATTGGGATTCAAGTAGTCAAACCTTTAGATTCTCAGGTACAATTTATAAATTTGTATTTTAATTACAAAGTAGTTGTATGGTAAAATTTAAGCTTTTGCTAAACGTGGGGCTGATACGGCATCGTATCAGGCCCAACGTGGGCTTGATACGGCATCGTATCAGGCCCAACGTGGGCCTGATACGGCATCTTATCAGGCCCAACGTGGGCCTGATACGATGGAGTATCAGTGGTTGATATGACATTGTATCATGTCCACGGTGTTCCTAATACTTTTGTATGTGTTGGTAGAATTCTAATAATAATTTAACTTGGTCAGATGTTCCGGTTTGCTTCACAAGAGGAGACGTTTCATTGCTGCTCGGTATTGCAGACCGAGGAGCTTCAATTCCGATTGATTCAGCTAAAGCATCCAGTGACCTTTTTCTAACTTACTTCTCAAACAAAAAAGAAGCTACTAGATCAAGAATTGAGGAGTTGCTTAAATTTTATGGCAATCGCGTTGAAGACGAAGATGATGTTTTATTATTTTGCAAATTCTATATTTTGTATATATTTGTTTGTGTCTTATTTTCTTCTAGTACATATAAGGTCCCGTTAAGTCTTATAGATATAGTAGATGATTTTGAGAATCTTGATAGATTCAACTGGGTTGAATCAATCCATGAATTTATGGCTCCACAATTACCTAAGATTGGGGACATATTTTCATCAACTGAGACAAAACATGCTAACACCAACCTCCCTTACCTAAAGGGATTTGCTGGTCTTTTGGCAGTAAGTGTTTAATTTGTGTGAAAATTTTTAATATTTTGCGAACAATTATAAAATAGTTAACCCTTGTCATGGTGAATCAGGCATGGTTTTTGGAGCATGTTCCAATCCAAAAACCATACAAAATAAAAGGAGCCAGAATAAATAAGTGGAGGAATATTCCTTCACATATTAGTAAGGTGAGAGAAATGATTAACCAAGTTTCATCTGAAGAGGTAAATTTAGAATACTTTGACTATAGTTTGGTTAAAAAGAATGGTTTTAACATGTGGTTTAATATTCTTACAGGTTGTGATTGACCTAATCCCTAACCAAGATGAAAGATCATTGGTTGAGAACCTTGCTGGCGTTCATGACAGTCCACATGCAATGGAGGCATCACAAATTGAAGTGAGTGTAGGAGGAAGGCAGATTAATAAGGATTGTTGTAATTGCATTATTCAAGCAAACATAAATAAAGAGCTAACAATAGAGAACATGCAATTGAAGGAGAGGGTGAAAGAGTTACTTAAAATAGTTGAAAAAAAGGCATGGAATCTCAATATAGCGAGCCTGTAGACGATCCTCAAATTGAACCTGTAGGTGTTACAACAAGAAGTAGGAGAGGACGTGACAGAAGTCGCTATAATTAAAGGGATACTCCAATTGATAGTCCATTGTGGCTCAAAACTTTACCTAAGAGGCAGCGTAGAAATATACATATAAGTGAGCCTGCGGAAAAAGTTACAAGTATAGGAGAAGGAAAAAAATTTGTCAAAGAATATGTTGTTGTGGGCAAGGGGAAAGGAAAAATAGGTTTGGATGAAATGGAAGAAGAAATTAATATTGTACAAATGATGGAAGACAAATATGATGAAGAGGCAGACAAGGATGTAGAAATGTTTGCCAAATATAACAAAATGAGGAAACAAGCAATTGCTGTAAGACGATATATGCAAATTTCTTTGCAATTTGTTAGATATAATGGATTATCTAATTGCCTTTTTTGTTTGTATGCATAGTATGTGAAGAAGCAATTTAAGTCTTCCAAGAAAAAAAAATAAGACGAAGAGGTGGCGTACTTGTTAAAAGCCTTGGAGGAAATAAAGTATGTAAATTAAATAGTTGAATAGTAAAGTATAATATATGCATATCTGATTACATATTTTGGCTAAGGTTATCAAAAAGAAATTTGTAAAAATAATCTGTGATTTGTATACTTTGTAGGTTTACAAATGATATAGTTTGGGAGGAACCACCCTTTTGTTTAAATTTATATTCCCTTTTATCTGGTGTGAATGGAGAAATGTTGACAAGAGGGGATGTAATCGACACGTATTGTAAAATTTTATTTAGGGGGCATTCCCGTCTGGAAGCACATACAACAAGTCAATATATTGTTCAACATTCTTCACAGTAAGGAATTGATTTGATTATAGTAAAAAATAGAATTCTTTTTATTAGTTGGTTATGTATGTATGACTTTGCATATTTGTAGTCATTAATGAAATCGTCAAGTAAGTTTGCCTTCCAACACATGATAAAGACGGATAGACGAGATGAAGAGGTAAGGTATATATTTATACCTTTGTGCAGTGATAATGCACACTTCCACTTGCTGGTGGTGGACACCAAATCAATGACGTTCAATCAGTACAATTCTCTTGCAAGTGGAAGTAAATACAAATATGAATTTGAAGCAGCGGTGAGCATCTAATAATAATGATATTGTTTGTATTTTAATATAAATGCTAGTTGATGGAAAATGGAAATTTCCTCTTCAATCTTCAGGTATCAGATTTTAAATTATATAGTCGTGAGCACGTTGCTGCTATTCATCCAAACTTGGAAAGGCATTATCCGTTTGATAGATGGGTCTCTCGCACAATTGAATGTCCACAACAACAAGCAAGGTAAATCGAGCACAACATGTGAATATAAATAATTGATAAAAAAATATTGACAATTAAAATGCTGTTGTTCTTTACAGCGTTGACTGTGGCTTCTTTGTGATGCAATACATTCGATGTCTCCTATATGATATGAAGATGGACTTTAAAAAAGGAGACATGAAAAAGATTAGAATTGATGTAATGGTAGCAATTTTGAGGGATAAATATTTTCAAACATTGGATTAAATATCCAGTCTTGTAAGGCAAAAACTTGTATAGAATGTAAATGCAATTATTACGTAGTGTAGGACTTTTAATATCTTTGTATGTAGTCTTTGTTGTATAATACGGTGGTATGTAGTGTATGAGAAGATTAGAAACTGTCACTGGAATATTAATAATATTGCATAGTGATTAGTCAGAAATATAAATCACAATATACAAAATGCAATGCTGGTGCTTATCAGTGGAAAGAGACAATGTATATAAGTTGTAATGCACACCATTTCTATCTTCTCAAAACTGAAAACATGGTAACGGTTGGGATTGTTTAAAAAATCAAATAGGCTCGGACCAACAGTCGGTTTCCAGAGCACGTCACTAGGTTCCGTGCCAATTGCCACGGAGCAATACCTTATTAGAAATGGGGTATAAATACGTTTTGACACCAGATATACCATCTTCCCAGTTAGAACTTCACAGGGAACATGATTTCAGGTAGAACCAAGTAGGGGAGGGCCATCAGTGGGTTTTGGTCAAAACCCACTGATGGACCTTGACACTTCTAATTGGACCCATTTCAGCTCTAGTGGTATTCTGGAGTTGCAAGGACTCAGAAGATGGTGGAAAATCATTATTTAT
Source organism: Zingiber officinale (assembly GCF_018446385.1). NCBI lineage: Eukaryota > Viridiplantae > Streptophyta > Magnoliopsida > Zingiberales > Zingiberaceae > Zingiber > Zingiber officinale. The sequence continues at coordinate 82,774,568 of NC_055995.1, read as the reverse complement.
ATATATATATGTGCTGGGAAAAAATAATATAAAATCAGCCTTCGTTGGGCCTGATATGCTTGGATATCAGGCCCAACGTGGGCCTGATATGAGGGCATATCAGGCCCAACGTGGGCCTGATATGAGTATCAATTAATAAAGCATTATTCTTTCTCCCCCTAATATAAACTCCAAGCATGCTAACAGGGGCCTGTTCAAAATAATAAAATAACATCAATTTTAAAAGTCACTTTCCATACGGTAGAAAAGAAAAGCTGTGCAGTGTTCCGTGCCAATTGGCACGGAGCCATACCTTCTAATCCATGGTGTATAAATTATGGTTTACACCATATATACCATATCCCCACCAAGACCTTCACAGGGGAATTGATTTCTATTATATCCAAATAGGGGAGGGGCATCAGTGAGTTTTGGTCAAAACCCACAGATGGACCTAGACACCTCGGATTGGACCGATTTTAGTTCTAGTGGTATTCTGGAGTTTCAAGGACTCCATATTTGGTGGCAAATCATTATTTAAATTTCTAAAGGTGCTGGGAGAAAATTAAAATACAATCAGCCTCCGTTGGGCCTGATATGCTTGTATATCAGGCCCAACGTGGGCCTGATATGAGTGCATATCAGGCCCAACGTGGGCCTGATATCCAAGCATATCAGGCCCAAAGTGGCCCTGGCACGTCTAAATCGCAACTGGCACGTAGCCATATTTCGTAATCCATGGTGTATAAATTATGTTTGACACCATAAATACCATCTCCCCAGCAAGACCTTCACTGGGGACATGATTTCATGAAAATCCAAGTAGGGGAGGCCCATCAGTGGGTTTTGGTCAAAACCCACTGATGGACCTAGACACCTGTGATTGGACCCATTTCAGTTCTAGTGGTTTTATGGAGTTGCAAGGACTCAGAATCTGGTGGCAAATAATTATTTAAATATCTATAGGAGCTGGGAAAAATTTAAAATACAATCAGCCTCCGTTGGGCCTGATATGAGTGGATATCAGGCCCAACGTGGGCCTGATATCCAAGCATATCAGGCCCAAAGTGGTCTTGGTATGGTATCCTTTCTTATAAATTTAGCAAGAATCTCCCCTTTTCTATAAACTCAAAATGTGCTACCATGCTTCTTATGAAAAAATAAATTGCAACTGGCACGGAGCCATACTTCGTAATACATGGTGTATAAATTATGTTTGACACCATAAATACCATCTCCCCAGCAAGACCTTCACTGGGGACTTGATTTCATGAAAATCCAAGTAGGGGAGGCCCATCAGTGGGTTTTGGTCAAAACCCACTGATGGACCTAGACACATCGGATTGAACACATTTCAGCTCTAGTGGTATTCTGGACTTGCAAGGAATCAGAATCTGGTGGAAAATCATTATTTAAATATTTATAGGTACTGGGAAAAATTTAAAATACAATCAGCCTCCGTTGGGCCTGATATGCTTGAATATTAGGCCCAACGTGGGCCTGATATGAGTGCATATCAGGCCCAACGTGGGCCTGATATCCAAGCATATCAGGCCCAAAGTGGCCTTGGCACTGTTCCGTGCCAACTGGCACGGAGCCATAATTCGTAATCCATGGTGTATAAATTATGTTTGACACCATAAATACTATCTCCCCACCAAGACCTTCACAGGGGACTTGATTTCATGAAAATCCAAGTAGGGGAGGGCCATCAGTGGGTTTTGGGTCAAAACCCACACATCGGATTGAACCCATTTCAGCTCTAGTGGTATTCTGGAGTTGCAAGGACTCAGAATCTGGTGGCAAATAATTGTTTAAATATTTATAGGTGCTGGGAAAAATTTAAAATATAATCAGCCTCCGTTGGGCCTGATATGCTTGGATATCAGGCCCAACGTGGGCCTGATATGAGTGCAAATCAGGCCCAACGTGGGCCTGATATGAATATCATTTAATAAAGCAGTATTCTATCTCCCCCTAATATAAACTCCAAGCATTCTTACAGGGGCCTGATCAAAATAATAAAATAACATCAATTTTAATAGTCACCTTCCATAGGGTAGAAAAGAAAAGGTTTGCACTGTTCCATGGCAACTGGCACGGAGCCATACTTCGTAATCCATGGTGTATAAATTATGTTTGACACCATAACTACTATCTCCCCACCAAGACCTTCACAGGGGACTTGATTTCATGAAAATCCAAGTAGGGGAGGGCCATCAGTGGGTTTTGGTCAAAACCCACTGATGGACCTAGACACATCGGATTGGACCCATTTCAGCTCTAGTGGTATTCTGGAGTTGCAAGGACTCAGAATCTGGTGGCAAATAATTGTTTAAATATTTATAGGTGCTGGGAAAAATTTAAAATACAATCAGCCTCCGTTGGGCCTGATATGAGTGCATATCAGGCCCAACGTGGGCCTGATATCCAAGCATATCAGGCCCAAAGTGGCCTTGGTATGGTATCCTTTCTTATAAATTTATACTATCTCCCCTTTTCTATAAACTCAAAATGTGCTACCATGCTCCTTATGAAAAAATAAATGGCAACTGGCACGGAGCCATACTTCGTAATCCATGGTGTATAAATTATGTTTGACACAATAAATACCATCTCCCCACCAAGACCTTCACAGGGGACTTGATTTCATGAAAATCAAAGTAGGGGAGGGCCATCAGTGAGTTTTGGTCAAAACCCACTGATGGACCTAGACACATCGGATTGAACCCATTTCAGCTCTAGTGGTATTCTGGAGTTGCAAGGACTCAGAATCTGGTGGCAAATAATTGTTTAAATATTTATAGGTGCTGGGAAAAATTTAAAATACAATCAGCCTCCGTTCGGCCTGATATGCTTGAATATCAGGCCCAACGTGGGCCTGATATCCAAGCATATCAGGCCCAAAGTGGCCTTGGCACTGTTCCGTGCCAACTGGCACTGTTCCGTGCCAACTGGCACGGAGCCATACTTCGTAATCCATGGTGTATAAATTATGTTTGACACCATAAATACTATCTCCCCACCAAGACCTTCACAGGGGACTTGATTTCATGAAAATCCAAGTAGGGGAGGGCCATCAGTGGGTTTTGGTCAAAACCCACTGATGGACCTAGACACATCGGATTGGACCCATTTCAGCTCTAGTGGTATTCTGGAGTTGCAAGGACTCAGAATCTGGTGGCAAATAATTGTTTAAATATTTATAGGTGCTGGAAAAAATTTAAAATACAATCAACCTCCGTTGGGCCTGATATGCTTGGATATCAGACCCAACGTGGGCCTGTTATGAGTGCATATCAGGCCCAACGTGGGCCTGATATCCAAACATATCGGGCCCAAAGTGGCCTTGGTATGGTATCCTTTCTTATAAATTTAATTTACAATAATTTTTTTCACCATAAATTTTAGTTACACAAACAGTAAATCATTACTACAATAAATTATTACAATTGTTCACTATTTCTATAGTTTAAAGTTTTTGTCAGACATGATTTTGTGTCCAAGTCTAAATCTATAAGCTCTCATATCAGCTTGTACAAAGTCTGTAGATCTCTGGAACATCAAACTCTCTGCATAGCGCATTATAAAAAAAGCACAATCCAACCTACAAAACAAAAGCACAATCCATCATAAAAAAGCCAAATCGAATTATTATGGAACATACACAAATACTTACGATTTGCTTTGTGTGGGGCCAATAACTTGCATCGTTTTATACTCTCTCCCGGAGAATGGTTCTAAACCTTTATGCCATATGTGATAGTATGACCAGTTCAGCTCCTTAAAAAACAACACCTACAAATATCAAACCATAGTAATTAATACATAAACAATGATTATTGGATATAAGAAATTTGTTACTTACAGTTTGATTAAAAACAGAAGTGTAATTTTCTGTGGTGCCAAGAGAGTTATAATGAATTATTTGTCGTTCCTCCAGGTCCATGACCATTAGATGCCAATGATCATCTTGGTTATGTAGAGGACAAAAAATATATCTAATGTCCTTGTCATCATCAATTTTTGCAGTTTGTTTCAATGCATCCACGTGCATCATTCCGAACAAGTCCTATGCAAATAATAGAGCTATTATGGTGACTGCATCCAATATATAATGTAAACAATTTACAATGAGATAAGGGACATACTGGGAATCCAACCCCATAAAATATGGATGGGTGGTATGGTGAGTTAGAGTGTTTGGCTTCATTAGCAAGAATATTCCAATAAACATTTATGCAATCCCCATTGGTATATTGTGTCCAATCAAATATTGTCATAAAAGATTGCATATCTAAGGAGAAATTATCATTTGCCCATATTGGTTGCACCGTCACCCTACACACAAGTATACAGTCAATGGTATTTAATAAATTGAAAATAAAAAAATTATCATTAAACTCCAATAATAATCCTTTGTTGACATGTGGGTTAAGAATTTAGGTTGGCAACTACGTTACCTTAACTGACTGAGCTTCAACAATGCATCGGCTATCACATCATCTTTGCTCTTTTTAAAAAATGTTTTTGCTTGCTGAGATAATTAAAATAATACTATGTCATTAAGGATTATAAAATAACAACTTCCCTACTCTCGAACGTACCTTCAATATTTTGGTTTTGACCTTGTTAATTTCATGACATTATGTTTCTATCTGTGATGAACTTGTATTTTCTGTCTTTGATGGTGCAGGAGCATCTGGTTCGACACTAAGAACAACCTGTTTGCCTTTTTTTTGGTGCATTGGGATATAAACCTTCTCTGGGTTCTCTTTCCTTTGGGGCCTACCCAAAAATTAGTTGGTAATATAGGCAGATTAGGGTCTATGCCTTCTGATGCTGGGTCTATGCCTTCTGATGCTCTTGGCTCCCCTGATATGCTTTGTATGACTTGTTGGAGCTCTTTAATCTTATTTTCGGCATCGGCTATGATTTTGTCTTTTACAGTTAAAATTCTGTTATCCACGTCAGAATTTATAGTGTCAGCCTTGTTGCCACTCGTATCCCGTTCTTTACGCAGTTCACTTATTTGTTGATCCTTTTCTTTAAGCATAGCTTCCATATCAGCAATCACAATATCCTTTGCTGCTACTAGATTATCTTTTTCTTCTATCACCGTTGCCAGGTTTTTATTAGCTTCCTCCAAACTTTGAGAAGCTTTATGTAATTCTTGCTTTAAACTCTCAATTTTGTTATCCTTTTCCTTGCACAAACTACAATCTACGGTATCGTCACACTGGAGTTGGCCTTCTTCGGCTTGTTGTAAAGATCCTTGGCCAACCAACTCAAGATACTCAGATGGCTGAGGCCGTTTTGGTAGTAAATTAAACTTTGATTCTGTCAGAATTAAATGTAATGCCCGAAAATTCTCAAAACTATTTTATAAATATTCTACGATTTTTCTGGAATTTTAGGATATTTTTACAGAAATTTTAGAGTAGCGGAGGTAGCAAAAACAAATAGAAAACGAAAACGGCCTAAGCGGGGAATTGAACCCGAGACCTATGGTTTGCGGATAATGTTAGTAACCAGTTGAACCCAGCAGGGCCGTGCTGAAAGGAAAGAGAGGCAATTAAATTTATATTAGAGTTGGGCGAATTAATCCTTTAATATAAATAGGGAGGAATTAAGTGAAGAGTTATTTTTTTTGGATCGTAACTTTTCTCTCCTCAAGCCCTCACCGCCGACTCCCCCTTCTCCTCTCCTTCTCTCGGCGCCAACCACAAGCAAGGTTAGGGTTCCGTCCAAGGGCACTTTCCGGCGACGACTTCGACACGAGGACGCTCCCCTCCGCGAGAAGAACGCTTAGACGCAAGAAGATCGTCGAAAGGATCGTCTCCTCCGGAAATCTAGCGATTAGAATCGTAAGAAAATCCGAACAGGAGGTAAGAAACCCCTCACCTGCAGTATAAGTAGCTTTTCGTACGATTGAATGTTTTTAAATTAGCTATATGTAGACTTTTCGACGCATAGGGTGTATTTAACCCTCCTTTTCATGTTTAGGGATCTAGTTGAGCACCTCTAGATGGGCCAGACACGTTTTCTCCTTTCAGTTGGAGATTCTAGACGTTGTCGGGTGCCTAGAAGTGGTCTCCCTAATAGAGAGGAGAGTTGGAGCACACCAAGTGTTCGATAAAATGCTTAGCTCAGTAAAATGCTACAGTAGACATTTCTAATAGCTCAGTAAATGCAATAGAAGCATTTAAATAGTTTAGTTAGTCTTGCTACAGCTTATATGGGGCTACGGTCCAATGGGTGGGTGATGATGGGTATTTTTTTGTATTATTTTGGCTCTTATACTTAGCATTTTATACCTTTTCGCATACTTAATATTGTGTTTATATCATGATTTGCGAATATGGACTCATTTTGGACTTAATTGTAAATTTCCTGCAACTTATAGAATTTAATTTTATATTTTTATGTGATTTTGTAGGAAATTCAAAGAGTCATGGATTAGGGTTGAACTAGATCAAATTTGGCTTGATTTGGAGGTCAAATGAGGAAGATCAAGTTGAATTAATGTGGACCGTTGATCAAGATCCAGTGAGATCCTATCCTTTCAGTCAGATCAAGTCATCCAGCCATTCATCCAAGCTTAAAGTTATCTGGACCGTCCATAGAATCCAAGGGCTCATGTTATTCCAAGTTGAATCAAGGAGAACCAAATCCAAACACAACCCATTCTTTAAGCCCAATTCTAAAAGCCCAACTCCACTTCTCTTATTGGATCCGGATCTTCTCATTAACCCAAACCCGAAACCCAAAATCCATTAAGAAACTTACCTCTTTCTTTTCCTTTCACGCACGGAACAGAACCCCCTCTCCTCTTCTACTCGCGCGTTTTCTTCCCCACGGGCTAGGGCACGCAGCTCTCCCCACCGCCGGTTTTCTTTTCTTTCTCTCCGGCCGGCGGCCTTTATTCCTTTGCTTGCACTGCCGCCGGCCGGCCAACCACAGCCCACTTCTCCTTCTCAGTTTCCAGCGGCAACGGCAGTGAGCATAGTGGCGGCAGCAGCGAACTTCGGCGACGATTCCGGTCATCCACCTCACCGGAGGGGTTCTCCGATGAGATCCTTCACCTTCCGACTTCTCTGGCTTTCTGGGGTTCGGACGGGCAGAGGAAGAAGAAGGCGGCAGCAGGTATTCCATCGTTTCCAGCCATTTCCAGCCGAGGGTTCTCTGTTGGAAGATCCGTTCATCCTCGTCGGTGTCGAAGCTAGCAGCAAGTCCATCAGAGTGCTACTGTTCACTGGCCTTGGGGGTTCCGGAGCCGGGTCCTTGTGTGACGGCAAGGGTAGTCATTGGTAATCGGAAGTGAAGTGTGAATTGTGGTTGGATTAGTTTAGTTTTCTTAGTTTAATTCTGCATTGTGTTAATTTACTTGTGTTGAAGTTTGTTTCATTGAATATTTGTATTGAACTAGATTTTCATGTTTAAATTGCACTTACTATGCTTGATTAGTTTCACGCACACAACGTGTTCGATGAAATGCTTCAACCAATAGTTAGGTTCAATTTAATATATTTTAGTTTATTGAATTCTTGCTTTGTCTTGTACTTTCAATTTTGTTAGGTTTTAGCTTTGATTTAATGCAATTAGGTTAGATTAGTTTAGACTTTCATTACATGCTTTAGGTTTCATTGCATTCTTAGTTTCGTTAATGTTTTACTTCATGTTATGCCCATTGATAGATAATCTTGTATCGTAGTGTGACAATGCGATGTAGGAAAATCGTCAATGGTTAGATAGAGATTTCTTTACTTGCAATGTATTTTATTCATTAGGGTTAGTTTCATTACTTGTATTGTCTTTCATTATTTAGGTTAGATTTTATTTGATGCTTCGCTATTTCATTCCCTAGATTAATCGTGTTGATAATTAACCCATAGCGTAGAGTGACAATGCGTTGTGGATTAATTATTTGCACCTTGTTAGATTTAGTTCCGCATTAGAGTAATTTCTTATTTGTCTTGCTTTTAATTTGTTACATTTAGAATTAAAATCCAAAACCCCAAATTTCATATTGAAAATTCCAAAAATAGAAATAACATACGATCGTAAGTTTACCATCCTATCGTTACTTTCGTTGGCGGACGACCCGAGTCATTCCTATGCTACATTAGTGTAGGAGGGGTTTGGTATACATCATTTGATGCCCAATTCGCGACAAAATTGGGCCGTAATCAGTGGGCACCAACAGTCGCCTCTAGGTTCAGATAACCTAGTAAAAGCAAGATAAATTAATTAGCTATGATTCAGTATTTTATTTTCAGTAGGGGCACTGTACAGGATTAGATATCCATTGGGCTGGGCTCCCATAGTCAGTCCCTAGGTTTAGATAACCTAGTAAACCCTACTAAATGCGGGACTTGCAAACCCGGGTCTAGCTAGGGATGCGCGCACAGCAAGTACAAGCAGCATGATTACTATTTTCACTTATTATGATAATAGCTTTCAAACTCGTAATCTAGTTATGTGAATATAGTGTTAGCTCAGTTTTAGTTTCAGTTTCAGTTTAGTTCTCCTAGTTGATACCATGAAATAGCTCCATGCTTAGATTTTATTATGCATGCCATGTTCCAGTATTTATGCCATGTAACTTCAGTATGCCATGCTTTAACAAATTCAGTGCATGTTTTTAAATAGCATTCTTTAAAAACATGTTTGCATCGTTGCATGTTTTAGTGAGGTAGTTGGTTTCTTACTAAGCTTAAAGCTTACCGATACTATTTTCCCTTATACTGCAGATAAAGGTAAAGGGAAGATGGACTAGCAGAGGAAGCTGGAGGTCAATGTAGAGATGGTGTGTGTGGAAGGAACCTGGTACGAAGATCCTTAGGGAGTTTAGCAAATTAAGAACTTAGTTTCTTTTCTTAAGATACCTTTATGCATTTCTAGTGGCTTAAATGCTATAAATTAATAAACCTCGCACTATATCATGTTAGAATGCTAGTTGATAGATATTAGAACGTTTTCCATGCATTATATAGTTGTTGTGTGAGATTTTGGCATGAACAAGTGCTGAAATCCGGTTCGATTCGAAATCGAAACCGATCGATCTACGATCGATCGATTGGGTTAGCATCGGATCGGCCACCGATCCGATCGTAACAGAGTTAGCAGAGAATAGAAGCCACCGATCGGTCATCCGATCCGATCGGTGAGTTAATCGATCGGCCTACCGACCGATCGGTGTACTCGGATCGGTCAGACCGATCCACCGCATACAAAAGTAATGTAGCTCATGGATCGGTCAGCCGACCGATCCATTTTCTCTCCGGTCATCAAGTCGATCGATCTTGGATCGATCCGACAGCCCCAATCGATTCATGGATCGATTGAAATGCTTGATTACGGCCATGACATCCGAGAGGCATAGATTATCTTCCCTAGCATGTGTACAACTCCTAGGTACACCTAGAATATTAAGTTCAGATTTTACAGTAATCAGTTTAGTAAAATTTTAATCAATCCAGATTTCCGCAATAGTAATTTAGCACAGCATAATGTAGTGATCGGCCTCACAGCCTAGTCAGTAGAAGGCGGGTCGTTATAGAGTGGTATCAGAGCAGTTTCCATACTTCCTACACACACATCAGCATTGAACCTGCAGCTTCCAAGTAAGAATACCTCTCACTTTATATGTTTATTGCTTTTCTATTATGGATAACTAAAGCATGCTTGATTATGATAGTAGTTAACATGATAACAATAGTTTCTCTATTATGCTTGTGTTAGTCATGTATGTCCTGCATGTCTTTAGAAATGGCACGAGGACGCCCAGCTAGAAGGGCACCAGCCACTGAGCCCCAGCATGAGGCAGGCAGTTTAGTGCCTCCCCCAGACCTTACAGCACTAGTGGCTCAGTTACAGCAGCAGCTAGCTGAACAACAACAGGAAATAGCCACCTTAAAGGCTAGTCAGCAGAACATTCCCACTGTCACCTCGGAGCCTAACTTAGCGACACCAGTGGTCTTAGAGGTTCCACCAGTCTAGCCTACGACACCAGTAGCCCCAGCAGCAGGAACGCAGAGAGAAGCCTATCTGATCCAGTGGCAGAGAGTCAAGACAGAGAATTTCTCAAGCAGCAATGAACCATGGGATGCTCAGGCATGGTTCAAAACACTGGAAAGTACGATGGAGCTTCTGGACTGGCCAGAACATGAGAAGGTGAAGTGCGCCTCCTTCTGTTTGACAGGAGATGCACGTATGTGGTGGGAGAGAATCAGAGTGAAGCGCCCAGTGAACCAGATGACATGGGCTGACTTCGAGAAGGAATTCTTTGAGGAGTTCTTTCACATGCGGGTCACCAACCGTCACTACGACGAGTTCACTGAGTTTCGTCAGGGCAACCTATCAGTTGAGGAAGCCGTGAAGAAATTCAACAGGTTGGCTCGTCTATGCCCTGAATTAGTCAACACAGAAAGGGAACGAATTCGGTTGATGTTCAAGATGCTGAGGCCAGAAATAGCAATAAACGTGGCTGGTGGCGTTCATAGGCCACAAACCACGGAAGAATTAGTGAGCAGTGCTCTAATCACTGAGCATTACCGGAATAGCATCAAGCAGCAGAAGCAAGTCCTCTCAGAAGCTAAAGGTCAAGGAGGCTCAGGCACTCAGAAACAGTAGGGCCACAGCTCCCATGGCTCTAACTGGAAAGGGAACTCCAGCAACAAGCGTAAACCAGGGAGTTACCCAAAAGGAGGGCCAGCCATCAAGCAGCCCAGTTATCCAAAGTGTGCTACTTGTGGGAAATTCCATCCGGGAGTTTGTCGTAAGGGCACACGAGGATGCTTTGAATGCGGACAGGAAGGGCATATGGCCAAGCAGTGTCCAAACAAGACCAGTCTTCCTCAGCCACAGCCGATTCAGTATGGAGGCCAGCCAGCTCAGTTACATCAGATGCAGGCCGCTTTAGATGGTCCACATATCAGCCAGGGCAGATTAGAAGCCCCTCCAGCTACGACCAATGCGAGGATCTACTCACTCACCAGAGAGGACGCAGCAAATGCCTCGACAGTTGTTACAGGTCAGATTAGTATTTTACAGCAAAGTACAACTGTCTTATTCGATACTGGGGCAACCCATTCATACATATCCAGGGCATTTGCTGAGAAGTTAGCAGTACCTCCAGAGGTACTCAGTAGCCAGTTCCTTACGACGTTACCCTCAGGAGAAATCATGGCGTCTACGCACTGGCTCAGAGCAGTGCCGATCACTATAGCAGACAGAGAGCTCTTTTGCGATCTGATAGTGATTAATATGACTGACTACGACGTCATCTTCGGGATGGACTTCTTGATCAAATACGGTGCCTCCATCGAGTGCTATAAACAGAAAGTCATATTCCAACCTGAAGTGGAAGCACAGTTCGAATTCGTCAGAGAACCCAGGAGAAAGGCCAAGAAGTTTCTCTCAGCTATGAAGGCACAGAGGTTGATGGATTCAGGATGTACGGGGTTCTTAGCACACGTAGTCAAGACCAGACAAGGACCAACAAGCAGAGGTCCGAGTCGATGTGACTACCAGCCTTCCCTCAAGAGTTACCGTGCCTAGCACCGCAGTGGAGATCGAATTTGAGATAGAGCTCATTCCGGTACAAATCCTATCTCCAAAGCACCTTACCGCATGGCTCCAACAGAAATGAAGGAACTTCATGAGCAACTCGAGCTGCTTGACAAGGGCTTCATCCGTCCTAGTCACTCACCATGGGAGCACCTGTATTGTTCGTGAAGAAGAAAGACGGGAGCATGCACTGTGTATCTACCAGGCACCGAACCAAGTCACAATCAAGAAGGTATCTTCTTCCTAGAATAGATGACCTGTTTGATCACTAAAGGGAGCAGAAGTGTTCTCTAAAATATACCTCGGATCAGGTTATCATCGGTGAAGGTTAAAGAAGGGGACATACCCAAGACGAGATTCGGGACTAGATACGGACATTACGAGTTCGTAGTCATGCCCTTTAGCGTGACAAATGCTCCACTACTTTCATGGACCTTATGAACATGGTATTCAGAGAATATTTAGATAGGTTCGTTATCGTGTTCATCGATGACATCCTTATCTATTCGAACTCGGGAAGAACACGTAGAGCACCGAAAACAAGATGTGCACCCTTGACAGATCACCAGACGCCAAGTTCACCAAAGTGAGAATCTAGATGGGCTGTGTCCTTTCACATCATCTCAAAGGATGGTATCATGAGAGTAAAAAGTAGAAGTCTGAAATCAAATCTAAAAGAAGAAGGATCATTGAAAGCGAAAGAAAATTACAGATTACTTCTTAAATCATGCACAAAATTTCAAAGGATGAATGGAAGAGGAGAATTAATAATGAAAAGGAGATTGACAGGCACCTATTCTGACTCTACCAGAGAACGCAGATAGCTTTGACATATATAGTGATGCCTCGAAGTTGAGACTAGGAGCAGTGCTGATGCAAGATGGCAAGGTGATCGCCTATGCCTCCAGACAACTTAAGGATTATGAGAAGAACTATCCTACTCATGACCTTGAGCTTGCAGCAGTGGTGTTCGCTCTCAAGATTTGGAGACATTACTTGTATGGAGCTCAGTGCAGAGTGTATACAGATCATCAGAGTCTGAAGTACTTCTTCACTCAAAAGGATCTGAATATGCGACAGCGCAGATGGCTAGAACTGGTCAAAGACAGCGAATAGGGTAGCAGATGCCCTCAGCAGGAAGTCCAGCGCTACCCTATTATCTCTAGCAGCCATGTCACCGCCCCTACAGAAGGAGATCTCAGATTTCGGTCTCGAGCTCATAGTCGGACAGCTCTCTACTATGACATTAGAGTCTACCTTGCTCGGTGACATCCAGACAGCTCAGGAGCAGGATCCTGAAATTCAGAGAATCAAGCAAGGTTTAGCAGAATCAGAAGGTGGAGAGTTCAGAATATCAGATAGCGGGGTGTTGTATTTTGGTGACAGGCTATGTGTTCCGGATCAGGAGGAACTACAGAGGAAAATCCTAGACGAGGCTCACAAGACTCCCTATGCGATGCATCCTGGCTCCACCAAAATGTACCAGGACATGAAGAAACGTTTTTGGTGGCCTGGAATGAAGAGAGACATCGTTCGATATGTCAGCACATGCCTAACCTGTCAGAGGGTTAAGGCAGAACATCAGAGACCAGGGGGAGTTTTGCAGCCCATACAGATACTAGAATGGAAGTGGGAAGATATTTCTATGGATTTTATAGTGGGATTACCCAGAACCACGAATGGTTTTGATACCATCTGGGTAATAGTCGACAGATTGACTAAATCAGCCCACTTCTTAGCTATCAGGATATCCTACTCCATGGAACAGCTAGCTCAGTTGTATCTCAAGGAGATCGTTAGATTACATGGAGTCCCACGAACTATTATTTCAGACAGAGACAGCAGGTTCACGTCACACTTCTGGGAGTGTGTACAGACAGCTTTGGGCACGAAGTTAAAGTTTAGCACAGCCTTCCATCCGTAGACAGATGGACAGACGGAGCGAGTAAATCAGGTACTCGAGGATATGCTCTGAGCATGTGCCCTAGATTTCAAAGGAAGTTGGTGCAAATATCTGAGTCTAGCAGAATTTGCATACAACAACAGCTATCAGGCCACTATCGGCATGGCACCTTACGAGGCTCTCTATGGGCGAAGGTGTAGATCTCCAATCTGCTGGTATGAGAGTGGTGAACAGAAAGAGCTAGAACTTCAGACAGATCTAGTGGCAGATACCACAGCAGCTATACAGCAGATCCGCCAGAGGATAGAGACAGCTCAGAGCCGCCAGAAAAGCTATGCTGATACACGGCGCAGACCTTTAGAGTTCTCGGTTGGGGATTCAGTGTTCCTCAGAGTAGCTCTCATGAAAGGAGTGATGCGGTTTGGGAAAAAGGGCAAGCTAAGTCCCAGATATGTGGGACCATACCTTATCAGCAGAAGAGTGGGCAAGGTAGCATATGAGCTAGAGCTACCCCAGGAAATGTCAGCTGTCCACAATGTATTTCATGTCTCTATGCTGAAGAAGCATACCCCAGATGCCACCCAGGTGATTGAGCCCCAGTCGGTACAGAGCTATGACAGTCGGCCTATTCAGATAATAGACCGAGCAGTTAAGAAATTGCGGAACAAGGAAGTACCATTAGTCAAGGTTATTTGACACAGTCACACAGTAGAAGAGGCAACTTGGGAGACAGAAGCCAGCATGAGACAGAAGTACCCAGAATTATTCTAAGTTCGAGGACAAACTTTTTATAAGGTATGGGGGATTGTAACGCCCGAAAATTCTCAAAACTATTTTATAAATATTCTACGATTTTTCTGGAATTTTAGGATATTTTTACATAATTTTTAGAGTAGCGGAGGTAGCAAAAATAAATAGAAAATGAAAACGGCCTAAGCGGGGAATTGAACCCGAGACCTATGGTTTACGGATAATGTTAGTAACCAGTTGAACCCAGCAGGGCCATGCTGAAAGGAAAGGGAGGCAATTAAATTTATATTAGAGTTGGGCGAATTAATCCTTTAATATAAATAGGGAGGAATTAAGTGAAGAGTTATTTTTTTTGGATCGTAACTTTTCTCTCCTCAAACCCTCACCGCCGACTCCCCCTTCTCCTCTCCTTCTCTCGGCGCCAACCACAAGCAAGGTTAGGGTTCCGTCCAAGGGCACTTTCCGATGACGACTTCGACACGAGGACGCTCCCCTCCGCGAGAAGAACGCTTAGACGCGAGAAGATCGTCGAAAGGATCGTCTCCTCCGGAAATCTAGCGATTAGAATCGTAAGAAAATCCGAACAGGAGGTAAGAAACCCCTCACCTGCAGTATAAGTAGCTTTTCGTACGATTGAATGTTTTTAAATTAGCTATATGTAGACTTTTCGACGCATAGGGTGTATTTAACCCTCCTTTTCAGGTTTAGGGATCTAGTTGAACACCTCTAGATGGGCCAGACATGTTTTCTCCTTTCAATTGGAGATTCTAGACGTTGTCGGGTGCCTAGAGGTGGTCTCCCTAATAGAGAGGAGAGTTGGAGCACACCAAGTGTTCGATAAAATGCTTAGCTCAGTAAAATGCTACAGTAGACATTTCTAATAGCTCAGTAAATGCAATAGAAGCATTTAAATAGTTTAGTTAGTCTTGCTACAGCTTATATGGGGCTACGGTCCAATGGGTGGGCACCCACAGTCGCCTCTAGGTTCAGATAACCTAGTAAAAGCAAGATAAATTAATTAGCTATGATTCAGTATTTTATTTTCAGTAGGGGCACTGTACAGGATTAGATATCCATTGGGCTGGGCTCCCATAGTCGGTCCCTAGGTTTAGATAACCTAGTAAACCCTACTAAATGCGGGACTTGCAAACCCGGGTCTAGCTAGGGATGCGCGCACAGCAAGTACAATTGAAGCAGCATGATTACTATTTTCACTTATTATGATAATAGCTTTCAAACTCGTAATCTAGTTATGTGAATATAGTGTTAGCTCAGTTTTAGTTTCAGTTTCAGTTTAGTTCTCCTAGTTGATACCATGAAATAGCTCCATGCTTAGATTTTATTATGCATGCCATGTTTCAGTATTTATGCCATGTAACTTCAGTATGCCATGCTTTAACAAATTCAGTGCATGTTTTTAAATAGCATTCTTTAAAAATATGTTTGCATCGTTGCATGTTTTAGTGAGGTAGTTGGTTTCTTACTAAGCTTAAAGCTTACAGATACTATTTTCCCTTATACTGCAGATAAAGGTAAAGGGAAGATGGACTAGCAGAGGAAGCTGGAGGTCAATGCAGAGATGGTGTGTGTGGCAGGAACGTGGAACGAAGATCCTTAGGGAGTTTAGCAAATTAAGAACTTAGTTTCTTTTCTTAAGATACCTTTATGATTTCTAGTGGCTTAAATGCTATAAATTAATAAACCTCGCACTATATCATGTTAGAATGCTAGTTGATAGATATTAGAACGTTTTCCATGTATTATATAGTTGTTGTGTGAGATTTTGGCATGAAGAAGTGATGAAATCCGGGGTTCTGATTCGAAATCAGAAACCAGATCGATCTACAGATCGATCAGAATTGGGTTGTGCCACTGGATCGGTCAGCTGACCGATCCAATCGCGAACAGAGAGTTAGCAGAGAGTACAGAAGCTCACTGATCGATCAGCCGACCGATCAGTGAGCCACTGGATCGGTCTACCGACCGATCCAGCCGCATACAGAAGTAATGTAGCTCATGGATCGGTCAGCCGACCGATCCATGTTAGGATCTCTCGTACGGAGGCTAGAGAGGGGGGTGTGAATAGCCGACCCCAAATCGTCGCGTTTCTACAAACTAGGGTTAGCGCAGCGGAAAATAACACGTATAAACGAAGGAAAAGAAGACAAACCTCAAACAAACCGATGTAACGAGGTTCGGAGATTAGGGCTCCTACTCCTCGGCGTGTCCGTAAGGTGGACGAGTCCAGTCAATCCGTCGGTGGATGAGTCCCCAGAAAACCGGCTAATATGAACTCCTTCTGGGTGGAGAAACCTCGCCACAAAACTTGCAACAACAAGAAGGAGTACAAGAAATACAAATAGAAAGACAAGAACAATGTACAAACACTAACTCGCCTTCTCGTCGACTGCCTGTGAAGCAACAACTTCTCGGACAACAGCAGCAGCTGACCGTCGACTGGAAGCTCACACGAAGCTTACTGGGGAGAGCTCAACAAAGCTCAGATCGCAAGCAGCAGCAAGCTCGAAGAAGGAGTAGTCAAAGAAGACTTTTTGGCTCGCAGCAGCAGCCCTCCTTTTATAACCTGCGAAGAAAGCGAAGAAACACAGAAGAAATCTAGCCGTTGCGACGCAACGGCTAGTGCCTGGATCGGTCTGTGGACCGATCAGGCTCCATGTGGATCGGTCCACAGACCGATCCTATTCCCTAGCCTTCACTTCTGTTCCGTCTCTGATCGGTCCATGGACCGATCAGGCAACCTCCAGATCGGTCTGGGGACCGATCAGGCTTTGTGCTGATCGGTCCCTTGACCGATCAGCCCCTCTTGCGCCTCGCTCCTGTTCGGCTTCTGATCGACTCCTGATCGGTCACCAGACCGATCAGTTATCACACAGTATACTACTGATGTGTTACTGATCGGTCACCAGACCGATCAGAATATTCGCGGTATCACTGGATCGATCACCAGATCGATCCAGCTCATGGTTTTCGCCCAAACCAAGTCCAAACCAACATCCGGTCAATCTCGACCTGTTGGTACATTGCGCCTAGCATCCGGTCACTCCCTTGACCTGCTAGGACTCCCCGCTAAGTGTCCGGTCAATTCCTTTGACCCACTTAGACTTTTCTCTCCGTACCAAGTATCCGGTCACTCCTATGACCTACTTGGACTTCCCATCACCAGATGTCCGATCACCCTTGATCCATCCGGATTTTCCTGCCCGCTTCACTTACCAGAATTTCACCGCTTCACTCACCGTGATTTCCACCGCCTAACATCCCGCTTGGGACTTTCACCGCTCAGCTTCACTCATCGTGACTTTCCAACCGCCTAACATCCAGCTTAGGACTTTCCCATCGCTGGCTTCACTCACGGACTTTCCACCGCCTAACATCACAGCTTAGACTTTCCCACCGCTTCACTCACCATGACTTTCCACACTGCCTAACATCCCAGTTAGGACTTTCCCACTGCCTGGCTTCACTCACCAGGACTTTCCACCTGCCTAACATCCCAGTTAGGACTTCACCTCGTGCCAAGCTCCCTGCTTGGACTTCTCCGTGCCAAGTCTCCATACTTGGACTTTTCCAGTGCCAAGTCTCCATACTTGGACTTTTCCCGTGCCAAGTCTCCGTACTTGGACTTTTCCAGTGCCAAGTTTCCATACTTGGACTTTTCGCGTGCCAAGCTCCCTGCTTGGACTTTTCCCAGTGCCAAGTCTCCGTACTTGGACTTTTCCAGTGCCAAGTCTCCATACTTGGGCTTTTCGCGTGCCAAGCTCCCTGCTTGGACTTTTCCAGTGCCAAGTCTCCATACTTGGGCTTTTCGCGTGCCAAGCTCCCTGCTTGGACTTTTCCCGAATCAGGTCAACCAGGTCAACCTTGACCTAAGGTTGCACATACAATCTCCCAAACACCTATTCTTGTCAAACATCAAGAATACAACTCTCTTCTCGTCAACCATCGTCAAACATCAAAACACAACTCGAGTCAGGTCAACTCGAGTCAGGTCAACCAAGTCAACCTTGACCTAAGGTTGCACCAACAATCCAGAGTTTTTCTCCGTGCCGATATCAAGCTGGATCGATCACTGGATCGATCCGACAGCCCAATCGATTCATGGATCGATTGAAATGCCTGATTACAGCTAGCAGGACATCTGAGAGGCATAGATTATCTTCCCTAGCATGTGTACAACTCCTAGGTACACCTAGAATATTAAGTTCAGATTTTACAGTAATCAGTTTAGTAAAATTTTAATCAATTCAGATTTTCGCAATAGTAATTTAGCACAGCATAATGTAGCGATCGGCCTCACAGCCTAGTCAGTAATGTTGGTTGCTACTCGGAAAGCCTATAGGTTCCACTGTACAAAAATTTTGTACAAAGGTCTGAACCTTTTCCTAGCTACCATGTGTTCTTTTAAATTAAATTTTGGATCGCCTGCGGAACTTAACACGTTTGATCCAAAACTTAATCTATATGTTCTTTTAGGTTTTGACTTGGATCTCCTGCGGAACTTAACACGTTCGACCCAAGTCTCCTTAAGTTATTAATTCCATTAAATATTAATTTTCATAATTGGTTCCCAGTACTGACGTGGCGAGGCACATGGCCTTCTTGGATATGGGAGCAACCACCACAGACTAGACAAAACCTTTTATAGAAAGATAATATTTAATTTCCTAAAATAACTTTAGGTTAACCAAAGAGAACAATCAAATCACAAGGAAAAGAAAAAACAAAAGAACACAACATCGAAAAACATATTCGAAATTCTAGAACGTAAGCATCTTGTATTTGGTATTATTTCCATAAATAACTAGCATGATGCGGAAAGAAAAATTACTAGTTATAGCTTGTAGAAAAACCTCTTGATCTTCTACCGTATTCCTCTTCTAACCTCGGACGTTGTGTGTGCAACGATCTTCCGAGACGAGAAACCACCAATCACCTTCTTCTCCTCCTAGCTAGGTTTGGCCAACAAAGAGGAAGCTTCACCAAGGAAGAAAATCAAAACACTAACCAAGCTCCAAGAGATGCTAGCTTTCTCTCCTTCTTCTTCTTCTTCTCCGAGTAGTATCCGGCCACCACAAGAGCTCCAATGGAAGAAGGAGATGTTGGTGCAACCTTAGGTCAAGGTTGACCTGGTTGACCCGACTCGAGGTGACTTGACTCGAGTTGTATTTTGATGTTTGACTTGGGAAGATTGTTGGTGCATCCTTAGGTCAAGGTTGACCTAGTTGAGTTGCATGTTAATGTTTGACACTCGCAAGAGAAGTTCTATTCTTGATATGAGACAAGAATAGATGTTTGGGAGATTATTGGTGCAACCGTAGGTCAAGGTTGACCTGGTTGACCTGATTCGGGAAAGAGTCCAAGTATGGAGCCTTGGCACTGGAAAAGTCCAAGTATGGAGACTTGGCACTGGAAAAGTCCAAGTATGGAGACTTGGCAACGGAAAAGTCCAAGTATGGAGACTTGGAAAGTCCAAGCAGGGAGCTTAGCATGCTAAAAGTCCAAGTATGGAGACTTGGCACGGAAAAGTCCAAGAATGGAGACTTGACACTAGAAAAGTCCAAGTATGGAGACTTGGCAACGAGAAGTCCAAGCAGGAGCTTGGCACGAGGGAAAGTCCTAACTGGATGTTAGGCAAATGGAAAGTCCCGTGAGTGAAGCGGCAAGGGAAAGTCCTAACTGGATGTTAGGCATTGGAAAGTCCTGACTTGAAGGAGAAAGTCCTAACTGGATGTTAGGCAGTTGGAAAGTCCTGGTGAGGAAGCTCTGGGAAAGTCCTAATCGATATTAGGAGGAAGCCCTGAGTGAAGATTAGGAGAAAGTCCTAACTGGATGTTAGGCAGGTAAGAAATCTACCTAGTGACTTGTCGAAAGTAAGGTTAGGTAACGGAAAGTCCTGATTGGAAGATAGGCAAGGGGAAATCCTAATTGGAGGTTGGCAAGTGAGAAGTCTATCGAGTGACTAGTTCTATTTGAGGTTAAGTCAGCGAAAAGTCCTCACTGAAGGTTAGGTAATGGGAAGTTCTAATTAGAGGTTATACATGTGAGAAGTCTACCAAGTGGCTAGTCCTAATCAGAGGTTAGGTAAGAGAATTCCAGTGGAAAAGAGCACCGATCGTCCAGGACCGATCAGGTGTATCGATCGGTCTCACGACCGATCAGGAGACGCCACGGCTGGGAGAGCTGGATCGGTCCGGGACCGATCAGGACTTGATCGGTCCATGGATCGGTCTAGTGACGATCGGTCCACGCACTAGCCGTTGCGTAGCAACGGCTAGTTTCTTCGCTGTCTTCTTCACAGGTATAAAGGGGTCGAGAGCTGCTGCTGCAACACTTCTTCTTCCTCTTCTTCTCTGCGACAGAGCTGCTGTTCTGGTGCTTGAGCTTTGTTGAGCTCTTCTTCTTCGCAAGCTTCGCGTGAGCTTCATTCCACGACTGGATCAGCTGCTGCTGAGTTGCTTGTTGGCATCCGTCCGTGAAGTTGTTGCTTCATCTGGGACTTCAGTCGACAACGAGAAGGCAAGCTAGTGTTGTTGCATTCATATTGTCTTGTATTTCTTGTTGTATCTCGTGTACTCTTTGCTTGCTGTTGCAAGATTTTGTGGCGAGGTTTCTCCACCCAGAAGGAGTATATTTTAGCCGGGTTTCCGGGGATTCATCCACCGACGGATTGACAGGGCTCGTCCACCTTACGGACACGCCGAGGAGTAGGAGTATCATCTCCGAACCTCGTACATCGCTGTGTTAAGGTTTGATATTCTTCCTTTCGTTTCTAGTTTATTTTTCCGCTGCGCTAACGAAGTGTAGGAAGAAACGCGAGCGATTTGGGGTCGGCTATTCACACCCCCCCTCTCTAGCCGTACAAAGGATCCTAACAAGTGGTATCAGAGCGAGGTCGCTCTTCATCGGATCAACACCCGTGGGAGCAAAGCTAGAGATGGATCAACTCGGAGAAGACATCACCATTCCACCCTTCTACGATCGCGACGACTTCGCGTATTGGAAGGTAAGGATGAAGTATTTCCTTATGACTAACATTGAAAATTGGACTTGTGTACAATTAGGTTTCACTCTTCCGATGGATAAAGAAGGAAAACCTTTTGAGAAGAAGAAGTGGACGAAGGAGCAAATCCACCAATCCACAATCAACGACGAGGTAATGAAAATATTTGAATTCTCATTACCTAACGATATATTGTGTAGGATAGATGGATACAACAATGCCAAGGAGTTGTGGAACAACTTGGCTAAGTTCCATGAGGGGAACTCCACTTCAAGCCATGAAGAGGAGTCAAGTGAGCCAAGTAGCTCACATCATGGAGAAGAGGAATTAGAAGTTGAGGGCTACTCAACATATAAGGAAGAAGAGGAGGAGAGTTCTTCTTCAAGAATGGAGCAAGAGGAAGAAGCTTCTATCTCCGGAAGGGATGAAGAAGAAAGCATACATCCCACCTCAACCCTAGGTAACTCAAGCATTTCAATTTCAAATAAATTACACATAATGTGCTTTGAGTGTAGGGAGTATGGACATTACAAGAGTAAATGTCCAAAGAGGGTTAGAAAGACTCCACCGGCACCAAAGGTCAAGGAAGCCGGAGTCCCAACACGCAAGGGCAAGGAGCACGTGGTGTGCTTCCAATGCAAGCGAAGGGGACATTATCGGAGCCAATGTCCGAGAGGGAGGCAATCTCACAAGGACAAGAGATCGAGCACATGTATAGGGGGAGCTAGGGCAAACCCTAAGGTAATCTCTAAGGCACATTCTTGCAATTCTAGTAGGATGCATGCTAGTAGCCTTATTGCTATTGTCAAGAATGATAAGCATGTTAATTATAGAAATCGATACACATGCTTAGGTGCCAAACATGTGATCCTAGATAAGGATAACACTAGGAAAGCCAACCCTAGAATTAACTCATCTAAGGCTAAGGAAAATCTAGGTAGAAATCCCAAATCATCTAGACATATGCCTAGGAATACCTCAAAGAAAAATGACAAATTAACACTTGAGGTATTAGAGAGGGAAAATCAAGTCTTGAGGTCAAGACTTGATAATTTAGAAAAGGCTCTTAAAAACATGGAGAAGTCATCTCTAGGGTTTAAGAGTCAAAAACCCAAGTCCAAGGACAAGAAAGGTTTGTGTCACAAACCTAAGTCCCAAGTGGTCAAGCCCACTTATCATAGTGTTCCATTCGATTATGGAACAAAACTTAGGGCTAGGAAGACCACCACCAAGGTCACAAGGGGAGTCACCCCTAGAGTTGATCTTGATGAGTCCCAAATGACCAAGGCTTCAAAGCCTAGGAGGGTCATTAGGAGGGTTGCTAGGGAAGTCATCCCTAGTGAATATTTAGTGAACCCAATGAGCTCACATAGATATTGGGTTCCTAGGAGTATCTTCTCTATCCCATAGATGGGTTAGAGAGTGTCAACTCCAATTAGAAGGGTAGTTGACCCAACTTTGAGGAAATTGACACTCAAGGAGCATTTTCAAGGTTTTGATAACCTTTGAAAATGAAAAAGAATTATTATTTACTCCTTGAAGAGTAAATTGTGCCATATTTGAAAAATATCGATTTTAATCTTATTTGGCACAATTTAAGAAAACCTAGAGAAATACCATAATTGGGATTTTGGTTTTCTCTTAGGGATATATGGGCAATCTAGGGTTAGATTTTAAGTTAGCTAAAGCTAAGGATACTTAGATAGGGAATTTAGGTATTTTATTTGTGCTAACTTGCCATGATTGGTTGCCATATGCCATGCCATGACATCATATTCATTTTATTATCATTTGAAATGTCATGATAATGCTTAGGCTAGTTTATATGTCATGCTTTATTTAAGTTTTCAAACTTTATGCCATGACATCATGACATTGGCACATGTTTTACTTATGATATCATTATATGCCATGTCATCATCTCTTGCATTATAATCAATGAAATTGATTTGAGGACAAACATATAATTTGATATTGAGATCAAATTGGTGTTTAGAAAATGCATGAGAACTTAGCCTAAGTTGATCTTAACCCATATCTCACATCAAATTGACTTGAATGTGGTTTGATACACCTTAGATGTGTGTGAGATATTAGGATCATGAGTTAGGATCAAGGTGCATTGTCATTGTACCTAGATGACCCTAATTCAAGAAATTAAGGATCATAGGGAAAGCTTGTGTACAAGTCATGTACATCTAGCCCTAAGATTATGGTCCTAAATTCAAATGGTTTTAAAAGTATTTTAAAATTGATTTGAAAAATCTTGATGAAGCTTTCCTAGTGATAGCATTCATCATTGAACATTGTGATACAAAGTTGAGTTAAACTTTGAACTATTTCAAAGTTTTTGAACTTTGTATCAAGATTGAAAAATAGAAACTATTTTCATAGAAAACTATTTTTCCTTGATAGAATATGGTATGAGGAATGTATTCTCAAAATTTCACAATTTTTCGAATTTTCTGGAATTTGTTGTGAGTTTCTGAATTTCGGGAGCGAAGAAATCAGAAACCGCCTGATCCAAGGCTGGATCGGTCACTGGACCGATCCAGGGAAGGCTGGATCGGTCTGGGGACCGATCCAGAGGGGTCCTGATCGGTCCGGTGACCGATCATGTGTGCTGAACTTGCTGAATTTCGACTGTGGTCTGAAATTTCAGCTGTGGGAGTTGAGTTTCGGGTTTCTAAAGGTTTGAAACTCTCCAAGACATTGTTGGTGCAATGGTCAAGGGGGAGTTGACCTTTAGGGAGAGTTTTACCTATTAGTCAAGGGGGAGTTGACTTTTAGGGGGAGTTTTTACTCCTTAAGATTTTCGAGGTTTAGTGATATGAGATTATCACTAAGTTGATTGTTGAGTTTAGTATCAAGGGGAAAATTAAGAGTTTCAATGAAAGGTATGGGACTTTCATTAGAAAGAAACTCTTGACCTTGATACCCTCCTTTTTCTTTTTGATGTGTGTCAAAAAGGGGAGAGTGTTCATTGGAGAATTATTGGAGAACCCAAGTTAGGTTATCGGGTTAACCTAAGCTAGGGGAAGAATGTCAAGGAATGTTCGAGAAAAGAACATCGGAATTCTTTTTGATGTGTGTCAAAAAGGGGGAGAATTATTGGAGAACCCAAGTTAGGTTATCGGGTTAACCTAAGGGGAGAATGTCCGGAGAATGTTCAAGGAAAGAACATTGGACATTGGAAGATGGTTGGAAAACCTAAGTTAGGTTATCGGGTTAACCTAACTTGATTATGGGTTTTGTCAAACATCAAAAAGGGGGAGATTGTTGGTGCAACCTTAGGTCAAGGTTGACCTGGTTGACCCGACTCGAGGTGACTTGACTCGAGTTGTATTTTGATGTTTGACTTGGGAAGATTGTCGGTGCATCCTTAGGTCAAGGTTGACCTAGTTGAGTTGCATGTTGATGTTTGACACTCGCAAGAGAAGTTCTATTCTTGATATGGGACAAGAATAGATGTTTGGGAGATTATTGGTGCAACCGTAGGTCAAGGTTGACCTGGTTGACCTGATTCGGGAAAGAGTCCAAGTATGGAGCCTTGGCACTGGAAAAGTCCAAGTATGGAGACTTGGCATTGGAAAAGTCCAAGTATGGAGACTTGACAACGGAAAAGTCCAAGTATGGAGACTTGGCACTGGAAAAGTCCAAGCAGGGAGCTTGGCACGCGAAAAGTCCAAGTATGGAGACTTGGCACGGGAAAAGTCCAAGAATGGAGACTTGGCACTAGAAAAGTCCAAGTATGGAGACTTGGCACGGAGAAGTCCAAGCAGGGAGCTTGGCACGAGGGAAAGTCCTAACTGGGATGTTAGGCAGAATGGAAGTGAAGCCAGGCTGTGGGAAAGTCCTAACTGGATGTTAGGCGTTGAAAGTCCCGTGAGTGAAGCCTGAAAGAGAAAGTCCTAACGGGATGTTAGGCATTGAAAGTCCCGTGAGTGAAGCTGTGAAGTGGGAAAGTCCTAACTGGATATTAGGCGCTTGGAAAGTCCCGTGAGTGAAGTCGGAATGAGAAAGTCCTAACTGGATGTTAGGCAAGGGAAAACTGAGTGAGGCGTGGAAAGTCCCGTGAGTGAAGCCGCAAGGGAAAATCCAGATAGATCAAGGGTGATCTGGTGTTGAGAAGTCCAAGTGAGTGAAGCTTGGCATATGGAGTCGGAGAGGGCTCGGTAGCTCTTTCTCCGAACTAGGTTAGAGAGGGCACTCTAAACCTAGAGTTGGATCGGTCTGCAGATCGATCCGAGTTTCGATCGGTCCGTGACCGATCAGATTCCACCGAGCATATCGGAGTTCCCGATCGGTCCCCAACCGATCAGCGACGATCGGTGAAGAAGAGCACCGATCGGTCCGGGACCATCAGGGCGTATCTGATCGGTCTCCACGACCGATCGGAGACGCAGCCTCACGGCGGAGAGCTGGGATCGGTCCGGGGACCGATCAGCAGGGCCTGATCGGTCCCCACGACCGATCGAGTTTTGCATCGATCAGTCAAGCCCCGATCGGTTCAGTTCTAGCGCTGCGCTGCAACCGCCAGTTTCTTCACCGCCTTCTTCACAGGTATAAAGGGGTCGAGAGCTGCTGCCGCAACACTTCTTCTTCCTCTTCTTCTCTGCGACAGAGCTGCTGTTCTGGTGCTTGAGCTTTGTTGAGCTCTTCTTCTTCGCAAGCTTCGCGTGAGCTTCATTCCACGACTGGATCAGCTGCTGCTGAGTTGCTTGTTGGCATCCGTCCGTGAAGTTGTTGCTTCATCTGGGACTTCAGTCGACAACGAGAAGGCAAGCTAGTGTTGTTGCATTCATATTGTCTTGTATTTCTTGTTGTATCTCGTGTACTCTTTGCTTGCTGTTGCAAGATTTTGTGGCGAGGTTTCTCCACCCAGAAGGAGTATATTTTAGCCGGGTTTCCGGGGATTCATCCACCGACGGATTGACAGGGCTCGTCCACCTTACGGACACGCCGAGGAGTAGGAGTATCATCTCCGAACCTCGTACATCGCTGTGTTAAGGTTTGATATTCTTCCTTTCGTTTCTAGTTTATTTTTCCGCTGCGCTAACGAAGTGTAGGAAGAAACGCGAGCGATTTGGGGTCGGCTATTCACACCCCCCCTCTCTAGCCGTACAAAGGATCCTAACAGGAGATTCGGCCACCACAAGAGGAAGAGATGGAGAGGATGGCCGGCCACACCAAGGAACAACAGAGGGAGAGAAATAATAGATGTTGTGTCTCATGAAGGCACCTGCACCCCTTCTTTTATATTCCTTGGCCTAGGCAAATTAGGAAATTTAATTACAATAAAATTTCCTTAATTTTCCTTGTCATGAATTAATTGAGAAAATAAAATTTCCCAATCGACCTTGTGATGGCCGGCCACAATCAAAAGATCAAATTAGGAGAGTTTCAATCAACAAATTAAAACTTCTTAATTTGTTTCCGGAAATTTTAAAAAATAAAATTTCTCTTTAAAAATCTCTTCATGGTTAATAAAAGGAAATTTCTATAATTTTAATTTTATTAACATGTGAATAATTTTAAAGAGAAAATAAAATATCTCACCAATCTACAAATAAGGAAAGAGATCTAATCTCTTTCTTTAATCTTTTGTAGATATTTTACAAGAGAGATATTTTAATTTTAATTCTCTTTAATAAATTATTTCTTCCACATAATAACAATTAAAATTAAAATCCCTTTTTAATTTAATTTGGCCGGCCCCCACTAGCTTGGGTTCAAGCTAGGGCCGGCCACCCAATATTATACCTAGGCCAGCCCTAGCTTGTTCCCAAGCTAGCTTGGCCTATTGTTGGGTATAGAAGGTGGGTATAGGTGGGTATAGAACTCTATAAATAAGAGGCTACGATAGGGACCGAGAGGAGGAATTGGTTTTGGTCTCCGATAAAATTAAGCATCCGTGTTCGCCTCGAACACACAACTTAATTTTATCAATGATAATTCATTCCACTAGAGAACTATCATTGAACTACCGCACCAATCCCAAATTACATTTTTGGGCTCCTTCTTATTATGAGTGTGTTAGTCTCCCTGTGTTTAAGATATCGAATGTCCACTAATTAAGTGAGTTATTGACAACTCATTTAATTAATATCTAAGTCCAAGAGTAGTACCACTCAACCTTATTATCATGTCGGACTAAGTCCACCTGCAGGGTTTAACATGACAATCTTTATGAGCTCCTCTTGAGGACATTATCAACCTAGTATCTCTAGGACACAGTTTCCTTCTATAATCAACAACACACACTATAAGTGATATCATTTCCCAACTTATCGGGTTTATTGATTCATCGAACTAAATCTCACCCATTGATAAATTAAAGAAATAAATATCAAACATATGTGCTTGTTATTATATTAGGATTAAGAGCACACACTTCCATAATAACTGAGGTCTTTGTTCCTTTATAAAATCAGTATAAAAGAAACGACCTCTAATGGTCCTACTCAATACACTCTGAGTGTACTAGTGTAATTATATAGTCAAGATAAACTAATACCTAATTACACTACGACCTTCTAATGGTTTGTTCCTTTCCATTTTAGTCGTGAGCTACTGTTTATAATTTATAAGGTACTGATAACATCATCTTCTGCATGTGACACCACATACTATGTTATCTACAATATAAATTATATGAACAACTACAAACAAATGTAGACAATTTAACCAAATATGATTCTTTATTCATAATGAATGTTTACAAAGCTTAGGCTTTCAGTATATACTCCAACAATCTCCCACTTATACTAATGACTAAGCTGCCATATCTTCTACCATACATCTGATTCTCATTCCCTCCACATGCCGATCGAAAGCTTTCGCCGGAAGGGCCTTAGTGAAAGGATCTGCCAGGTTATCCATTGATGCAATCTTAGCGATGACAACTTCTCCTCGCTTCACGATATCTCGTATCAGGTGGTACTTGCGCTCTATATGTTTACTTGCCTTATGGGCTCGTGGTTCCTTCGAGTTTGCAACTGCACCACTATTATCACAATAAATTGTGATGATTTTGGGCAAACCAGGAATTACATCTAAGTCCATTAGAAAGTTCCTGAGCCATACTGCTTCTTTAGCTGCCTCAGAGGCTGCTACATACTCAGCTTCCATGGTTGAGTCCGAAACGCATTTCTGCTTAACACTCCTCCATGAAATGGCTCCACCTCCTAAAGTAAACACATAGCCGATGTATACTTACTATTACCCTATCTGATTGAAAATCAATCAGTATAACCCACTGGAAGCAGATCATTCGCTTGGTAAACTAGCATATAATCTCTAGTCCTTCTCGTACTTTAATATATGCTTTACCGCAGTCCAATGTCCTTGTCCAGGTTACTCCGATATCTGCTGACAATGCCCACGGCAAAACAGATATCGTGTCTCATACACAGCATTGTATACATAAGGCTTCCTACAGCCGAAGCATAAGGAACTGCTTTCATGTCCTCTATCTCCTTTGATGTCTTCGGAGACATCTCTTTAGATAGAGCTACTCCATGCCTAAAAGGTAAGAAACCTTTCTTTGAATTATGCATGCTAAAACGAGCAAGAATTATATTTATATATGAAGCTTCGGATAGACACAACATTCTTTTCTTGCGATCCCTTATAACTTTGATCCCAAGAATGTGTGCACAATCTCCTAAGTCCTTCATATCAAATTGTTTGAGCAACCATACCCTTACGTCCGATAATACCTTGACATTGTTGCCAATTATCAAAATATCATCTACGTATAGTACAAAAAATACCACCACGTTTCTGTTACAATTCTTGTATACACGAGATTCATCCGGACACTGAAAAAATCCATATGACTGGATTACTTCATTAAACTAGATGTTCCAAGACTTTGAAGGTTGCTTCAGTCCATAAATGGATCGATTGAGCTTGCACACTAGATGCTCTTTGCCTTTTTCAATGAACCCTTCTGGTTGCTTCATATGGATGTTTTCTTCAAGACTTCCATTAAGAAAAGTTGTCTTGACATCCATTTGCCAAATCTCATAATCCATATGAGCGTAATGGAAAGAGTATCCTGGATAGACTTAAGCATGGCTACCGGTGAAAAGGTTTCCTCATAATCGATTCCTCTTTCCGAGTGTACCCTTTCGCAACAAGCCTAGCTTTGAAGGTTTCTACCTTCCCGTTTGTCCCTCTTTTCCTTTGTAGATCCACTTGCATCCAACGGCTTTTACACCATCGGTGGTTCTACAAGCTCCCGCACCTTATTAGAGTACATAGACTCTATTTCGAATTCATTGCCTTTTGCCAAGATCTGCATCTACATCTTGGAGTGCTTCATCATATGTTCAGGGGTTCATGTTTACCGGAATCAAGTCCAAGACTCTCCCAAAACATGAATCTTTCAGTCGCCTTACAACCCTCCCACTACGACGAGGCAATGCGTGGTTGTGTATCATGTGTGACACGTGTTGTAGTCTCTTGTGGTACTTCATCTTGTATCGTTACTAAGTAGACATGTCCTCTCTAAGTTCTTCTAAAACAACTTTACTCGGGCTTGTGATCCATTATATAGTCTTCTTCTAAAAGCGGGCATTGGTGCTAACAATGACCTTCATTCTTTAGGACTATAAAATAAACCACCTTTCGCTCCTTTGGGATATCCTACAAACACGCGAACTTCAGTGAGATTCTAACTTATCAAGATCTGGTTTCAGCACATGTGCCGGACTACCCCAAATCCGAATATGTCTTAGACGGGTTTTCGCCCATTCCACAATTCTATGGGAGTAGAAGAAACTGATTTAGAAGGTACTAAGTTCGAACATACTCTGTTTCCAGAGCATATCCCAAAATGAATTTGGTAATCAATAACTCATCATCGATCTAACCATCTCCATAAGAGTCCTATTCATTCGCTCCGCCACAGGGGTGTTCCAGTGCACAATTGGGATTGAATCCCACCGATAAGTAATTCCTAAACTCTCCTAAGAGGTATTCGCCACCACGATCGATCGTAGTGTCTTGATACTTTACCTAATCGCTTCTCCACATCAGCCTTGTATTCTTTGAACTTATCAAAGCACTCGGACTTGCGGCGCATTAGGTAAATGTATCCGTATCTTAAATAATCGTCTATGAAAGAGACAAAATATTCAAAACCTCCTCTTGCTTGGACAGACATAGGACCACACAAATCAGAGTGAACCAATTCTAACACTTCTTTGGCTCTATACCCCTTGGCCTTGAATGGCCTCTTGGTCATTTTTCCTTCTAAGCAGGATTCACAAGTTGGAAAATTTTTCAACTCTAATGAACTCAAAAGTCTATCGGCTATAAGCCTCTGAATCCTACTTAAGTTAATATGACCAAGCCTTAGATGCCAAAGATATGCTTGGTTCATTTCTGAAGGTTCTTTTCTCTTATTAGAATTAGAAGATGAGTTATAAATTTCCATGTTTTGCTTTGTGGAAGAAATTGGATTTAAAGTATACAAATTGCCAACTAATGCACCAGAACAGATAATCACTTTATTTCTTTTAAAAACTACATCGTTACTGAAAGAAACTGAATATCCATCTAAAAACAGTTTAGAAACTGCAATTAAATTCTTTCTAAAACTGGGTACATAAAGACAATTTCTTAAAACCAAATTTTTATTTCTACTAAAAGATAAGTAGACGTCTCCCACTGCAACAGCTGCCACCTTAGTAGCATTGCCCATGTAGACGGTAATCTCCCCTTCAGATAGTCGTCGGGTTTCCTGGAACCCCTGCATAGAATTGCAGACATGATAAGTGGCTCCCGTATCTACACACCAGGTGCTGGTAGATAACACCGCTAAACATGTTTCAACAACTAGAGCATGAGATATACCTTTGTTTTGGTTCCTACGAGTACAGTCCGCCTTCCAACTGCTTGCGGATGAAGCACTTGCCCTTCTTCTTCTTCACTTTACACTGAGATTTATTCACTTTCTTTCTTGAGCCAACTTGTTTCTTCTTCTTTCCTTTCGGTTTAGAAGTAGAACCATTTTAGCAAAGTGAATTTGAGAATTGTGACGAATAATCCTTCTGCTGCTGAAGTCTGTCAGTAGTTTCCCTAATGAATAAATCCTTTTATTCATATTATAGTTCAGACGGAACTGCTCAAAACTTCTAGGTAGCGTTTGGAGGATCATATCGATCTGGGTTTCCCCATCAATTTCTCCTCCAAGGATCTGTATCTCGTTCAGATAAGCCATCATCTTTAGGATATGATCCCTTACAGGAGTACCCTCTTGCATGGTGGCTGTCATTATCTTTCTCATAGCTTCTTGTCTAGAAGCCCTATCCTGATGACCAAAGAGCTCCTTGAGATTGTTCATAATATCATAAGCTGTTGGTAAATCTTGATGCTGATGTTGCAATACATTTGACATTGAAGCCAAAATGTAACACCGCGCCATCTCATCTGCCTTTACCCATCTCTTATGATATTCAATCTCCTCTTGGGTAGATTCACCAGTGGGTGCATCAGGGCACTGCTCAGTCAGTACAAATTTATAGCTTTCAGCAGTAAGAACAATGTCCAGGTTTCTTTTCCAATCTATGTAATTAGGTCCAGTAAGTCTATTTTGTTGAAGTATGATGGACAGTGGGTTGAAAGTCATCCTAAGAATCACAAATAACTTTTGGTCAGAACTCTAAATTTAGAATAATATTGATTCCTCAAACAATACTATTTTAAATTAACCAACACCTCATAACACCGTGAATTTTGTATGCCACGTTAGTGTGGACGTATACAAATTCAACATTTGTAAAGGAGGGTTTTAACCCATTAATTTTATTATCTTGTCAACCTAACTTTTGACAAATAAAATTAATAGTTGGTATTATTTGGTCACACAAATAATAGCAGTGACTCCGTTGGGGAGGATACTATTAGATGTGTCTAAGTGTATACCATTACTTGACACTAAGTCCATTAATAAGATTATGCCCCTTCCGTTGGGGAAGATCACACGCTCTTAATTAACTTCCTATAGTCATCCAAAAATGGAAGTCTGTTCTAGTGATCCGCAAACAAGCTCATCCGTTATGGAGGAAGGCACTCAGAGCCAACGCGCAAGCTTGTTTGCATCACTTACAAACCAGTAATGGAGACCATGGGATTTATTTAAAATTCCTCTCCCACTTAGTTATTTATAAATGAGAAATTTTAACTATGCTAGCCTACTTTACTTGTAAACTAACATGCACACACAGCACAATATAAAAGCAATAAATAGAGAAACTAATTTTCAACTATTATGGCTTTTATCTCTAGTTGTCCTCCGTGTGTTGTCATCCCAAGCTGCTGCCATATTTGGCCACCGCCACCGGGTCTAGCTGTCACATCCATCTTGCTCCTAGTTCCGCTGCGCCTCTGGTCCTTAGAAGGTTCCACGCTTTGTAAGATTCGATCCGCGACATAAATAGAATTTTACATTTTGATCCTATATTCCATAAAAGAAATGTACATGTATCTAGATCAAAATAAAATCCTAATAAAACTAAATACAGCTCCTGTGTATTTTAATACAATCATGCACACACATATAAATGCCCTTGACATGTCCAAGGGTTCAATCACACATAATAACTAAAAGCCATAATAGTTGGATCCTGCATCCACAAAGTTAGCACATCCTACTATTAACCCGCCTAAATTATGTATGACATGCATAATTAAACTAAATACCAAATACACAGAGGCAACCTAGCTCGATACTAATTGTTGGTTGCTACTCGGAAAGCCTATAGGTTCCTCTGTACAAAAAATTTTGTACAAAGGTTCGAACCTTTTCCTAGCTACCATGTGTTCTTTTAAATTAAATTTGGATCGCCTGATGAACTTAACACGTTTGATCCAAAACTTAATCTATTTGTTCTTTTAGGTTTTGACTTGGATCTCTGCGGAACTTAACACGTTCGACCCAAGTCTCCTTAAGTTATTAATTCCATTAAATATTAATTTCCATAATTGGTTCCCAGTACTGACGTGGCGAGGCACATGACCTTCTTGGATATGGGAGCAACCACCACCGACTAGACAAAACCTTTTATAGAAAGATAATATTTAATTTCCTAAAATAACTTTAGGTTAACCAAAGAGAACAATCAAATCACAAGGAAAAGAAAAAACAAAAGAACACAACATCGAAAAATATATTCGAAATTCTAGAACGTAAGCCTCTTGTATTTGGTATTATTTCCATAAATAACTAGCATGATGCGGAAAGAAAAATTACTAGTTATAGCTTGTAGAAAAACCTCTTGATCTTCTACCGTATTCCTCTTCTAACCTCGGACGTTGTGTGGGCAACGATCTTCCAAGACGAGAAACCACCAATCACCTTCTTCTCCTCCAAGCTAGGTTCGGCCAACAAAGAGGAAGCTTCACCAAGGAAGAAAATCAAAACACTAACCAAGCTCCAAGAGATGCTAGCTTTCGCTCCTTCTTCTTCTTCTTCTCCGAGTAGTATCCGGCCATCACAAGAGCTCCAATGGAAGAAGGAGATTCGGCCACCACAAGAGGAAGAGATGGAGAGGATGGCCGGCCACACCAAGGAACAAAAGAGGGAGAGAAATAATAGATGTTGTGTCTCATGAAGGCACCTTCACCCCTTCTTTTATATTCCTTGGCCTAGGCAAATTAGGAAATTTAATTACAATAAAATTTCCTTAATTTTCCTTGTCATGAATTAATTGAGAAAATAAAATTTCCCAATCAACCTTGTGATGGCCGGCCACAATCAAAAGATCAAATTAGGAGAGTTTCAATCAACAAATTAAAACTTCCTAATTTGTTTCCGGAAAGTTTAAAAAATAAAATTTCTCTTTAAAAATCTCTTCATGGTTAATAAAAGGGAATTTCTATAATTTTAATTTTATTAACATGTGAATAATTTTAAAGAGAAAATAAAATATCTCACCAATCTACAAATAAGGAAAGAGATATAATCTCTTTCTTTAATCTTTTGTAGATCTTTTACAAGAGAGATATTTTAATTTTAATTCTCTTTAATAAATTATTTCTTCCACATAATAACAATTAAAATTAAAATCCCTTTTTAATTTAATTTGGCCGGCCCCCACTAGCTTGGGTTCAAGCTAGGGCCGGCCACCCAATATTATACCTAGGCCGGCCCTAGCTTGTTCCCAAGCTAGCTTGGCCGGCCCCTATTGGGTGGGTATAGAAGGTGGGTATAGGTGGGTATAGAACTCTATAAATAAGAGGCTACGATAGGGACCGAGAGGAGGAATTGATTTTGGTCTCCCGATAAAATTAAGCATCCCGTGTTCGCCTCGAACACACAACTTAATTTTATCAATGATAATTCATTCCACTAGAGAACTATCATTGAACTACCGCACCAATCCCAAATTACATTTTTGGGCTCCTTCTTATTATGAGTGTGTTAGTCTCCCTGTGTTTAAGATATCGAATGTCCACTAATTAAGTGAGTTACTGACAACTCATTTAATTAATATCTAAGTCCAAGAGTAGTACCACTCAACCTTATTATCATGTCGGACTAAGTCCACCTGCAG
This sequence comes from Zingiber officinale, assembly GCF_018446385.1. NCBI lineage: Eukaryota > Viridiplantae > Streptophyta > Magnoliopsida > Zingiberales > Zingiberaceae > Zingiber > Zingiber officinale. Next base: position 82,739,779 of record NC_055995.1, on the reverse strand, counting down.
GGTTTAACATGACAATCTTTATGAGCTCCTCTTGAGGACATTATCAACCTAGTATCTCTAGGACACAGTTTCCTTCTATAATCAACAACACACACTATAAGTGATATCATTTCCCAACTTATCGGGTTTATTGATTCATCGAACTAAATCTCACCCATTGATAAATTAAAGAAATAAATATCAAACATATGTGCTTGTTATTATATTAGGATTAAGAGCACACACTTCCATAATAACTGAGGTCTTTGTTCCTTTATAAAATCAGTATAAAAGAAACGACCTCTAATGGTCCTACTCAATACACTCTGAGTGTACTAGTGTAATTATATAGTCAAGATAAACTAATACCTAATTACACTACGACCTTCTAATGGTTTGTTCCTTTCCATTTTAGTCGTGAGCTACTGTTTATAATTTATAAGGTACTGATAACATCATCTTCTGCATGTGACACCACATACTATGTTATCTACAATATAAATTATATGAACAACTACAAACAAATGTAGACAATTTAACCAAATGTGATTCTTTATTCATAATGAATGTTTACAAAGCTTAGGCTTTCAGTATACACTCCAACAATCTCCCATTTATACTAATGACTAAGCTGCCATATCTTCTACCATACATCTGATTCTCATTCCCTCCACATGCCGATCGAAAGCTTTCGACGGAAGGGCCTTAGTGAAAGGATCTGCCAGGTTATCCGCTGATGCAATCTTAGCGATGACAACTTCTCCTCGCTTCACGATATCTCGTATCAGGTTGTACTTGCGCTCTATATGTTTACTTGCCTTATGGGCTCGTGGTTCCTTCGAGTTTGCAACTGCACCACTATTATCACAATAAATTGTGATGATTTTGGGCAAACCAGGAATTACATCTAAGTCCATTAGAAAGTTCCTGAGCCATACTGCTTCTTTAGCTGCCTCAGAGGCTGCTACATACTCAGCTTCCATGGTTGAGTCCGAAACGTATTTCTACTTAACACTCCTCCATGCAATGGCTCCACCTCCCAAAGTAAACACATAGCCTGATGTAGACTTACTGTTGTCCCTATCTGATTGGAAATCTAAATCCGTGTAACCCACAGGGAGCAAATCGTCTGCTTGGTAAACTAGCATATAATCTCTAGTTCTTCTCAGGTACTTTAATATATGCTTTACTGCAGTCCAATGTCCTTGTCCAGGGTTACTCTGATATCTGCTAACCATGCCCACGGCAAAACAGATATCAGGTCTCGTACACCTTACATCCGAAGCATAAGGAACTGCTTTCATGTCCTCTATCTCTTTCGATGTCTTTGGAGACATCTCTTTAGATAGAGCTACTCCATGTCTAAAAGGTAAGAAACCTTTCTTGGAATCCTGCATGCTAAAACGAGCAAGGATTGTATCTATATATGAAGCTTGGGACAGACACAACATTCTTTTCTTACGATCCCTTATAACTTTGATCCCAAGAATGTGTGCACAATCTCCTAAGTCCTTCATATCAAATTGTTTGGACAACCATACCCTTACGTCTGATAATACCTTGACATTGTTGCCAATTAACAAAATATCATCTACGTATAGTACAAGAAATACCACCACGTTTCCGTTACACTTCTTATATACACAAGACTCATCCGGACTTTGAATAAATCCATATGACTAGATTACTTCATTAAACCGGATGTTCCAAGATCTTGAAGCTTGCTTTAGTCCATAAATGGACCGATTGAGCTTGCACACTAGATGCTCTTTGCCTTTTTCAATAAATCCTTCTGGTTGCTTCATATGGATGTTCTCTTCAAGACTTCCATTAAGGAAAGCTGTCTTGACATCCATTTGCCAAATCTCATAATCCATATGAGCAGCAATGGATAAGAGTATCCGGATAGACTTAAGCATGGCTACCGGTGAAAAGGTTTCCTCATAATCGATTCCCTCTTTCTGAGTGTACCCTTTCGCAACAAGCCTAGCTTTGAAGGTTTCTACCTTCCCGTCTGTCCCTCTTTTCCTTTTGTAGATCCACTTGCATCCAACGGCTTTTACACCATCAGGTGGTTCTACAAGCTCCCAGACCTTATTAGAGTACATAGACTCTATTTCAGAATTCATTGCCTTTTGCCAAGATGCTGCATCTATATCTTGGAGTGCTTCGTCATATGTTCGTGGATCAGGTTCATGTTTACCCGGAATCAAGTCCGAAGACTCTCCCAAAAACATGAATCTTTCAGGCTGCCTTACAACCCTCCCACTACGACGAGGCACTGTCTGTGGTTGTGTATCATGTGTGACACGTGTTGTAGTCTCTTGTGGTACTTCATCTTGTCGTTAGGGAGAGCACAGGTATTCTGAGAACACTGCTACTCCCACAAAATAGAACTGTTGTAAAAAAATACAGGATAAAAAGCTGACAGTACAGCTTGTCGTTTGATCTAGACTTCCTAATCAGTTTCTCTAAATGTTTGGCAGAACAATCCGATTCTCGGAAAAACTCCATGTACAGTGCGCTTGAAGCCTCATTTAAATCAAGACGAACTATATCTCCATTGTCGGGTAGGCCAAGAATCAGTCCCACATCTACCTTTGTAAAATTGAGCTTCTTCCCATGGAAGATAAAGTTTTTTTCCTCATGATCCCAGTTATCAAACATATTTTATACCTGAGCTCTTACAAAAGAACTATCAGGGAGGTCGAGGATCCAGGAAAAAGGTGTGCCTCGAATCATCTGTTCTTGTTCTGCAGTCGGGTTAACATAAGAGATAAACTTTCTGAAGTGGCAAATGGTACTTTTCTAGTTCATTCTTTTAGTTCTTCCTCTGTTGACGTAACTTTGATAATTTGGTCGATCAGCACACAGACTTGTGGAGACTTCTTTTGTTGCCATTGCGAACCTAGGTATTGTATAACCACACACAGAAAAACAACTCTTAGTTCCCGTAATAACGACTACGCTCTTATTCTAACACACCCACACAAACCCTAGGTTAACCGGTTATAGAAAGCTTAACTAAATGAGCAACCGACCTACGTACGGAAATGATTCTTGAACGCCGGTGAAGGAAGAGTGGGTTTTGGCCCGGAGCTGCGTTGAATGGCTTCGAGAAGAAGATGAAGACCGAAGCAAGAGAGTGTGCGCTTTTGCAAATTGAAACTTGGGCCTGATATCTCATTAATTTATTTTATTTAATCGCCTCGATTTATGTGTAAGATTATTTATTATTATTTTGAAATAATACTTTTTATATTATTAGCCCCCACGTTGGGCCTGATATGCACTCATATCAGGCCCAACGGAGGCTGATTGTATTTTAAAATTTTCCCAGCACCTATAAATATTTAAATAATGATTTGCCACCAGATTCTGAGTCCTTGCAACTCCAAAATACCACTAGAGCTGAAATGGGTCCAATCCGATGTGTCTAGGTCCATCAGTGGGTTTTGACCAAAACCCACTGATGGCCCTCCCCTACTTGGATTTTCATGAAATCAAGTACCCTGTGAAGGTCTTGGTGGGGAGATGATATTTATGGTGTCAAACATAATTTATACACCATGGATTACGAAGTATGGCTCCGTGCCAGTTGCCACGGAACAGTGCAAACCTTTTCTTTTCTACCCTATGGAAGGTGACTATTAAAATTGATGTTATTTTATTATTTTGATCAGACCCCTGTAAGAATGCTTGAAGTTTATATTAGGGGGAGATAAAATACTGCTTTATTAAATGATATTCATATCAGGCCCACGTTGGGCCTGATATGCACTCATATCAGGCCCACGTTGGGCCTGATATCCAAGCATATCAGGCCCAACGGAGGCTGATTGTATTTTAAATTTTTCCCAGCACCTATAAATATTTAAACAATTATTTGCCACCAGATTCTGAGTTCCAGAATACCACTAGAGCTGAAATGGGTTCAATCCGATGTGTCTAGGTTCATCAGTGGGTTTTGACCAAAATCCACTGATGGCCCTCCCCTACTTGGATTTTCATGAAATCAAGTCCCCTGTGAAGGTCTTGGTGGGGAGATGGTATTTATGGGGTCAAACATAATTTATACACCATGGATTAGGAAGTATGACTCCGTGCCAGTTGCCATTTATTTTTTCATAAGGAGCATGGTAGCACATTTTGAGTTTATAGAAAAGGGGAGATTCTTGCTAAATTTATAAGAAAGGATACCATACCAAGACCACTTTGGGCCTGATATGCTTGGATATCAGGCCCACGTTGGGCCTGATATGCACTCATATCAGGCCCATGTTGGGCCTGATATTCAAGCATATCAGGCCCAACGGAGGCTGATTGTATTTTAAATTTTTCCCATCACCTATAAATATTTAAATAATGATTTGCCACCAGATTCTGAGTCCTTGCAACTCTAGAATACCACTAGAGCTGAAATGGGTTCAATCCGATGTGTCTAGGTCCATCAGTGGGTTTTGACCAAAACCCACTGATGGCCCTCCCCTACTTGGATTTTCATGAAATCAAGTCCCCTGTGAAGGTCTTGGTGGGGAGATGGTATTTATGATGTCAAACATAATTTATACACCATGGATTACGAAGTATGGCTCCGTGTCAGTTGCCATTTATTTTTTCATAAGGAGCATGGTAGCACATTTTGAGTTTATAGAAAAGGGGAGATAGTATAAATTTATAAGAAAGGATACCATACCAAGGCCACTTTGGGCCTGATATGCTTGGATATCAGGCCCACGTTGGGCCTGATATCCAAGCATATCAGGCCCAACGGTGGCTGATTGTATTTTAAATTTTTTCCAGCACCTATAAATATTTAAATAATGATTTGCCACCAGATTCTGAGTCCTTGCAACTCCAGAATACCACTAGAGCTTAAATGGGTCCAATCTGATGTGTCTAGGTCCATCAGTGGGTTTTGACCAAAACCCACTGATGGCCCTCCCTTACTTGGATTTTCATGAAATCAAGTCCCCTGTGAAGGTCTTGGTGGGGAGATGGTATTTATGGTGTCAAACATAATTTATACACCATGGATTACGAAGTATGGCTCCGTGCCAGTTGGCACTGAACAGTGCACACCTTTTCTTTTCTACCCTATGGAAGGTGACTATTAAAATTGATGTTATTTTATTATTTTGATCAGGCCCTTGTAAGAATGCTTGGAGTTTATATTAGGGGGAGATAGAATACTGCTTTATTAAATGATATTCATATCAGGCCCACGTTGGGCCTGATATGCACTCATATCAGGCCCACGTTGGGCCTGATATCCAAGCATATCAGGCCCAACGGAGGCTGATTGTATTTTAAATTTTTCCCAGCACCTATAAATATTTAAACATTTATTTGCCACCAGATTCTGAGTCCTTGCAACTCCAGAATACCACTAGCGCTGAAATGGGTCCAATCCGATGTGTCTAGGTCCATCAGTGGGTTTTGACCAAAACCCACTGATGGCCCTCCCCTACTTGGATTTTCATGAAATCAAGTCTCTTGTGAAGGTCTTGGTGGGAAGATGGTATTTATGGTGTCAAACATAATTTATACACCATGGATTAGGAAGTATGGCTCCGTGCCAGTAGGCACGGAACAGTGCACACCTTTTCTTTTTCTACCCTATGGAATGGATTACTACACTCCCTTTGTGCATGTTTTAACACATCTATATTTCACTACATATTAATGTGACTTTGAAATTACGAACCCCTTCCTGTTGAATTGAAATGTATCGCATTTTTATTTGACACAATGGAGATATGGTGTGAAGTATTATTTCTGCCTTGCAGGTGATGGTTTACACTTCTCATACCTACCATAAAACTGTAACACAAACTAAATACTCCATAAACGTATATAACAGAAACATCACTTTTAACAACTGTTTATCTTACAAACCTATTTATGTACTTCATACAAAACATATGCCTCAACTCCTCCAATTTACAATTCAGTCAAGATCCAGGGGCTGGCGGCATTCTACAGGTCCTCCGATTATGGCCCAGTTGTTTGCACCTATTGCATTTGATTTTTACCTTCCCATTATGTTTTGACTCGATCCTTGCCTTCTTTCGCCTACCAGGCTGCACAAGGCTACGGGGACATAGCACTATAATGTTGTTGACACCCCTAGGCCAAAATTCTTTGCTTCGACAGGGGTAAATACGATCCATGTATGTCGTTTTCCAATTATGTGAATGAAAGTAATTCTCACAATATGGGAGTGTATCCATGTTCCGGTGAATTATGACGGCATTTGCATGTGAGCAAGGCAATCCTGAAATTTGAAACTCCCCACAATTACAATATTTCCTCTCCAAATCAACAATGTATGAAGCACCCCATGTCTCTACTTCCATTTCGGATTGAGAGTAGGGGTGGACTTTATATCGTCTAGCTTTCTCCCTCCTTGATTGCATTTCTTTGGTAGCATGAGGTGTCAACGCTACATACCATTTCGACGCTTCCTTCTTACGGTTACAGAACCATTGAGCTACCTTTCTTCGGGTATTATCAATTAACCTGTTTATCGGAAGTTCACGCGTCTCCTTGAACAAAGCATTTAAACTCTCTACACAATTGGTGGTTAGCATTGTGTACCTTCTCCCACTAAAGTGTGCATTAGCCCATCTTTTAGGGTCAATGTTCTGAAGCCACTTATGAGCATCTGGATGTTTTTCAAGCATGGACTGCATTATGAGATCATATTGTAGTGTTGTGTTTGCTCGAGCAGCTGCCCAAAACAACCCTAAACCTGACCTACTGCCAGTATCTGTTACCATATTGCAAGACATGTGGTGGCAACAAAAAGCATGATGGGTAGTAGGGTAGACTTTCCTAACTGCTGCTATAATGCCACGATGTCTATCTGATACTATACTCATTGACTCTGGATCAACATTAAAGAATCTCTTCGTATGATCCAGAAACCACTCCCATGCAGACCCACATTCAACTTCAGCGATTCCAAAGGCTACTGGGAGGACATTGTCATTAGCATCTATTGATGTAGCCATCAACAACACACCCGGATATTTGCCTCTTAGGTGTGTGGCATCAATTCCAATTAATTTACGCAGATAAGACCTGAATACTCTCCTACAAGCTCCAAAACCCTAAAAACATCGTTGGAACTGATTATCCCCATTCCTGTGTAGTGCAACATAGGTTTCAGGATCCCTTACTCTTAACTCACGCAGATATAGTGGAAGATCTCTATATGCTTGATCATAATCTCCAACAACTTTCTTCATCGCTTTCTCTCGAGCTATGTAAACTTTTATGTAGGATATGGTCACTCCGAACCTGGCTTTTATATCTGCTATAATCATACTTGGCTTGTATTGTTCATTAGCAAGAAATTGCTCTTCAACAAAAGAAGCTACAAAGGATGAAGAGCATGCTTGATGATCAGCACTTTCCCTAATGGTGCCACATTGGTGTTCCTTTATATATTTCATAACAATGAACTCGACATCCCCCCTGGCAACTACTCTCCACTTACACGGTTGATTGAAGCAGACAACTTTTACTTTAGTTTTCCTAGTGTCAACTGGGTTATATCTCATATGTTTAACCATGGCATGCTTCACAAGTTGATTCTTGAACTCTTATCGAGACTGAAATATCTGTCCTACAAAAAATTCATGCTGATCTGTTGCCTCTTCAATTGGCCTTTGGAGCAATCGAGAATTTAGAATATATGGATCATCAGCTATTGGGAACTCCTCCTCTAAGTCACTATACTGCTCTTGAGATATTTCATATTGTTCAATCTGCATATCATCAGCAAAGAATTCTTGTACATCTGTATTGCATTGCATTTCCTCTCCATTTCGGTTATAATACCCTTCCTCCTCACTCCAACTAGGCTCATAGTAATCAACAAGTGTTGCACACGGGTTCAGAACCTCATCTTCTTGAATACTAGCTTCTTCATTTAGATCAAATGTGAAATTACTGCTTGTATTTCTATTTGTGTTATGCACACAACTATACTGTGAAGATGATGGAATATTTGTTCTGGATACTTCTCCTACATTATCCGCATGTCCAATGCTAGAAGTTGCATCAAGAGTATTCCATATCTCAGATAGAATTTCGTCAGTTATATGATCATCCCTGATAAATAAATTACAAACTATTTTAGTAAATTTGCAACTCCATAATCTTTTTCTGTAGTTAAATTATAATTTTGCTCAAACTAGGAAGGGTCTGATGTAAAAGCAAAGTTTTAACCACATAACACATTATCGATATCAGGCCCAAGGTGGGCCTGATATCATAGATATCAGGCCCACGTTGGGCCTGATATCATATATATCAGGCCCACATTGGGCCTGATATCATATATATCAGGCCCACGTTGGGCCTGATATCTTTGATATCATGCCACTTTTGAAGCAGATACTTCTTGTAAACTAGGCCCACCACTGACTAAACCCTAAACCATAAATAAATAATTTTTAGCCAAACTTAACTATTTACGTCAAAAACTAACATGAATTAAATCGATTAAGTCTTCTATTACATCATAATTCAGGTGTTATTGAATATTATTCCCCACACAACCAAAATTAACCATAAAACCACTTTTTGCTGCCACCCTTCACACACAAATGGTGTACTTTTTATTTACCTTCACTAGCCTATTTTACAGTAAAAAAATCCATACATACATGTCTAAATCTTTAAATGTGTGCTTCTACTAATTTCCCTCTTGCAAGAAGTTTGTCCTTCTCGGCTGACCTTCTTAACTTAATTTGTCCTTCGTCTCCTCTAGCAACTCTTACACAATTATGCCATAAACCTAACTCGTCTATTGCAATCGCCAACCGCCACGAGCAGTAATGGCAAGCGCAGTGTTCATATATTTTTTTTTCTTTCAAGTTTATAACACCACACAGAGGGATGAAGGGAGAGAGACGGTGAGAAGACGTGTATCCGAACCACAAATTATTTTTCTATTATACTTTCGGCTTGGATGCTTGGAAAAATGTGTTTGAAAAAGGCGGTTGCCAGGTTAGCCAGAGGGTTAATCTGGGAATTGACTTTGGTAAACTCCGCCTTTTGGTAAATACAAAACCGTGATGCGCTTTTTGATAAATACATTAACTGTAGTACGCCTTTTGGTAAATTGCCGAATTGCTTTCCCTATTTGTTCTTCTGTTTAAGTCATTAAAATTGATTTCCTAATTTACTTTTTTGTCTCCATCATTCTCTTCAGGTTGGAGAAAGTTTATTCTCGAGTTTAGAATAATATCAAATGATAGTCTAGGAGAAAGATAATTTGAAATCAACTTGGTAAAATTCTCTTCCAAGTCTTCGGTCCACAAAACGCTCCTGCTATGGCTTTGCATCATGCCATACTCCATCATAGGCCAGCTAAAATGCTTTGGATCTGCATAAGCTTTGACAGCTAAAGAATCAATGAATCTCTTGATGATAGGAAGGTTTTCTGCATGAGGAAGAAGATCATCACATGTTTGGAGTGCTTTTATCAAATCTTTCCAATTACAAAGAACCACTTGGTTGAAAAAGATCTCTATCTGTGTAATCAAGTTGATTTCTGCTATTTCCTCAGTCATTTGAAGATGTTCAACAGCAAAACAAAGGTAGATGACATTTGATGCAATGAGTTCTAACTTCACACTATAATAAAACTTTGCTACTAGTTCAAATGCCTAAACCCCATCAGGAATTCGATGTAGCTTTACCATACAAATATCTTCTTTATCAGATATCTCACTGATAAGCATTTCCTTAAGTTCGCTCTTTGACGGAAGAGGAAACTTATGAAGATGGAAGGGCATCTCCTCAACTTCAACAATAATTATAAGTACTTTGTATTAGTTTTGATGTGATCAACTAAATTAAGTTAGATAATATATATTTGATGTCTAGTGTGCAGGGATTTAGAAACACAAGAAGTCGAGCGGAAGATGTAGCGAGTGAGAAGGATGACATGAGAAGCGAATCAACAAGCTCGGTGTATCCGAGGGATGAGGAACTGTGGAAAAGTCCACCGATGGAGTGAGAAGGACACGCTCGGAGAGTCGAAGGGACGAAAAGTCAGGGAGGAAGCTTGCTCGAGGATAAAGTTGAAGTTGAGTTCAGGTGATCTCAATTCTAGATGATTGAATCATCACATAGGCGAACAGAGGTCAAAGAGGTTGACTATTCCAAGCGCCTGGATTGGGTGGTCACGTCAGCAAGACCTATTGACCAAACAAATCAAGACAGCAACCATATCAGTGAACTCCAAGTACCCGGATTGCTTCCAGGCACCTGGATCAAGAAAAGTCATCTAGAGACGTTGAGCAAATCCTCTCCAGAGTAGATTGAGTTTGTCGAATCCAGGCACCTAGACCACTTTCAGACGTTTAGAATCTGCTATGTCAACAAATAGTCAGATTGAAGACTAAGGCTATAAAAGGAGGGTTGGTCCTCAAAGTTCAGTACAACACACCTATTTAACTCTTTCTTTTATGCCCATAAATTTATATTGTGCTCGATTATTGTAAGAGGTTTATCCACCTTCGACTTGTGTTCAAAAAAGGAAATCTTAATGGTGTGCTTCTTAGTCTTGGACTAGCAACTTCCTAGTTACAAACCAAGTAAACATTTAGCCTCTTTCCTTTATATGTTATTGTTATATTGTTAATGTGTGTGTCCTTGCTAGTTCTTTAGCAATAGAAAGTTGTAACTTCGGTTTGCAGGTTTCTATTCACCCCTTCCCTCTAACGCTGTGAACCACTCCCGCTGCACCAACAGTAACATCACTTGGAAGTCTTATTATGCAGAACCTGTCCAATGCTTCATCTACAATTTTATCCATTTCTTCATCGTCATAAATTACCTCGCTAGTTGACTCGATATCATCTTCTTCATAAATGGGCTCACTGAATATTTTGATCTTGTCATTCATATATTTCTTATAACCTCCTCATCAAAAACATCCTCTTCATAAATGTTCATCTCTCGAAATTGTTGCTCCATATCACGATCAAAAGCGTAGTCGACTCGTTGCTTCCTTCTGGGTGACATGCTTCCACAAGATCAATTCGGCTCTGATACCAAACCGATGCAGCAGATAACTATTGATTCTATTGATTCACACACGAATACCGAAAGCTACTATCAAATCTATTGATTTAGCATGAATACTAAAAGCGATCTTTTAAACATGTTGATTCGAAAAAGAATACTAGGAAATAAGAAAATAACGACTCTGTTGAAAATATCATTAATAAAAAACTATCCCGAACATTGACTAAACAGACGCTTATATAGACTTAAAACCTTAAGACCAATGAAAAAAAATAAATCTCAATATATACAATCAATTCCTAATTTGTAAAGAAAGAAAAAAAATCTTACCAAAAATAAAAAATACTCACAATCCTAAAATCTCTAAACGGACTCAAAATATAAAAATATGAAAGATAAAATTACCAAAAATATCTTAACTACCAAACTTGACAATAATAATAAAAAGATGAAAATTGATTTCTCGTTTTGCTCTTCTGTCTCCATCATTAAAATTGCTTTCCTAATTTGCTCTTCTAGTTGCATCATTAAAATTGTTTTCCTGATTTGCTCTTCTGCTTACATCATTAAAATTGCTTTCTCGATTTTATTTTCTGCTTGCATCGATATCTTTAGTGAGCCACAACTTATCGCCCTATTTGCTAGCATTCAGGTGCACTTCTTCTACTAGTCGGGGTAATCTGGAGTTGCGAGGAGTGCCTAGAGTTGGGGTTGTATAGAGCCGGGTCTGCATAGAGTCGGGAGTATTGCAGATTAGGGAGCGACTCTCTTTTGACTTTGACTGACACCTTAGCCAGACTATTGACCTCCTTAATCACGTGGCACCCTATGATTATCTTCTGTATCACCAGTCTCCCCTTCAAATCTAATCGAAAGAGGTAAGAATCCGACTGACTAGATTTCAGCTTGGTGTCAAACCAGTCACGTCCTACACACTTGGTAGAAAGGTTAGATCACAATATGTCTAACTTTAATTCATTTGTCATTTATCAAAACTTAGGTTTGTCTATTGGTATCAGCTGCACCAACAATCTCTCCATTTTGATTCAATAACAATCTAAATTAAAGTTAGAAAAATAATACAAACAGAAATAGCAAAAAAAAAAGTGATTTAAGTGATTTTCGTTTTCTGTTTTATTCTCTTGATCATTTTAAGATTTTCAGAATTTCTTAGTTTTCTTACTTTTTCATACTTAAAATCTTACTCTTCCCCTTTAGCATTCATCAAAAAACTATGCAACTAAGTAAGGAAATAGAGCAAGTAAGCAACTCAAATATTTGAAAGAAATTGTGCATAAAATTTTTGGTCTATATCAAGGAGGATGTTGCACCAAATCAAACTTAGCCAAATATTTAAAGACATTTATTTTGTGAATATAAACTTTAGCAGGTATTTTGAAAGACAATTTTTCAAAGTAAAAGTTTCAAATTGTTAAAGACAACTTTCAAAATAGGGTTGCAAAGTAATTTATCAAGTTAATTATCAAAGTAAATTTTTGACCGTTTAATTTTTCAATCAAGTTTTGAAAGACCGTTTTTCAAAGAAACTTTTGAAAAGAGTTTTTCATATCAATTATTTTTTTTCAAAATATTTTAAAGGCAATTATCTAAGGAAACATTTTCAAAATGTTTTTCAAAACAAAGTTTATCAAGGAAAAAAACTTTTTACAAACCTTTTTCAAAGTAATTTGAAAGCAGATTTTTTTAATAATTTTAACTTTTCAAATATATTTAAGGAGTTTTTGTAAGCTATATTCAAAGTGTTTTCATAACAATTTATAAAGTCATTTGCAAGACATTTTTCAAGAAAAATAATTTTGGAACCATTTGCAAAATAAGTTTCAAAAGAATTTTTAAAACAACACTCTGCAAAAATTTGCAAGAAAAAAAAAATTTAAAATGAAAATTTTTAAAAGTAATTTTCAAATATCCTTGCTCTTAATCTGATAATTCTTTAAAAATAATATTCATCTATAAATTATCCTTAAATTTCTAACATTTAGTTACTAACTAACTACCAGAAGATAGCAGCATCCATTTAGTTAGTCAAGTTAAATAATATTGTCCAGTTAGATATTTGCTAAAAAAAGACTACTTAACTTGATCATTATATTTTTATATTTTCTGTCCAGACTTATGTTGATGTACTGATATAAGTATCTGAAGTCCAAGCAAAAGGCCTACGTATCTCACGCCATTTTAAGTTTTGGAATACATAATCAAGGTAGATCTAGTGTCCTTGTGAGATGTTCGTTGCCTAGATCTATAGAATCATACTTTCTTGAGGTTCATTCTAGACTAAAGCTAAAACAAATTTTCAAACACTAGAGAAATAGAAATTTTTAAAGGAATAAAAAAATGAGACTGGCCTAGAATTTGTAAATTACTTGAAATCTTTATTCTAATTTGTAAATTATTTGAAATCTTTTTAAGAATAAGAGTCCTAGTCTATTATGTACATTCCTAATCTTCCTCGTAAGTTACTAAATTCAGATTTTAGTAGTATTTTAGTGAAGATTATAAGTACCTCATGGTAGATTTGATATGATCAATCAAGTCAAGTTAGGTCCTATTGTGGTTTAATGCCCTGTGTCTGAGTGTGCAGGAACTTAAGAGTATAGGAGGTCGAGCGAAAGACGTAGCTCGTGAGAAGGATGTCATGAGAGAGAGTTGACAGGTTTAGTGCGTCCGAAGGATGAGGCACCGTGAAAGACTACGCTGGCGGATGAGAAGGAAGCGCACGAAGGTTCTGAAGGATGAGAAGCCGTAGTGGAAGGTTGCTCGAAAAGGTCAGAAAATGGATTCGAATGAGCTCTATTCCAAATGGTCGAAATCACCTAAGCGAGCGGAACTAAAGTAGAAGACCTGGATAAAAAGTCAATTAGAAGTTGACTCTGGTTTAGGTGCCCGGAGCTATTCCGCGGCTATGAATTTGTTGTCAATATTAGTTGGACTGATCTATATTAACAATAACAGGAAACACACTAAGAATAACATGAATTTAACTTCAACATCTCTTAATCATACTCAATGAAAGAATTGAATTTAATATTGAATTGTTTAGGTTGATTGGTTTGATGTTTAAATCCATTTTTTTAGAATCATGGCCATTTTTGGGACTGTTTCTCAAAACACTCAATTAAAAATCATTTTCATTTGATTTAATTTGATGTAACCATGCATTCTAATTTGGAATTAGTTTCCAATTCCAATTCCAACTGAATTAACATTTGATTTCAAAAAGTCAGAAAATTTCTGATTACTAGTTCTATATATTTTAAAAATTCATAGCTAATGATAAAAAACTTTTAATTAAAATGAAAAAAATTAACGACAGAATAATTTTTTTATTAATTAAAATTAACCGACAAAATTTAAATTATTGTTATTTTATGATTGGTTTTTTAAATGGGTCACAAAATAACAAACATTTTAAAAAACGATCGCTAATAATAAAAAAAATCGCTGAAATAATTTTTTTTGGTAGATAAATTAACAACCAAAATTTAAATCAGTTGTTGTTTCACGATCAATTATAAAAATCAATCTCAACTGATCCTGTTCGAATGCTGAATCAACAGACACTGGGCACGTGACGCTCCCGGCTGCTGACGTGGATCTTCGACTGGTTGCACGAACCTCCGGCAAATCTGCACAGAAGTCGGGCCGGGAAGGGGTTCCCGGCGGCGACCCTCCGACGCTCAAGTCAGGCAAGCAAACAGTGAAGAAAGTGGCTCCAGGGGTCTTGCACGCGTACCTCCGGCGAAGTATGTGGCTCTTTATATAGAGCGACGAAAGAGCTCCTGCACGTCTACCGAAGTGCATACGTGTCCGCAACCCATACCTCGATATGTGTCTGTCAGAAAGCTTACCTGACGCCATACTGCTATAGTCCGAGTATGTCCTTGATGGGACAACAGAACACCTCGTTGTCAGACTTTGAGTATGGCCTAGCCATAGGGCTTGACGGCTGTCAGAAGGTGTTCTTGTCTATCTCTACCCACCACAGGTCGGGACGTCCGTCCGTCCAGCTGGACGGGGAGTTCATGCACCGGCCGGACGGACCTAATCTCACGCCATGGCCAGACGGAACTCCCCTCCCGTCCGGACTGCCATTTACTTCGATATGCTGGGGAGAATTTCGGTAGGGTGCTATGTAAGGACTGTTAACAGTATATCACCTTCTCTTAGGCCTTCCACTCGATTCCTTGCTACTGTTCCACTGAGCGTCGGAACCCCGACTCCCGCCGGGGCGCCTCTTACCGTCAGATATTCCTCGGTCGGCCGACCGGGAGGTTCCGACCGGCTCACAAAAAGTCTCCGGTCGGCCACCTGGCCCTTTGACTTCCGCGGGGTGTTGACCCCTCAAAATAGGGGTCCCCGGTTCTAACCGCCGGATCACTTGCCTCCCCCTCGAGTCTAGTCGAAGGAGGCGAAGTCCGACTAACTGGACTGCCGATCTGACTGAGTAATGACCGCTATATTAATCCGCTCGGCCAGGCTTAGGGAGGCTCGTCCGTTCGGCTGTATTTTGCCCCTTCCTTGTATTCTCTTGGAATCTATGCCCACTTCTTTCCCCTACTGCTCCTCGCGTGTGGTGCGCACGGTAAGGGGCGCTCATTAAATGCGACCAGTATCATGCTGACACGTGGCGATAGTGCGTTTGTCAGAGTATGGCGGTGGCGTCACTTCCGATGGGACATCCGCCGTTTGAAATGAACGGCTGGATGATGACCTCGTTTTTCACGACCTGGATCGGACGGCTATGGCCGTTCGACGCGAACGTTATAAATATCGCGGCCTCTTCTCTCCGCCGCCTTATTGTTTCATCAACCTCCGCCCTCACGCGACTCTTTCTGCTCCGGCGATCTTTATTCCCCGTCTGCTTGGTGCGCTCGCCATCTTCTTCCTTTTCTCGATCTTCCTCGTACCCGTAAGACTTCTTTTCCAGCTACCCGCCTCCTGTACTACTTCCTTTTGCATTCTATCGGCATTTTCTTTTAGTTTTTCTGTCGATTATCGCTCCTGTTTCGCCCATGGCAAGCACTTCTATGCCTACGGTCGGCGCTCCTAGTCTCTGGTATACGACTATGGAGAGCCGATTCGATGAAGAAGACGCATTGCGTCTCATTCGAAAGTATGAAATTCCGGCCGACCACGAAATAGTTATAGCCACTCCTTCCGATCGGCCCAATGATCCGCCGCCCGACACCATTTGCTTCTTCCGTGATCAATTTTTGGCCGGGCTGCGCTTTCCTCCACATCCGTTTATCATCAAAATATGCAATCACTTTTGCCTCCTGCTCGGCCAATTAGTCCCGAACTCGATTAGGTTGCTGAGCGGGGTGATAGTCCTTTTCAAGTTGAATGATATCCCCTTGGACCCCCAAATCTTCCACTATTTCTTCTACCCAAAACAATCCGAGTGGGGGACCTTCATATTTCAATCTAGGTCGGGTTTCGTCTTATTTACCAACATGCCGAGCTCCAATAAGCATTGGAAGGAGCATTTCTTTTTTATGCGTCTCCCCGAACAGCCGGCCTTCCGAACGAAGTGGCAGACGGCGGTGCCGGCAAATTCAAGAGCCATCCGGCGTATCTTCATGCGGCCAACCAGCTGGTCGGCCAGCGTTACGATATTGACAAGTTACTCCTTCCTGGAGTAATGTACATATTTGGCTTGTCTCCCATTGAAGCCGATCTGCCTTGTAGCATGAGTAAGCGATTCTTATCCCCCTTTTTCTTTTGTTCTAACTGATTTATTCTTTGTTTCTGCAGCTGAAGTTATGTGGCGTGCTAAGGCAACCGAAAAGCTCAAGCTGAAAGCCGCCAATATTGAGGCGGTGAAGGACAAAGAGATAGCCGAACGGGGTTTGGTTCTGACCGGCTCTGCAACTGAAGGGAGCGAGGGAACTCAAGTTTCTCCCGAGGCATCGGCTGCCCGCATCTCCACTGACGAGGCTGCGGTCAATATCACAACCTCTGCCCAGGGCGAGGAGGAAGGCCGATCGGCTGACGAGACACCTTTGGTGACTCGAAAGCGCCGTCGGCTAGAGCAAGCCGCTCAACAGCCTTCACCAAGGGAGCAGCTTTCCGAGCGGAGCGATGATGCTCATGCGATTTTTGAGGCGGTCTCCTCGGAGCACACTCCGACTCAGCTTGACTTGCCGCCGACCATCCCTGAGGCGCAACCTTCCACCTCTCGGACTGGGCGACTACCCGGGTCCCGATCGACGAGTCTTCTGGCCATGCCGCTGCATCTCAAGATGATTCGAGCGGCCCGAGGGTGATTAAAACCGTCCTAAGATTTCCCTCGGAGGAATACCTACAGGCCGCCGATCGACCATCAGCTCCCGAACAGCAGATCACCCTCACCGGTCCGCTTGCCAAAGTTTGGGAGGACGCGCGCTTACGCGTCGCGCTCATGTCCCCCAGTCAGTTAGGGGACAGTAACCTGCAGCAGGCGACCGGGGTATGTCTTTCTGCTTTACTGATGCTTTTTGTTTTAGCTTTTAGCCTAATTGCCTTTGTTTGCAGAGTTGGGTAGAGCAGATTGCGGTCAGCAATCGACTGGCCGAGCTGGAGGAAGAAATGAAAAAACTCAAGCTTTCGGAGGCGAATTAGGGGCAATCCACGGCTGCTCTGGAGAAAAGCAAAAAGCTTTTTGAAGCCGAACGGAAACGAGCTTCCGATCTGGCGAGCGAGGTTGCTCGGCTTGAAGCTGTGGTCAAAAAACGGGATAAAGAGATCCAGACGGCGACCAATCGGAAGCGCCAGGCCATCGGCGACATGGACCGAATGAAGGTGGAGATCAGAGGGCTAGAGCAACGCATCAAGGATTTGGATGCCCTTCTGGCCACCGAGAAGGAGGGCCGCTCGGCCGATCTGCTCAAATTTGAAGGAGATTTGAAGGATCTCCAAGCCGCCAACGATGCTTCCCGAGCCATGCTCAAAGAGTATCAGGATGGGGAGTCAGCCCGCTCTGACGAGGTGAGGAAGGCATTTGTCCGCTCGGATGACTTCGGAGAGAAATTCACTGACAAGATTTCCCTCACTTTCGAAGAGGCGATCAAGGCGACGGTGGATTACATAAAGACTAAAGGCCACCTTTCTGCCGAGCTGACCATCCCCCCAGAGGACTTGGCTATCGTGATGGGCGTCATTCCTGATGCTCTTTTTGATTTTGACGCGCGAGGAGTGTTTTTTATCAACTTTTTTGTATCCTTGCCGTTCGGCAAAACTTGTTTCTGCTGTAGCCTCTTTTGTTTGCCCAACGTCTGACTTAAATAGATCATCTTTCCGTTCTTGCAACTTTCGTTTTGACAAGGAATTTTTTCTTTCGTCATGTTTAAGTGTTCTTTAAAACTCCTCCGCTCGGCTTCATACGTTAACATGAGCTCAAGCCGGTTGTTTTCAAAAAACGCCTTTCGCCATGCGACTGCATAGCCGCTTGGCACGCGAGCATTATTCTCTCACGCGCTCCCATCTTTAATTCGTATCAACCATCTTTTGCTTTGCACCTTGCCTCAAAGGGGTTTTTTTTTTATCTATTTTGGCTAAGCGAGCCGATCGGCCGTATGTTGGCCTAAAAGGACCGGATCTGTCATCGCTCAACTCTTACCGCCGGAATGTATCACTTGGATGGCTATCCGCTCGGACGTTTATAGACGCCGGCTCGTCTCTCAATATTTAACGTCGGAGCTCGACGGTCTTTTGCTCGGACGTTTATAGACGCCGGCTCGTCTCTCGATATTTAACGTCGGAGCTCGACGGTCTTCCGCTCGGACGTTTATAGACGCCGGCTCGTCTCTCGATATTTAACGTCGGAGCTCGACGGTCTTCCGCTCGGACGTTTATAGACGCCGGCTCGTCTCTCGATATTTAACGTTTGAGATCGGCGGTCCTCCGGTCGGACGTTTATAGACGCGGCTCGTCTCGATATTTAACGTCGAGCTCGGCGGTCTTCCGCTCGGACGTTTATAGACGCCGGCTCATCTCTCGATATTTAACGTCGGAGCTCGGCGGTCTTCCTTCGCCGGCGTTTATAGGCGCCTCGTCTCGATATTTAACGTCGGAGCTCGACGGTCTTCCGCTCGGATGTTTATAGACGCCGGCTCGTCTCTCGATATTTAACGTCGGAGCTCGACGGTCTTCCGCTCGGACGTTTATAGACGCCGGCTCGTCTCTCGATATTTAACGTCGGAGCTCGACGGTCTTCCGCTCGGAAAACCCATTGGCCATCCTTTGAATTAATTTTGCTTCCTGCATTACAAGGACATGGGCGACCACAATATATGCACAAATGAGTTACATTAATGCACCTTTCACCCAGCCCGATAAGGCTGGAGATGATTCGCGCTCCACGGCCGATCCAGCTGACGCCCGTCTCCATCCTCCAAATAATAAGCGCCTGAGCGGAGCTTTTCAATAACCTTGAAGGGGCCCGCCCACGGTGCTTCCAGCTTGCCGCGCGACGTTGCCGACCGGCTTGACTTTTTTCCAGACAAGATCGCCGACCTGGAATGATCTGGGGATTACGCAGCGGTTGTAGTTTTGCTTCATCCGCTGCCGGTACGCCATCAGCCGAACGGACGCCTTGGCTCTTTCTTCTTCGATCAAATCCAGCTCCAGGTTTCTCCGTTCGGCGTTGTCCTCATCATAATTTTGGATCCGAGCGGACTTGACGCCGACTTCAACAGGAATGACCGCTTCTCCACCATACACCAGATGGAAAGGCGTGACGCCCGTCCCTTCCTTTGGAGTCGTTCGGATGGCTCATAAGACGTCTGGCACTTCATCTACCCAGCTTCCTCCCAAGTGGTCGAGCCGAGCACGCAGAATACGAAGAATTTCCCGGTTGGCTACTTCGGCTTGACCGTTGCTTTGGGGATAGGCCACGGACATGAAGTGTTGCTCGATGCCATAGCTTTGGCACCAATCTTCGAGCAACTTTCCAGTGAATTGCCGCCCATTATCGGAGATAAGTCGATGGGGGACGCCGAACCGACAGATGATGTTCTGCCAAATAAATTTCTTGACCATCTGCTCGGTGATCTTGGCTAGCGGCTCGGCCTCCACCCACTTGGAAAAATAATCCACCGCCACTAACAGAAATTTCCGTTGCCCGGTCGCCATAGGAAATGGACCAACGATATCCATTCCCCACTGATCAAACGGACATGAGACTGTGGATGCCTTCATTTCCTCTGCCGGTCGGTGGTAGAAGTTATGGTACTTCTGGCACGAAAGGCATGTCGACACGGTCCGATCGGCGTCCGCTTGTAAAGTTGGCCAAAAGTATCCAGCTAACAGGATCTTCTTAGCTAGTGATCGTCCGCCCGGATGTCCTCCGCACGATCCTTGATGTACTTCTTGGAGTATGTAAGCCGAGTCATCCGAGCTCACGCATTTCAACAGCGGGCGCGAGAAAGCCTTTTTGTAAAGCTGATCGCCGATGAGTGTGAACCGACCGGCTCTCCTCCTTAGCAGCTGGGCTTCATTCTCACTGGATGGTGTGGCGCCCGAGCAGAGGAACTCTATGATGGGTGTCCGCCAGTCGCTTGGAAATGTGAGGCCTTCCATCCGGTCGACGTGTGCCACCAACAATACTTGTTCAATTGGCTTCAGAATAGCGACCGGCGTTATTGAGCTCGCAAGTTTGGCTAACTCATCGGCCGCTTGATTTTCTGCTCTGGGTATCTTCTGGACAATAACTTCTCTAAAATCGGCTTTAAGTTTCTCAAACGCTTCAGCGTAGAGCTTGAGCCGAGCGTTGTTAATTTCAAAAGTGCCAGAGAGCTGCTGCGCGGCCAACTGCGAATCTGAATGGAGCGTTACCCGACCGGCGCCAACATGCCGAGCCGCCTGCAAGCCGGCTATGAGGGCCTCATACTCTGCTTCATTGTTTGTAGCTTTATAATTCATCCGGACGGATAAATGCATCTTTTCTTCTTGAGGGGAGAGCAACAATATTCCGATCTCGCTTCCGAGCCGAGTGGACGACTCATCCACATATATTCTCCACATAGCTTCCGGCTCCGGCTTTTGCACCTCAGTCACAAAATCGGCCAAGGACTGCGCTTTGATCGCTGAGCGAGGTTGGTATTGGATGTCAAATTCACTTAACTCCGTCGTCCATTTGATGAGCCGCCCGGATGCTTCTGGATTCAGTAATACACGCCCGAGCGGGCTATTGGTTTTGACAATGATGGTATGCGCCAGGAAGTACGGGCGAAGGCGCCGAGCGGCGAGGATCAGAGCAAAAGCCAGCTTTTCGAGCCAAGTGTAGCGAGATTCAGCATATTTTAAAATATGACTAAGGAAATACACAGGCTCCTCTCCGCTCGCCCTCACTAGTGCTGAGCCGATTGCTTGCTCGGTGGAAGACAGGTAGATGCAAAGTGGCTCACCTACAGCCGGCTTGGCTAATACCGGGAGGGAATTCAGATATGCCTTCAAATCTTCGAACGCCCGATCACATTCTTCATCCCAGTGAAATTTAGTGGCCTTGCGCAAGATTTTGAAGAAAGGCAGGCTCCGGTCGACGGTTTTGGATATGAATCTGGACAAAGCAGTTATCCGATCGGTCAAACGCTGCACTTCCCTCAAATTTCTTGGGGGCGGCATGTCTTGTAGGGCTTTTACTTTGCTGGGATTTGCTTCAATACCCCGCTCGGTCACTATATACCCCAAGAAATGCCCTCCTTTCGCTCCGAACAGGCACTTCTGAGGATTTAGCTTGACTCCATATTTGCATAGCGTTCGGAAAGTTTCTTCCATGTCCTTGAAGAGATCGGCCGCTCGGACGGACTTGATGAGAATGTCGTCCACGTACACTTCCAGATTTCGCCCGATCTGCTCTCTGAATACTTTGTTCATCAAGCGCTGATATGTGGCCCCCGCATTCTTCAATCCGAACGGCATCACATTATAGCAATAGGTGTCGTCGGCCATCACGAAGCTGACTTTTTCTTGATCTTCGCGGGCGAGCGGCACTTGATGATATCCTTGGTAAGCGTCAAGCATACATATTAATTCGCAGCCGGCCGTAGAGTCCACCAGCTGATCTATCCGGGGCAGAGGATAAAAGTCCTTCGGGCAAGCTTTGTTGAGATCCCGAAAATCTATGCATACTCTCCACTTGTTGCCCGGCTTGGAGACTAACACTACGTTAGCCAGCCAGCTTGGGAACTGCACCTCACGTATATGGCCGGCCTCCAGAAGCTTCTCAACTTCCGCCCGGATGATGGCATTTTGCTCGGTGCTGAAATCTCTTTTTCTCTGCTTCACTGGCCGAGCGTCCGGCCGGACGTGGAGCTCATGCTGCGCTACACTTTGTGAAATTCTGGGCAGCTCATGGGTCGACCAGACAAAGACATCATGGTTTCTTTGGAGGCATTTAATCACTTCCTCCTTCTAGTTGGCCTCCAGATCGGACGCAATAAAGGTAGTGGCCTCCGATCGGATTGGATGAATCTGCACTTCCTCCTTTTCTTCATAAATTAACGAGGGTAGCTTTTCAGTTATGGCGTTTACCTCGATCCGGGGTGCCTTCCGAGCGGAGTTGCCTTCTGCTCGGATCATCTCGACGTAGCATCGCCGAGCCGCGAGTTGATCTCCCCGTACTTCACCCACTTTATCCTCCACGGTTGTTATGGGTAGCAGCTCGGCTTGATCAATTTGTAGCTGATCGAACGCCTTCTTGAATATGATGTTGACTGAGCTTCCTATGTCAACAAATACGCGGTGAATAGTATAATTGGCTATTACCGCTTTGATGAGGAGAGCGTCGTCGTGGGGTACTTCAACTCCTTCCAAGTCCGAAGGTCCGAAACTGATTTCGGGTCCGCTCGCTCGCTCTTGGCTGCAGCCGACTGCATGGATTTGGAGCTGCCGGACGCTCGCCTTCCTTGCTCGGTTAGAGTCACCTCCGGTCGGCCCGCCTGCTATGATGTCGATCTCGCCTCGGGAAGCATTGCTACTATTTTCTTCTTCCCGAGCGGACGATCGGGGGCGTTTCCTTGACATCCGGAGATTCTCCTGTCTCGGAGAGCGATGCCGCTCGGGAGTTTGTCGTTGTCTCCTGTCAGCTACCGTCCGCTCGGCTTCACGAGGCTTCTGTCGTCTGTCGGCTGATGGCGACCGACGACCGCCACCTCTAGGAACGGGGTGGGCGATCAGTGGAAGGCTCAGACAATCCCTGGTGTTATGTGTGTCCGTCCGGTGAAAGGAGCAGAACATTGGAGTCCATCTCTTCCTCGTCCTTGGCCGCTCGGCTGCTACTTCTTGAACATGAGGTCTTGGATGAGCACGAATTGTTTCGGCCCGTGGTCCTCTGGGTGGCTGATGAGCAGCGTGCGGCTTCCGTTCGACAGGGGGAGCCCGCTCGGCTGGAGTTTCTTTTTTCTGGGCCGCTTGCGCTTCCTCCACGTTGATGTATTCGTTGGCCCGGTGTAGCATGTGATCGTAGTCTCGGGGCGGCTTCCGAATGAGCGATCGGAAGAAATCCCCGTCCACGAGGCCTTGTGTGAAGGCATTCATCATGGTCTCCGAGGTGGCCGTTGGAATGTCCATGGCCACTTTGTTGAACCGCTGGATGTAAGCTCGGAGCGATTCGCGGGCTTCCTGTTTGATGGCAAACAGACTAACGCTAGTTTTCTGGTACCGCCGACTGCTGGCGAAGTGGTGGAGGAAGGCCGTTCGGAAGTCTTTAAAGCTGGTGATGGATCCGTCCGGCAGTCGCCGAAACCACCGTTGAGCCGATCCCGAGAGAGTGGTAAGAAAAACCTGACACTTCACTCCATCTGTGTATTGATGCAGGGTTGCCGTGTTATCAAACTTGCCCAGATGATCATCCGGGTCGGTTGCCCCATTGTATTCGCCGATCGTCGGAGGTACGTAGTGCTTGGGCAGAGGGTCTCGTAGAATAGCCTCTGAAAATTGCCGATTAATCCGCTCGGGCGATGAGTCCGTGCGGGGGGCTTTTCCTTTTCTGTCATCCTGTCTAGGAATTTCATCCGAAGAAGATCCCCGATCTCTATGAGTTGCTACGGCTTCGGGGGTGCGGAATAGGGCTCGATGAAATGCAACGGTAGCCGGTTGTGCTTCCGCTCGACCACCAGACGCTGACGTTGCTTGCTGTTCTGGCCGCTCGGCTGCTGCTTTCTATTTTTGCTCCACAAGCTTGGCGGCCCTCAATTCGACCAGAGCATCGAGTTCCTCCGTCGAAAGCGTCACCATGTGTTGTCGTCCAGCCTCGTCCATTGTTTCCGTTCGGATGCAGGAGCGTTCCCATAGACGGCGCCAAATTGATCCTGTCCGAATGCTGAATCAACAGACGCTGGGCACGTGACGCTCCCGGCTGCTGACGTGGATCTTCGACTGGTTGCACGAACCTCCGGCAAACCTGCACAGAAGTCGGGCCGGGAAGGGGTTCCCGGCGGCGACCCTCCGACGCTCAAGTCAGGCAAGCAAACAGTGAAGAAAGTGGCTCCAGGGGTCTTGCACGCGTACCTCCGGCGAAGTATGCGGCTCTTTATATAGAGCGGCGAAAGAGCTCCTGCACGTCCATCGAGGTGCATACGTGTCCGCAATCCATACCTCGATATGTGTCTGTCAGAAAGCTTACCTGACGCCATACTGCTACAGTCCGAGTATGTCCTTGATGGGACAACAGAACACCTCGTTGTCAGACTTGGAGTATGGCCTAGCCATAGGGCTTGACGGCTGTCAGAAGGTGTTCTTGTCTATCTCTACCCACCACAGGTCGGGACGTCCGTCCGTCCAGCTGGACGGGGAGTTCATGCGCCGGCCGGACGGACCTAATCTCACGCCATGGCCGGACGGAACTCCCCTCCCGTCCGGACTGCCATTTACTTCGATATGCTGGGGAGAATTTCGGTAGGGTGCTATATAAGGACTGTTAACAGTATATCACCTTCTCTTAGGCCTTCCGCTCGATTCCTTGCTACTGTTCCACTGAGTGTCGGAACTCCGACTCCCGCCGGGGCACCTCTTACCGTCAGATATTCCTCGGTCGGCCGACCGGGAGGTTCCGACCGGCTCACAAAACGTCTCCGGTCGGCCACCTGGCCCTTTGACTTCCGCGGGGTGTTGACCCCTCAAAATAGGGGTCCTCGGTTCTAACCGCCGGATCATCAACATAATAAATCGATTATAAAAATCAGTTGTTATCTTTTTCTATACTTTAATGACCAAAATTTAAATAGGTCATCAATTTATAATTGATTTTTTAAATTGGTTAAAAATTGGTCACTAATAATAAAACAATAGAATTACATATAAATGGAAAAATAATAAATTTAAATCGAATTGTTGTTTTATGATGATTTTTAAAATAGGTGATTAACAAATATTATTAAATAAAAAATTTAAAAAAAAATAGGGAGAAAATGTCTTGGTTTCTATAATCGGTGTTAAATAGTAATCATTTTATAGTTAGAGTTGATTTTGTAATAGGAATTATTTCAATTAGAGTTGATTTTTCACCCATTTAAAATTTGTAATCAGTAATTTAACATTATTTTCCAATAGAAATTATGATTTAATAGGGCATTATCTGTTTCAATTAATTTGCGCGTACAATTTCTATATCTACTGCTGACTGGCGTGTCTTAGTGCTCTCTGCTTTCTTCTTTTTGTTTGGCCAAAACCAAAAGGTAACAATATCAATAGGTGAGTCGCATTCCGGAGGTGGTTTTGTTCGGCGATTCCGTGCTCGTTTGACACCGTAGATGGGCGCCGCTCTCTTTCATCATTTATACTATAGGATAAATTTAATAATAAATATTATTAAGTCATGATTTTATTAGATATTTTAGAAATTTAAAAAAAAAATTAAAATTTGAATGAAGTTCGTATGAAATATTTAAAGGAATAAATTTATAGACTAAAAGAAAATCTATTTAAATTTAAATGAACGTTAGATTGAGGAATTAGCTTAGGATTTAATTAGTGTTGACTAGGGCTGTAAACGAGTCAAGCTGAGCCGAGCTTTGGGGTGTTCAAGCTTGTTTGATAAGATAACCGAGCCGAGCTTAAAGTGAAACAAGCTTTTGAAATGAGTGTTCAAGCTTGGCTTGGTTTATTTTTTATAAGCTTGAGCTTGTTTGAAGCTTGGCTTGAGCTTGGTTCGTTTAGATGTTATCAAGCTCTCAATTCAAGCTTGGTTCGAGCTTGGTTTGAGCTTGGTTCGTCTAGATGTTATCAAGCTCTCAATTCAATCTTGTTTGATTGTTTGGAACTTTTAATTGTTTGATTGGTTATTAAGATTGATAATTTAAACTTATTTATTTATTTTATTTTATTTTATTATTTATTTAACATATTAAAAAGAGTTTTCTTAATAAATATGGTTCGTGAACATTGTTCACGAACATTGTTCACGAACGTTAACGAGCTGAACACATATGTGTTCAAGCTTATTTGTTTAGCTTAACGAGCTGTTCAAGCTTGTTTGTTTAATTAATCTTATGTATATTGAACGAACATAAACAAGCTCTTACCAAGCCGAACACCAAGCTTGTTCACGAACGCTTGGTTTATTTACAACCCTAGTGTTGACTGAGTAATTAACTTAGGATTTAATTACTTAAACCCTAAGTTTAATTATTGTGCCCTTATACGTTGATTCCCTTCCTCTTCAATCCACTGTCGCCCCTCTCTCTCTCTCTACTATCTCCGTCTTCGTCGTCGCCGACCTCACCTTGTGTCGTCGTCGCCGGAAGGAAGGGTGAACGCCACCCACTTGTGCGTTCTACCCTAGACTTTCACTGTCGCTCGACATTGGCCGCCAACTGCCTCGGTTCATCATTGCTGTCACTGTGGTTCGCCATCGCTCGATCGCTGCTTCTTATCCCTGACGCCGCTAATTCCTGATCGTGTCAGCGTTATCTAGCCCATCACTAGCCGAGCCTCCCTTCTTCTCCACCGATTGGCCGAGATCGTCCAACCACTGTCCTTCCCGAGTCAATCCTCTGCGCAGGCTAGTCTTTGGCCAAGAGGGGAACCCGTGCCCTAGCATCGATCCCTTGACGTTGTTCCTGGGTGCCGTGGCTCCGACCACGGGAACCCCTTGTTCCATCCAACGAGTGTCGGAGACTGGGCTCTCGCACCCAAATTTCCCCCTCGCTAAGATCTGGACAACGGCTAGGCTTTGGCCATCGGTAGATAGCTGCAGCAACTAGACTCCCTTCTTTCGGCCACTTGTCCACTTCTAGGATTGGAGCTTGATTTTATCTCCTGTTACGGGGAGAATCTTCCGGCATGAGCTCTCTAAGGAGTATTATTCATTGAGGACCCGTCGACTGTTATACTTAAGGTAACCCATCATTTCTAGCACACGATTTACAGTGTAGGAATTATATTAGGTGCTGATTGGGGATAATTTGCATTGAGGGCGGTAACTTCATCCTTGATCCCACCATAATTTTTCAGTAGCTGCTTTCTCAGTCGTGAGTCAATAGAGAGGTATTTGATTTGGGTGAGTTTTAGAGTTGATTTCATTTCTATATTAGATTTGATTAGTGTGATGATTAGTGGATATTAATTATAGATTAGATTAATTGAGATGAATGAATTATATGGGATTAATTTATAATGTTTAGTAGATGATACAATGGATTGAATGATGGATTGATTGATTATAGAAATTGATTAAGTTGCATTATTACTATATGGATCAATAAAAAAGTTAATAATGTTGGGTTAAACCTAATTCAATCAAGAAATTTACATTAGTTGGAGTTAATCATTAATCAGAGTTAATTGATGATTATTCGATTAGAGTTTTTTTCTAATTAGTTTAGGTTTTAGGTTTAGTTAGTTTGTGCACATGTGACTAGCTAAATTGTACATCATGCGATTTGCAGGACTTTGATTCAAGACGAGCGTCTCGACGTGGGATTGTTTAACACGATCGATAGTTAAAGGCGGGTACTTCTTGCTTTGTCTCTTTAATACTTTGACCTTAATGCATGAGCTAGATATTCAGATAGATATTATATTTACCTTAGCTCTACTCATATTTTTCCTAAGCTTGATACTTACCTGCTTGATTTTTGAGATGATCAGATCCATATCTATATAGTCTCTCGTTGCCATCCATGATATTTAACATATACTAGATACTATGCTTACTTGCTTTGATTGTTGTTTATTCATGGTGGCAAAAGGCGAATACACTCACCCCCCGCGCTTCCGTCAACCCGTCCCAAGGCCAACACAGAGGAAGTAAATCATGAACGACTACTAGCCTTTGGAATAGTGACTAGCACATAAGGGAGACATTTATCTCGATTTTGCCGAGATTCGAACCCCAGACCTCATGGTGTCAACACCTCTGATTGTTGTTTATTCATGTACCTTATTGAGCATGCTAGTTTTATTATAACATTGCTGATTTTTGTTTATATATATGATGACTGTTGCATCTTGCTCATCATGTCATTGCATGTATGTCAACGACAAATTCTCCTTTATGGTCGAGAGAGTCGTTGACCAGAGCCGCACACTCGACCACTTATGGGTAGTGGTAGCTGGAGTACGTGTCGCTTGTCCTATCGTGCTCCCACTCAATCACTCATGGGTAGTGATAGCTGGAGTTGCAAGCAGCAGGGACCCCGTTGCCATGTAGCTAGTCAGCTACTACGCAAACTGTCCACTCGGTCACTCGAGAGTAGTGGCAGTTGGAGTGTTGTATAATGTTGGTGCGGGTAGCACTAACGGTCTAACCCAGGTTTTGATGAATGACAAATAGGTTAACTTAGTTTTGTTGTTGTCTGACACTTTGATCAAGTGTGCAGGAGAAGTCCAGACAGGTCGACGGGCTGACCGGATGTCTGGCACGAAGTCCAGCTAGGTCGACGGGCTGACCGGATAGCTGGCGAGAAGTCCAAGCGGGTCGACGGGCTGACCGGACGCTTGGCGAGAAGTCCAAGCGGGTCGACGGGCTGACCGGATGCTTGGCAAGAAGTCCAGACGGGTCGACTGGCTGACCGGACGTCTGGCAGGTAAGTGAGGTAAGTCACTGGAGGGGAGTGACTGCGAGGACGCGTTCCCGGGAAGGGAACATTAGGCGTCGATCCGGCTTAGATCCATTTCGGATGTCTAAGTCGAGATCGTGACTAGATTCCGGTCTCGGAAAGACGGAATCTAAGTCATACTATTTGTGCTAATTCTTACTATGATAAAATGTGCTAACAATCTGTGTTGCAGGATATATATTGCCTCAGACTAACTTTGTTTTACAGGAAAAAGGAGTTTTATGGAACAAGGTGGTCCGGGCGCCCGGAGGGGATCCGGGCGCCCGGAAGGTAAATTATATCCAAACCAAGTCGTCACCACGTGGAGCATCTCGGTTTGAGCAGCTACGTCACATTCCAGGTGCCCGGAAGGAATCCAGGCGCCCGGAACAACATATAAAAGAAGCCCCAGGCAGGAGCTTCATAATCAATCAATCTGAGAACTCTTCTACTGCTGGTCTTGCTGCTCGACGTTCAGTGCGACGCCAACAAAGCTCCGACAAAGTGCTCCTTCGGTTTTTTAATTTCCTTGTCGGTATTGCTTTATTTTCACTAGCAGTTCCTGTGTTCATTTTTGTAACTATATTCGAATTGTTAGTGATTGCCCAACGAAAGTGGTCAAGGACCACGGGCCTTCGAGTAGGAGTCGTCACAGGCTCCGAACGAAGTAAAAAACATTTGTGTCTATTTTATTTTTCCGCTGCGTTTATACTCTAAATTTTCGAATCGATATTCACCCCCCCCCCCCCTCTATCGACTCTAACGGTCCTACATATAATTGTCATTGTCCTGACTTCTTGTCCATATAGTGTAGGACTATTGGCGCCCGACTAGAAGGAGGTGAATAACCCTACACAATAAAAACAACATTCCTCAAATTTTATAGTTTAATTAAATTAACACTTGCATAAAATAAGTTAAGAAGTAAACTAAGAGTAGAGGCACGAAGGGGTTACTTGGTTACAACTAGGGAGGTTGTTAATCCAAGAAAGATGAAAAGCTTACTAAATGATATCATTCAGGCGAAGAAGCCTCTTACAGCAGTTGAAGCACTCAATTACAGAACAAGATTGAAAAGTAATCAATTACAAGTGTTATTCTGACATTCTGGACCAGGACTGTATTTATAGCCCTAGTTGGGGTGTCGGAAGGATTTCAGGCACCTCTAAAGGGATAAAACTTTATCCCCCTCGCAACGTAACGTGCCACGTTGCGTTTGGCTAAATTTTCAGGTCCGGGCGTCCGGAAGGGTTCCAAGCACCTCTAGAGGAATAAAACTTTATCCTTGTCGCAACGCAATGTGCCACATTGCGTTTGGCTAAATTTTCTGGTCCAGGCGCCCTAGACCGAAAAATTAACTTTTTGTTGATTTTCGATCCTTGTCTTCCGCTCCGTTTCTACTCGCATTGGTCCGGGTCTTCCCATCCGGCTCTGCTCACTTGGGTGATTTCGGCCATCTGCAATAAAGCTCATCCGAACCCAACTTCCGGCCTTCTCGAGCAAACTTCCGCTTCGGCTTCTCGTCTCTCAGAAACGCCATGCGCCTCATTCTCATCCGCCCGCATACTCTTCCACAGCACCGAGCCCATCGGTTCTCTCCCTTGTGGTCCTTCTCGCTAGCTACGTCTTTCGTCCGACTTCCTGTGCTCCTAAGTTCCTGCATACTTAGACACAAGGGTTAAACTGCAACAGGACCTAACCTGACTTGGTTGATCACATCAAAACCACCACAGGGTATTTACATACAAGGGTCGTGGTGCAGAGTGGACGAGAGTGACCATCCGTGCATATGCTTTTGATATTATGCTTGCTTATGCTGTTATTTTTATTGTATCTATATGGCTATGATATACTTACATATGTTGAGTTATATACATGTTGCATGTGCTTCGACACTGGCTTACTTATTGGTAGTGTTGGTGTGGTTAGCACTAATGGTCTAACTCAGTTTTGATGAATGACAAAGTAGGTTAAGTTAGTTTCATATTGATCTAACACTTATATGAAGTGTACAGGAGAAGCCCAGACGGGTCGACGGGCTGACCTAACGTCTGGCACGAAATCTAGCTAGGTCGACGGGTCAACCAGATAGCTGGCACGAAGTCCAGACGGGTTGACGGGCTGGCCAAATGTTTGCCATGAAATCCAGTTAGGTCAAAGGACCGACTGGATAGCTGACACTAAGTCCAGACGAGTCGAAGGGCTGACCGAACGTCTGACAGGTAAGTTGAGGTAAGTCACTAGAGGGGAGTGACTGTGAGGACATGTTCCCAGGAAGGGAACATTAGGCGTCGATCCAATTTAGATCCATTTCGGAAATCTAAGTTGAGATCGTAACTAGATTCCGGTCTCAAGGAGACGGAATCTAACTACTACTTTTATTACTCTTATAACTTAACTGTGCTAATACTTTGTTTTGTAGGGTAGTTTTGCATTTTGCCTCGGACTAATGTTTTTTGCAGGTTGCTAAAAAAACAAAGGTCCAGGCGCTCGGAAGGGATCCGGGCACCCGGGATGGAAAAATTATCCCCAGCCACGTCGCCACGTGGAGCTCCATGTGTGGACGGGCTACGTCACACTCCAAGCGCCCGGAAGGGATCAGGGTGCCCCGAGCCTCCTATATAAGGAGGATGCACCCTGGAGCAAAGAACAATGATCAACAAGATCTTCCAACGTTTGCTCTTCCGTGTTGCACTCCTGCGACGCTGCGAAAGCTCCTCCGACAATGCGCCTCGTTCTTATTTCTTTTTGGTTGTCGGTATTCTTTCTTTAAAGCAACTGTACTTTCAATTGTAAAATAATTATTCGAATTGCTAGTGGATTACCCAACGAAAGCACTCAACGAGTGCGGGCTTTGGAGTAGGAGTCGACCAAGGCTCCGAACCAAGTAAAAAGGTTCGTGTTAGCATTGCTTTGTTTTGGTGTTTTCCGCTGCGTACTCAATATTCTTTTTGACGTTTCAAATCGATATTCACCCCCCTCCCCTCTATCGAATTACATGATCCAACAAGTGGTATCAGAGCAGGTACCGCTTTGATTTGGTGCAACCACCAATCGACAGGGGTGAAATTTGTTTTTATTTTTTTTTATTTTCAATTTTGCGCTATAAATCCAAGCTGGTATTGTTGCCAGTTTTGGGAAAAAAAATTTCATAGTAATTAAGCTGAATTGGTGCAACACCAATTTATTATTTTTTTCTTTAAATTTATTCCGCACTGCTAATCCAAGACCAAGTATTGGGATTTTTTTTCTCTTTGTCTAATTGTGTGTAGGACAAATATGTCTCAAATTGAAGGCTTCAACACAATACGCCCCCCCCCCCCTATTCTGTAAGGGAATATATTGCTAAACACGAAATACGCAGCGGAAAAACATATTTCCTCCAGAAGATCCATGCGAAGGGAAAGAGAAATTCCTACATATACTAAGTTTTCTAACATAGAATGAGAGATTATACCTTTGTAGCGTGCTCACAGACTCCCGACAACTCGGATCACAATACGATCTCGCGTTCGCACCTCTACGGTATCCACACGAACAAGCGTTCATTTGTCTCATAAACTGACAAAGGAGAAAGGTTGTGCTAGCAACCTTGAAAGTGGATTTCAGCCAAGAGGAGAGGAGCAAGGAGAATGAAGAGAAATTCATCCCAAAAATGAAGAGCAAAAAGCTTAAGTATTTTCATCCAATGAAAATACTGAATTAGCATTAATAGCCTTAATGAGCATTTACACTCCATTAATGACCAAACTTGTAAGTCCTCATTTCAAATGAGTGTAACTCTTCATTTCAAATTCAATTTCGAAAATTGAATGAAATGAATAATTGAATTTTGAAATTCAATAATTCTCTTCATTAAATCTCACTTGAGTCTAACTCAAGTCTCCTCACTTGAGTCTAACTCAAGTCTAATTCACTTGAGTCTAACTCAAGTCTAATTCAATCGAGTCTTACTCAATTAATCATCATGCAATTCAAATTCAATGAATCACTATTTCATTAATTAAAATTGACTCCTTGAGTCTAATTTGAATTGGACTTAATCCAACAATCAGATCCAATTGAGTCCAACTCAATAAGTCCAATTCGGATTAGACTTAATCCAATGATTCATCATATGAACTCATCTCCAAATCTACTTGTTCTTTGTGTGTAACCCAATGGGTTCTCGTAACGTTGGCAATGTACCCAAATCAACATTTAGATACATAAGCAATAAGTGGCATCTAGCAAGGCATCATTACTACCCAAGTGACGAGAAGGTCAAGATCCGTCCTAACTTGTCCGTGGCTATTATCTTGTATGATTTTGTCCCTCTATTCTTGATATCTAGATTGATCAATGAGGCATAGACCGTGTCATTCTCTTATCAACCTTTGTGTTTCTTGATCTCTAAGTAGACACATTCAATCAAATAAGCTCAATATCTCATATTAACTCATTTGTGTATGACCATGCTTTCTTGTGTCCTACTGATCAAGGGGCCCACAGATATCGCTTCCATCATATGGAAGGGATAGATCCCATCTATATCACTCACATCCCTCCGCATAATTCATTGCATACCTAGTGATCGACTTTATTGTCCATCTTGTTACAGGTGATGTTTGCCGATACCAAAGTACACAACTCCTTATGTAGGGAATCGTAGCGACTTCAGGCCTAAGGACTATTCATACCAATAGTCACATGAAAATGTTTATGACACTCATATAACGATCCATTAAACATTCTCATGACGGGTCATTCAGTATATATTATCTAATATATACTCATGTGTCAACCTGATATCTCATATCCATGACTTGTGAGATCAAGTCATCCGTTGACCTACATGCTAGTCTCAACGCATTAATATTATCCTTATATATTAATGCTCGACTAGGAACAGTTAAGAGTAGTGTTCTCTATAATATCTCATTATCAATTCAACCAATTGATATATTGTAGATAAGAACCTACTACCCAAGAACATTATTATGCTTATTCAATTGGCACTGAACTGAAATAAATATAATAACCAACTTTGCCTTTTATTAATAATGATATATGATACAAAATGAGTCATTTACAATCATCTCATAATTGATACTAGGGCTAATATTAACATATTCAACGGGGATGATTTTTCGTACTGGAAGAAGCGGATGGAGGTTTACCTGAAGACTGATTTCGATCAATGGTTCAGTGCCACCAGAGGCTATAAGGTGTCGATAGACAACTCCGGAAACCCACTAGACCCGGAACAGTGGACTCCGGACATGAGAAAGAAGTCCTCGACAGACTACAAAGCTCTCAACACGCTACAATACGGGCTGACGAAGGAAGAGCTGAACCGAGTGGGACCGCACCAAAACACGAAAGAGTTGTGGGACAAGTTGATCGAACTACATGAAGGAACAAACGACGCAAAGGTAACTAAGCACGATCTTTTATTAAATAAATTATCCAATATTAAAATGCAGGAAGGAGAAATGGCGAGTCAACTCCATGCGAGGATCAAAGATATCCTTAACGGACTCCACACGATAGGCCACCAAATGGAGAATCGCAATCTAATCAGGTACGCATTGAATGCTTTTCCATGTAATACCTTATGGGCATCTATCGTGGATGCCTACAAAATTTCAAAAAAATTATCCAAATTAAAACTCGACGAATTATTTTGTGAATTAGAATTACACGAGCAGACTGACGTCGGATCCGAAAAAGGTATTACCTTGTTTGCAAGTCCCTCCAAGGAAAAGAAAAAGACCAAGCCTGAACCTGAAATGAGTCCAACCAAGATTCTGAAGACGAAGAGTACCTGGTGAACTTGGTAAGGAAGATGTTCACCAGGAGGAAGAAAAGCTTCAGCAAAAAGGACCTGCAGGAGATTAACTCCCCATCTGAACTAAGGAACATGACTTGCTTCGGGTGCAACAAGAAAGGTCACTACAAGAACTAGTGTCCGAGATTGAAGAGCAACAAATCGAAGACATCCAAGAAGAAGGCTCTTAAAGCAACCTAGGGCGGCTCTTCCTCAGAAGAATCGGAGGCCGAAGATCAGAAGCACCAGAGTCACCTCGCGTTGATGGCCCTCGAAGAAGAATCGGAGGACGAATCGGAAGACGAGTCCGAACTCGAATCGAGCCACGAGTCCGTACTCATTTCCGAAGGTCCCGAAGAGGTATGTTTTAATTTGAATAATTTTTTTTAGAATTATTGCATGTTTAAATAAAAAATTAATAGCAAAAGAAAATGAAAATAAATTGCTCCTTGAGGAAAACCAAAACCTCAAGGAACAAATCATAAATTCTAATCCTACTCAAGACATAACACTTAAGGAGGAAAATTTAACACTAAAAATAGAAAATAATAAATTTAAAAGTATGTTAGAACAATTTACAACAAGATCTAAGAACTTAGATCTAATTTTAAATAGTCAAAAAGCAGTCTATAATAAAACCGGACTTGGATACAAGTCAAGTTCAAATAAAACATTTAAATCATTAATAACTCAACATAAACAACAAAATAAAGCGTGAGTTCCGAAAGCGTGCTTAACCACACAAGTAGGAATTAACTAATATTACATACCTAAAAAATAAAATATATTATATAAAATCTGATAAACCAAATCAAAAACCAAAATACAAACCTAAACCAACAAACTCAAAATCGAAAATTTTTAAAACATATCAAAAATCATATTATCATCAAGTTAAATATAGTTATAAAAGTAACAGACACAAACATAGAATTAAAACTTAAAAATAATAGACCAATAATTCAGGAGGAGGCTCCAGAATAATTGACACCTTCAAAATTAACCTACCCGACAGGGTAACCAAAACCAATCTGCCCGGCAGGATAATTAGGACTAGTTCAAAGGGAAAATAGTTTAACTTGACCAATGGTACTAGTGAAGTTTTGGATGATAGTATATTAGGAAAACTATGTCTATGCATGTCTAGGAAGATATGGTTTCGCCCTGGTGCATTTGTCTTAGTGGAACTAACAGAAGCTACTCTTTACGAATCCTAACCAGTTAGACCAAGATTTTGTACTAAGCTCAGTGGATATGACTATTTGGAAAACCTCGAAGATATGGTTACTTTAATGATGTCCAAGTGACTCACCATAGCCCATAAGTTTATCTAAAGAATGTCTATTTGTTGAGCCGAAAGCTAAACCTGAATCTAACACAAAGTTAAACCAAACTCTGAAATTGAATCTAACTCATCTCACAAAAATTATAGGCTTCCATGACTGAAAACCTAGATCGGGTGAGATGACTAAGAATATCAAATCGAATCGAACCAAATCGAGTCGAATCAAATCGAACCAAATTAAATTAAATCTAACTAAAAATGAATTAGATATAATTAAAATTAAACTAAACCAAATCAAATTAAATTGAAAATTTAATTTCAAATTATTTTATCTTAAAAATTATTTTAAAAATTATCTTAAAAACTTTCAAAATTATTTTAAAAATTATCTTAAAAACTTTAAAAATTATTTTCAAAATTATCTTAAAAAACTTTAAAAATTAATTTTAAAAATTCTTTAAATATTAATTTTAAAAATCAATTTTAAACTTTTCTTTAAAAAATTTGTTTTGAAAATTCTTTAAAAATCAATTTTAAAAATTCTTTAAAAACTCATTTTAAAATTCTTTAAAAATCAATTTTTAAAAATCTTTAAAAATCAATTTTAAAAAATCTTTAAAAATTCATTTTAAAAAAACCTTTAAAAATTAATTTTAAAAATTCTTTAAAAATCAATTTTAAAAACACTTTAAAAATTCATTTTAAAAAAATCTTTAAAAATTAATTTTAAAAATTCTTTAAAAATAAATTTTAAAAACTCTTTAAAAATAAATTTTAAAAACTCTTTAAAAATTTGTTTTAAAAATTCTTTAAAAATCAATTTTAAAATTCTTTAAAAAATTCGTTTTAAAGATTCTTTAAAAAATTAATTTTTAAAATTCTTTAAAAATCAGTTTTAAAAATTCTTTAAAAAATTAATTTTTAAAATTCTTTAAAAATCAGTTTTTAAAACTCTTTAAAAATTCGTTTTAAAAATTCTTTAAAATCAATTTTAAAAATTCTTTAAAAATCAATTAAAATTTTTTTTTTATAATTCATTTTAAAAATTCTTTAAAAATCAATTTTAAAAACTCTTTAAAAATTCATTTTAAAAAAATATTTAAAAATTCTTTAAAAATCAATTTTAAAAACTCTTTAATAATTCATTTTAAAAATTCTTTAATAAATTAGTTTTTAAAATTCTTTAAAAATTCATTTTAAAAAATTCATTTTAAAAATTCTTTAAAAATCAATTTTAAAAACTCTTTAAAATTTCATTTTAAAAGAATATTTAAAAATTAATTTTAAAAATTCTTTAAAAATCAATTTTTAAAACTCTTTAAAAATTCA
Organism: Zingiber officinale; assembly: GCF_018446385.1. Lineage (NCBI taxonomy): Eukaryota > Viridiplantae > Streptophyta > Magnoliopsida > Zingiberales > Zingiberaceae > Zingiber > Zingiber officinale. The sequence continues at coordinate 82,702,287 of NC_055995.1, read as the reverse complement.
TTTAAAAAAATCTTTAAAAATTAATTTTAAAAATTCTTTTAAATTCATTTTAAAAATTCTTCAAAAATCAATTTTATTTTTTTTTAAATTCGTTTTGAAAATTCTTTAAAAATCAAATTTAAAAATTCTTTAAAAAAATCATTTTAAAAATTCTTTTAAAAAATCATTTTAAAATTTCTTTAAAAATCAAGTTTAAAAATTCTTTAAAAAATCGTTTTAAAAATTAATTTTAAAAATCAATTTCAAAATTTTTTTCAAAAAATAATTTTAAAAATTCTTTAAAAAACTCATTTGAAAAATTCTTTAAAAATTCTTTTAAAAAAAATATTAATAATAACATATCTCAGCCAAAAATCAGGGGTGGGCGCCACTGGTATAAGGTTCCGGGGCTCCCGGAAGGTACTCCGGGTGCCCAGAATGATTCCGAGCGCCTGGACCTACCTATATAAGGGGGCAGGGCGCCCCCTCCTCTTGCTCCTCATCTTTTCATCTCTTGCCAAGGTTCTCTTCGAGCCTTAATGAGAGAAAGATTGATAATTAAAACTTTTCCTCTTTTCTTCGGTTATTACGCTGCTGTGAGTCAACCGAGGTCATCATTTCTAAAAATCTTATTCACGATGCCTCGGTAAATTCCTTTTTTTTCTTCCCCCTAAGTTTTTAGAATATTTCATTTCTATAATTTATGCTTAGTATAGTTTTTTAATAATTTAGGAAACGTTCTAGATCTGGTGCTAGACCCTCTACTGCTAGTGTTGACCCTAAGTTCCCTACTGACGAACTTAGGATTAGCTTTGAGTCTACCATTTATATGCCTATCAGGACTAGGTGCTTAGATAGATAGTTTTTTTTGCGTTCCTGTATTCCAACTGTAGAGGTCATTAACCACTAAAACTTACAGAACCTTGTTTACTGTACCAGTTCAGTAAATATAAGTTTATGTGCTGAATTTTACAACAACTTAGTTTGGGTAGATGATCTTACTTATACTACTAGGATAGCTGGCACTGATATCACGCTATCCCCTACCATTATCCCGACCTTTTTAGAGCTACAACCATCTACGTGCACTTTTCAGTGCTACCCTCCTAGGGATCTACCATTTGGTGATCCTTACTCGCACGTTACTTTGGATACGATTTACTCGTATTTGGGGCAGCGAGTACCCACTGTGACTATGTTTAGGCCAGTATCCCTTCGAGTTCACGACTATGTACTCTATAGGGTTTTAGTCTTCTGCATCTTGTCGTTAACCACTCACGACATAGCGATGATGCATCCATTTCATTCTTTTCTTCTGTATGCCCTTTGCCATAGATTAGACATAGACATTAGTTTACATATCTTTCAGACTATTATCCACTTAGTTGGAGTCACCACCAGCGCTCGAGTTCACATGTCGTACTGTCACATTTTGACAGCATATATCACCTCCCTACATATTGACGTCACTCGAGGCGATATCCGAGTCATGACTGAGTTCGACGTCCTAGGATCTAGGAACTTTTCTCTAGGAGGTATCCATATAGATGATGAGGGTGTCCTATCTTGACGGAGAGGGGAACAGCACCAGCCGGACCCAGATGCCCAGGAGGAGGCAGAGCAGGATGAGTTTATGGTCGCGCTATTCGGCGAGGACGCTCCGACCTTGGTACCACCTCCACCTCCAGGCCGAGCACCACGTCCCGCTCCTCGCACTCTAGGCGACCGAGTTGCCGGACTTGAGCTATCCATGATGAGTCTCTATCAAGAGGTCTCCGATTTTCATCGAGGCATGCGGCAGGAGGTCACCAATCTATGACGGGAGATGCGGCAGGAGGTCTCCGACTTACGACGAGACGTGAGACAGGAGATCTCCGACCTTCAACATGACCTATCCAGCTTCCGAGAGGATGACCGGACCCATCATACTGAGCTGATAGAGTTGTTACGTTCCTTAGGGACCGGACCACCCTCCTCATCATCCCAATAGACTTGATCATCACTATTTGTATTTTATCATTACCGTTGTATTTTGACTTAGATATTGACTTATGCTATTCTGATTTACTTCGACTTAGTTATATCTCGACTTCGACATTGACTTATCTTGATGTGTTTAATAGACTATGACTCTTAAATTACAAAAAAACTATTTTAAAAAATAGTGCTTTTAAATTCTAGGTTAAAACTTTCAAAACTTCTCATTTTTAGAATTTCAAAAACAATTTTAGTCGTAAACTAGGTCAATCCCTTAGAAAGCATGTTCCTATAGGACTAGAATTTGAGCATCTCACCAACACACTAGGACTACATTGTTTGTGATTGTAAAACATAGAAAGGGGTGAGATGCATAGGCAGATTGTCTGGACTTAAGATGCTTATTTCAGTGCATCGATATAAGTCTGGGCGTTAAATACAAAACAAACATCAATCAGGTTAAGTAATTCAGCTTAGTCAAAGACTAATTGATTACAATTGACTTAACTTGACTAATCAAGTGAAAGCTATTGTCCTCTGATAGTTAGTAAGTAACTAATTGGTTAGACAGTTTTTGTGATGTCAGATTCAGGGGGAGGATTAATTATTTTTCATACTTATTTCCCATTATTTTGAAAAATATTTTCTTAATTTGATTTTACACTAACTTTTATAAAATTAAGTTTTTTTATCCATTTTTTTTAAAAAAAATATTTTGAAAACATATTTTTGAAAATTAACTTTAAAAATTGGTTTTGAAAACATTTTTTTTTTTGAAAATTAGATTTTATAAACTTGGTTTTAAAAACAGATTTTACTTAGTTTTAAAAGTTAGACTTTTCAAACATAGTTTTGAAAAAGTTAGATTTTACAAACTTAATCTTGAAAATTTTACTTAGTTTTAAAATATTGATTTGAAAATTAGACTTAGCCTTAATAATCTCCTTTTTTATAAAAAATGCTATATTTGAAAATTATGTTTTAAATGTGCAAAGCTTATTTCAAAAAATTAGGTTAAAATTACAAATTTTATCTTTAAAAATTACTCAAAATTTTTACAAAGTTATCTTTCAAAAGTTATCTGTTTAAAACTTAGTTATTTTTTTAGAAAACTAAAAACTAAGGTTTTAAGTAAAATACTTTGTGTTTTCTACTTTAGATTCCCTCAAGTCAATTTGACTTTAATCCTTTGATTTTCTTTTACTTCCCTAAATTACCTATTTTTCTGTGTTATTTTTTGATGAATGTCAAAGGGGAAGAGTTATGTGGCTTAACTTAGTTAAAACAAATCAACGAAATACCAAATAAGTCTAACTTTAAAACTAACTTAAAAACCTTATCATTACTTATTTACTTGCATATTTTTTTTTACTAACTTAACCCAGGTTGTCATTTCATCAAAAATGGGGAGATTGTTGGTGCGATTAGTGTTGGTGCAACCTTAGGTCAAGGTTGACCTGGTTGACCCGACTCGAGTTGACTTGACTCGAGTTGTATTTTGATGTTTGACTTGGGAAGATTGTTGATGCAACCTTAGGTCAAGATTGACCTAGTTGAGTTGCATGTTGATGTTTGACTCTTGTGAGAGAGTTCTATTCTTGATATGGGACAAGAATAGATGTTTGGGAGATTATTGGTGCAACCGTAGGTCAAGGTTGACCTGGTTGACCTGATTCGGGAAAAAGTCCAAGTATGGAGACTTGGCAACGGAAAAGTCCAAGCAGGGAGCTTGGCACTAGAAAAGTCCAAGTATAGAGACTTGGCAGGAAAAGTCCAAGTATGGAGACTTGCTGGAAAAGTCAAGCGAGGAGCTTGGCGAGGAAAGTCCTAACGGGATGTTAGGCGGTTGGAAAGTCTGGTGAGTGAAGCGAGGCGGTGGGATCCTATGAGGATGTTAGGCAGATGGAAAGTCCGGTGAGTGAAGCGAGGCGGTGGGAAAGTCTAACGGGATGTTAGGCGGTTGGAAAGTCTGGTGAGTGAAACCAGGCAAGGAAAATCCAGATGGATCGGGGATGATCGGACTTCGGTGTTGGAAAGTCAAGTAGGTCAAGAGAGTGATCGGATACTTGGCACGAAGAGGAAAATCCAGATGGATCGGGGATGATCGGACGTCTGGTGTGGAAAAGTCTAAGTGGGTCAAAGGTTGACCGGACACTTAGCGAAGTGGTAGCAGGTCGAGGGTGGCCGGATGCTAGGTATGATATACCAACAGGTTGACCGGATGTTGGTGTGGAAGCCTTAGGTTTAGGGTGAGAAGTTTGGATCGATGCAGTGGCCGATCCGGTGATCTGCGTTGCCTCGATCGGTCGTGACCGTCGAATCGATCGAGGCAGACGCGATCGAGCGGAGAAAAGCTCTGATCGGTCCACGGACCGATCAGTATACCTGATCGGTCTCCGACCGATCAAGAGGCGAGTGCGATTCTCTATCGTGAGAGAGCTGGGATCGGTGCAGGGGACCGATCGGGAGCTGATCGGTCCACGATCGATCTAAGGTTACGTACCTGGCATCGGTGACGGGGGACCGATCGGCGAGGCTGATCGGTCCGCAGGCCGATCAGATCGATCGACACTGATCGATCTGCGGACCGATCGGAGGTCTGTAGCTGCATTGGGAGGCTAGTTTCTTCTTGTCTTCTTCGCAGGTATAAAAGGATCGAGGGCATCTTCTGTGCGACAACTCTTCTTCCTCCTTCCTGTTGCTAAGTGCTGCTGTGCTTGAGTTTTGTTGAGCTCGTCCAAAGCTTCGCGTGAGCTTCACCGACTGGAACAGCTGCTGCTGTTAGAGTTTTTGAAGCTGCTGCTTCATCCGGACTCCAGTCGACGAGAAAGCAAGATTGGTAGAGTGCTTGTGTATTCTTATTGTATTTCTTGCTTACTCTTTGTTCTTGTACTCTTTGTTTGCTGTTGCAAACGTTTGTGGCGAGGTTTCTCCACCCACAAGGAGTATATTGTATTAGCCGGTTCTCCGGGGACTCATCCACCGACGGATTGACTGGACTCGTCCACCTTACGGACACGCCGAGGAGTAGGAGCCATAATCTCGAACCTCGTTACATCCTCGTGTTAAGGTTTGGTTTTCTTCTCTTTCGTTTCTTTGTATTTTCCACTGCGCTAACGAATTGTAGGAAGAAACGAGAGATTTGGGGTCGGCTATTCACACCCCCCTCTCTAGCCGTACGAAGGATCCTAACAAGTGGTATCAGAGCGAGGCCGCTCTTCGTCGGATCAACACCCGTGGGAGCAAAGCTAGAGATGGATCAATTCGGAGAAGACATCACGATTCCACCCTTCTACAACGACAACTTCACATATTGGAAGGTAAGGATGATGTATTTTCTTAGGACTAATATGTTGAACTGGTTTTGTGTACAAGAAGGGTTTTCTCCTCCAATGGATAAAGAAGGAGAGCCTCTAGAGAAGAACAAGTGGACGAAGGAACAAGTCCACCAATCCACGATCAACAATGAGGTAACTAAAACAATTGAATTTTCATTACCTACTAATATTTTGTGTAAGATAGGTAAATACAACAATGCCAAGGAATTGTGGGATAACTTGGCCAAGTACCATGAGGAGAGCTCCACTTCAAGCCATGAAGAGGAGCCTAGTGAGCCAAGTAGCTCACATCATGGAGGGAGCGAATTGGGAGTTGAGGGCTACTCAACATCCAAGGAAGAAGAGGAGGAGAGTTCCTCTTGCTCAAGTTCGGAGCAAGAAGAGGAAGTTTCCACCTCCGGAAGGGTTGAAGAAGAAAGCTCATCTCCATCCACAACCCTAGGTAACTCAAACACTGTGATTTCAAGCAAATTACACATAATGTGTTTTGAGTGTAGGAAACATGGGCACTACAAGAGTAAGTGTCCAAGGAGGGTTAGGAAGACTCCACCGGCACCAAAAGTCAAGGGAGCCGGAGTCCCAACACGCAAAGGCAAGAAGCACGTGGTGTGCTTTCAATGCAAGCGAAGGGGACATTATCGGAGTCAATGTCCAAGGAGGAGGCAACCTCACAAGGACAAGGGATGCACATCGATAGGGGGAGCTAAGGCAAACCCTAAGGTACCTTTTAAGGCACACTATTGCAATTCAAATAAGAAACATGCTAGTAGTTTTATTGCTATTGCAAATAATGATGAGCATGTTAACACTAGAAATCAACACATGTGCTTAGGTGCTAAACATGTTAGCCTAGGTAAGGATAACACTAGAAATACCAACCCTAGGTTTAACGCTTCTAAAATTAAGGAAAACCTAGGTAGAAATCCCAAGAAGACTAGACACATGCCTAGGAATATCTCAAGAGAAATGACAAATTAAAACTTGAGGTATTAGAGAGGGAAAATCAAGTCTTGAGGTCAAGACTTGATAATTTAGAAAAGGCTCTTAAAAACATGGAGAAGTCATCTCTAGGGTTTAAGGGTCAAAAACCAATGTCCAAGGACAAAAAGGGTTTGGGTCACAAACCTAAGTCCCAAATGGTCAAGCCCACTTATCACAATGTTCCATTTGATTATGGAACAAAACCTAGGGCTAGGAAGACCATTACCAAGGTTACAAGGGGAGTCACCCCTATAGTTGACCTTGATGAGACCCAAATGACCAAGGCTTCAAAGCCTAAGAGGGTCATTAGGAGGGTTGCTAGGGAAGTTATCCCTAGTGAATATTTAGTGAACCCAATGAGCTCTAATAGGTATTGGGTTCCTAGGAGCATTTTCTCTACCCCATAGATGGGTTAGAGAGTGTCAACTCCAATAAGAAGGGTAGTTAACTCAACTTTGAGGAAATTGACACTCAAGGAACATTTTCAAGGTTTTTGGAACCTTTGAAAATGAAATGGAATAATCTTTATCATTCACTCCTTGGAAGAGTAAAGTGTGCCAAAGTGAGAATATTTTAATCTTATTTGGCACAATTTAAGAAAACCTAGAGAAATACCATAATTGGGATTTTGGTTTTTCTCTTAGGGATATATGGGCAATCTAGGGTTAGGTTTTAAGTTAGCTAAGGCTAAGGATACTTAGATAGGGAATTTAGGTATTTTATTTGTGCTAACTTGCCATGATTGGTTGCCATATGCCATGCCATGACATCATATTTATTTTATTATCATTTGAAATGTCATGATATGATAATGCTTAGGTTATCTATATGTCATGTGTTAGTTTAGTTTCAAACTTTATGCCATGACATCATGACATTGGCACATGTTTTCATTTATGATACCATTTTATGTCATGTCATCATCTCTTGCATTAATAATCAATTGAATTGATTTAAGGATGAAAAACACATTTTGATATTGAGATCAAATTTGTGTTTAGAAAATGCATGAGACCTTAGTCTAAGATACCTAAACTCATATCTCACATCAAATTGACTTGAATGTGGTTTGATACACCTTAGATGTGTGTGAGATATTAGGATCATGAGTTAGGATCAAGGTGCATAGTCCTTGTACCTAGATGAGCCTAATTCAAGAAATGGGGATCATAGGGAACGCTTGTGTACAAGTCATGTACATCTAGCCCTAAGATTATGGTCCTAAATTCAAATGGTTTTAAAAGCATTTTAAAATTGATTTGAAAAACCTTGATGAAGCTTTCCTAGTGATAGCATTCATCATTGGACATTGTGATACAAAATTGACTTAACTTTGAACTATTTCAAAGTTTTCGAATTTTGTATCAAGATTTGAAAATAGAAACTATTTTCATAGAAAACTATTTTTCCATGATAGTGTATGTTATGAGGAATGTATCCTCAAAATTTCACGATTTTTGGAATTTTCTGGAATTTATTAGGAGTTTCTGAATTTCCGGGAAGGGAAATCAGAAATCTCTGATTTCAGAGTGTGGATCGGTCACCGGACCGATCCAGGGAAGATCTGATCGGTCTGCGGACCGATCCAGAGGATTGTGGATCGGTCTGCAGACCGATCCAGTGAGATCCAGGAGCTTGGTGCGATCTGGCGAAGGCCTGATCGGTCTGGTGACCGATCAGTGACGATCCAGAAAGCGTGGATCGGTCTGGGGACCGATCCATGGGGTTCCTGATCGGTCTGGGGACCGATCAGTGCGTGCCAGTTTCTGATTTTCAGCTGTTGGTCTGAAATTTCAACTGGAAGTTGGGTTTTGTGGATTTCTAAAGGTTTGAAACTCTCCAAGACATTGTTGGTGCAATGGTCAAGGGGGAGTTGACCTTTAGGGGGAGTTTTTACCTAATTGTCAAGGGGAGTTGACTTTTAGGGGGAGTTTTTACTCCTAAAGACTTGAGTGATATGGAATTATCACTAAGTTGGTTGTTGAGTTTAGTATCAAGGGGGAAATTAAGAGTTTCAATGAAAGGTATGGGACTTTCATTAGGAAGAAACTCTTGACCCTGATATCCTCCTTTTCTTTTTGATGTGTGTCAAAAAGGGGAGAGTGTTCATTGGAGAATTATTGGAGGACCCAAGCTAGGTTATCGGGTTAACCTAAGCTAAGGGAAGAATGTCAAGGAATATTCGAGGAAGAACATTGGAATACTTTTTGATATGTGTCAAAAAGGGGGAGAATTATTGGAGAACCCAAGTTAGGTTATCGGGTTAACCTAAGGGGAGAATGTCCAGAGAATGTTCAAGGAAAGAACATTGGACATTGGAAGATGGTTGGAAAACCTAAGTTAGGTTATCGGGTTAACCTAACTTGATTATGGTTTTGTCAAACATCAAAAAGGGAGAGATTGTTGGTGCAACCTTAGGTCAAGGTTGACCTGGTTGACCCGACTCGAGTTGACTTGACTCGAGTTGTATTTTGATGTTTGACTTGGGAAGATTGTTGATGCAACCTTAGGTCAAGATTGACCTAGTTGAGTTGCATGTTGATGTTTGACTCTTGTGAGAGAGTTCTATTCTTGATATGGGACAAGAATAGATGTTTGGGAGATTATTGGTGCAACCGTAGGTCAAGGTTGACTGGTTGACCTGATTCGGGAAAAAGTCCAAGTATGGAGACTTGGCGGGGAAAAGTCAAGCAGGAGCTTGGCACTAGAAAAGTCAAGTATGGAGACTTGGCGGGAAAAGTCCAAGTATGGAGACTTGGCTGAAAAGTCCAAGCGAGGAGCTTGGCACGAGGAAAGTCCTAAGCGGGATGTTAGGCGGTTGGAAAGTCCCGTGAGTGAAGCCAGGCGGTGGGAAAGTCCTAACTGGGATGTTAGGCGGTATGGAAAGTCCCGGTGAGTGAAGCCGGGGAGTGGAAAAATCCTAGGCGGTTGGAAAGTCCCGGTGAGTGAAACCAGCAAGGGAAAATCCAGATGGATCGGGGATGATCGGACTTCGGTGTTGGAAAGTCCAAGTAGGTCAAGAGAGTGATCGGATACTTGGCACGAAGAGGAAAATCCGGATGGATCGGGGATGATCGGACCTGGTGTGGAAAAGTCTAAGTGGGTCAAGGATTGACCGGACACTTAGCGGGGAGTGCTAGCAGTCAAGGGAGTGACCGATGCTAGGTATGATATACCAACAGTCAAGGTTGACCGGATGTTGGTGTGGAAGCCTTAGGTTTAGGGTCGAGAAGTTTGGATCGATGCGGTGACCGATCCGGTGATCTGCGTTGCTCGATCGGTGCAGTGACCGATCGAATCGGTCGAGACGCAACGCGATCGAGCGGAGAAAAGCTCGATCGGTCCTGGACCGATCGGTGTATGCTGATCGGTCTCCTGACCGATCAAGAGGCGAGTGCGATTCTCTATCGTGAGAGAGCTGGGAGGCGGGATCGGTGCGGGGACCGATCGGGACGATCGGTCCGCGATCGAGCGAAGGTTACGTACCTTTGATCGCCGATCGGGGGACCGATCGGTAGGCTGATCGGTCCACGGACCGATCGAGCTCCGATCGCGACACTGATCGGTGCCCCGATCGGGGTTCTAGCCGTTGCATTACAGCGGCTAGTTTTCTCGCTGTCTTCTTCGCAGTATAAAAGGATCGAGGGCATCTTCCGTGCGACTATTCTTCTCCTCTTGTGCTCTGAGGTTTTGAGTTTTGTTGAGCTCGTCCAAAGCTTCGCGTGAGCTTCCCGATTGGAACAGCTGCTGTTGTTAAGTTGCTGCTTCATCCGGACTCCAGTCGACGAGAAAGCAAGATTGGTAGAGTGCTTGTGTATTCTTATTGTATTTCTTGCTTACTCTTTGTTCTTGTACTCTTTGTTTGCTGTTGCAAACGTTTGTGGCGAGGTTTCTCCACCCACAAGGAGTATATTGTATTAGCCGGTTCTCCGGGGACTCATCCACCGACGGATTGACTGGACTCGTCCACCTTACGGACACGCCGAGGAGTAGGAGCCCTAATCTCCGAACCTCGTTACATCCTCGTGTTAAGGTTTGGTTTTCTTCTCTTTCGTTTCTTTGTATTTTCCGCTGCGCTAACGAATTGTAGGAAGAAACGCGAGAGATTTGGGGTAGGCTATTCACACCCCCCTCTCTAGCCGTACGAAGGATCCTAACAATTAGCACTAACGGTCTAACTCAGTTTTGATGAATGATAAAGTAGGTTAAGTTAGTTTCATATTGATCTAACACTTCTACGAAGTGTACAGGAGAAATCCATATGGGTCGATAGGCTGATCTGACGTCTGACATGAAGTCCATCTAAGTCGACGCGCCGACCGGATAGCTGGCACGAAGTCCAGACGGGTCGACGGGCTGAAACGATGTTTGGCACGAAGTCCAGCTAGGTCAAAGGGCCGACCGAATAACTGGCACGAAGTCGAGACAGGTCGAAGGGTTGACCGGACGTCTGGCAGGTAAGTTGAGGTAAGTCACTAGAGGGGAGTGACTGTGAGGACACGTTCCCAGGAAGGGAACATTAGGCGTCGATCCAACTTAGATCCATTTCAGAAATCTAAGTTGAGATCATGACTAGATTTCGGTCTCGAGGAGACGGAATCTAACTACTACTTTTATTACTCTTATAACTTAACTGTGCTAATACTTTGTTTTGCAGGGTAGTTTTGCATTTTACCTCGGACTAATATTTTTTGCAGATTGTTGAAAAAATAGAGGTCCAGGCGCCCGGAATCCAAAAATTATCCCCAGTCGCGTCGTCACTGTTAGGATCGACGGTCGCGGCTAGAGAGGGGGGGTGTGAATAGCCGACCCCAAATCTTCGTTTCTTTCTACAAGTTGACTTTAGCGCAGCGGAAAATAAAACAAAGAAACAAAGACAAGAAGATCAAACCTCAACACGCAGCAATGTAACGAGGTTCGGAGATAAACTCCTACTCCTCGGCGTGTCCGTAAGGTGGACGAAGCCTATCAATCCGTCGGTGGATGAGACCCCAGAAACCCGGCTAATAATCACTCCTTCTGGGTGGAGAAACCTCGCCACAATGTCTTGCAACAGCAATATAAACAGGAGTACAAGAATACAGCAGGAAACTAAGTACAATACAAAAATGTAATAACCCTAGCTTGCCTTCTTGTCGACTGGATGAAGCAGCAACTTCACGGGAATCCAACCACAGCACCAACTGTCCAGTTGAAGTCCCAGCCGAGGGAAGCTCACGCGAAGCTTCAGCGAAGAAGAGCTCAACAAAGCTCAAGCAGAAAATACTTCAGCAGTCAGTAGGAAGAAGAGGAAGAAGTAGAGTAAGAAAGAGACTCCACTGTAGAAGCCCTCAGCCCTTTTATAGCCTGCATCCACCTGCGAGAAGAACAGAGGCCAAAGACAGCAGAAGAATCTAGCCGTTGTCTCTCAACGGCTAGGGCCAGACCGATCAGGCATCACCCTGATCAGTCTGGGGACCGATCAGGCTCTATGCTGATCGGTCCCCAGACCGATCAGAACTCTCACTGAGAGTTGCCCTCGTCTCTGATCGGTCTGGGGACCGATCAGGCTGCTCTCGATCGGTCCCAGACGATCCCGTCTTCTCTAGGCCAACTGATCGCTTTCGATCGGTCTCCAGACCGATCCAGGTCTTGGTTTTTGCCCAAACCAAGTCCAAACCAATATCCGGTCAACCTTGACCTCTTGGTACATCATGCTTAGCATCCGGTCACTCCCTTGACTGCTAAGACTCCCACCAAGTGTCCGGTCAATCCCTTTGACCCACTTGGACTTTCTCTTCGTGTCAAGTATCCGGTCACTCCCTTGATCTACTTGACCTTCTCAACACCGGATGTCGATCACCCTTGATCCATCTGGATTTTCCTGCCGGCTTCACTCACGGGACTTTCACCTAGCTTCACTCACTAGGGTTTCACCGCTTCACTCACTGATTTCCAACTGCTTGGCTTCACTCACGGGACTTTCCAAGCCCCTGGCTTCACTCACGGGACTTTCCACTGCCTGGCTTCACTCACGGGACTTTCCCCCCGGCTTCACTCACGGGACTTTCACCTAGCTTCACTCACTAGGGTTTCTCACTTGGCTTCACTCACGGGACTTTCCCACCGGCTTCACTCACCAGGACTTATCCGTCTGCCTGGCTTCACTCACCAGGACTTTCCACATCCGGTCCAGAGAACGAGCTACCGAGCCCTCTCTGACCTAGTCCGGAGAACGAGCTACCGAGCCCTCTCCGACTTCCACTTGCCAAGTTCCCATACTTGGACTTCTCCGTGCCAAGTCTCCATACTTGGACTTTTCCCGTGCCAAGCTCCCTGCTTGGACTTTTCACCAGATGTCTGGTCAACTCACCTCGGGTCAACCAGGTCAACCTTGACCACGGGTTGCACCCACAATCTCCCAAGCTTGTATCCTTGTCAAACATCAAGATACAACTTTTCTGTTCACGTCAAACATAATCAAACATAACTCGTCAAACATCAAAACACAACTCGAGTCAAGTCAACTCGAGTCTGGTCAACCAGGTCAACCTTGACCTAAGGTTGCATCAACAATCTCCCCCTTTTTGATGTTTGACAAAACCCATAATCAAGTTAGGTTAACCCGATAACCTAACTTAGGTTTTCCAATGTTCTTCCCTGAACATTCTCTAGACATTCTCCATTCTCCTTTCTACTCTCCCCCTTTTTGACACACATCAAAAAGAGTGAATCAAGGTCAAGAGTTTCTTCCTAATGAAAGTCTCATACCTTTCATTGAAACTCTTAATTTCCCCCTTGATACTAAGGTCCAACAATTAACTTAGTGATAATCCCATATCACTCAAGTCTTTAGGAGTAAAAACTCCCCTTAAAAGTCAACTCCCCTTGACTAATAGGTAAAATTCCCCCTAAACGTCAACTCCCCCTTGACCATTGCACCAACAATGTCTTGGAGAGTTTCAAACCTTCAAAATACCAACTCCCGAGCTGAAATTTCAGACAACCAGTCGAATTTCAGCAATTTGGCACGCCCTGATCGGTAACCAGACTGATCAGGCTCCCTCTGGATCGGTCCAGTGACCGATCCACACAGACCTGGACCGATCAAGGAACCTCCTGATCGGTCCACGACCTCTGATTTCTGATTTCTTCTCCCGAAATTCAGAAACCTCTAGAAAATCACAGAAAATTCTAAAAATTATAAAATTTTGAGGATACACTCCTCATAACATATACTATCATGGAAAAATAATTTTCTATGGAAATAAGTTCCATTTTCAAATCTTGATACAAAGTTCAAAAGTCTTTGAAATAGCTCAAAGTTAACTCATCTTTGTATCACTTTGCTCAATGATGAATGCTATCACTAGAAAAGCTTCATCTAGTGATAGCATTCATCAAGGTTTTTCAAATCAATTTTGAAATGATTTTAAACCATTTAATTTGAGATCACAATCTTAGAACTAAATGTACATGACTTGTACACAAGCTTTCCCTATGATCCCCCATTTAGAATTAGGTTCATCTAGGTACAAGAACCATGCACCTTGATCCTAACTCATCATCCTAATATCTCACACACATCTAAGGTGTATCAAACACATTCAAGTCAATTTTGATGTGAGATATGGGTTTAGGTCATCTTAGGCTAAGTTCTCATGCATTTTCTAAAACAACAACTTGATCTCCATATCAAATTGTGTGGTTTATCCTTAAGTCAATTTAATTGATCCTAAATGCAAGAGAAGAGATGATGACATGACATATAATGATATCATAAATGAAACATGTGCCAATGTCATGATGTCATGGCATAAAGTGTGAAACTTAAATAAAGCATGACATTTAAACTAACCTAAGCATTATCATGACATTTTAAATGATCATAAAATAAATATGATGTCATGACATGGCATATGGCAAACAATATATGGCAAATAACATGTAAAGGTATAGAAAATACCTAATTCTAGCCTTAGTTGCCATTTTTGATAATTTCGATCATTTTGCCATAAATTCTATATTCCTAAGTGTAATAGACCTAGCATCTTATACCAAAGATTTTTAGATCACTATGTGCCAATTAGATTGACTCTAGACAACTCCTCAAATTTGATTGGCACATTCTAATCACCTTAGGAATAATTCTCCATTTCATTTTCAAGGCTTGATTATACCTTGAAAAATTCTAAAGTGCCACCTTTTGCCATGAATAGGTTAACTACCTATTCAAGTAAGGTTGGCACACCCTAACTAATCTAGCGTGATGAAATCACGCTCCTAGGAACCCAATACCTATTGGAGCTCATTGGGTTCACTAAATATTCACTAGGGATGACTTCCCTAGCAACCCTCCTAATGACCCTCCTAGGCTTTGAAGCCTTGGTCATTTGGGACTCATCAAGATCCACTCTAGGGGTGACTCCCCTTGTGACCTTGGTGATGGTCTTCCTAGTCCTAGGTTTTGTTCCATAATCGAATGGAACATCATGGTAAGTGGGCTTGACCACTTGGGACTTAGGTTTGTGACCCAAACCTTTCTTGTCCTTGGACTTGGGTTTTTGACCCCTAGACCCTAGAGTTGACTTCTCTAAATTTTTAAGGGTCTTTTCTAAAGTGTCAAGTCTTGACCTCAAGACTTGATTCTCCTTTTCTAATACCTCAAGTTTTAATTTGTCATTGTTCTTTGAGGTACTCCTAGGCATATGTCTAGTAGTTTTGGGATTCCTATCTAGGTTTCCCTTAACCTTAGATGAGTTAATCCTAGGGTTGACATTTCTAGAGTTGTCCTTATCTAGGTTAACATGTTTGGCTCCTAAGCTCATGTATTGGTTCCTAAAGTTAACATGCTTATCATTATTAACAATTGCAACAAAACTACTAGCATGTGTCTTATTGCAAGAGTGAGACTTAAATGTTACCTTAGGGTTTGCCTTCGCTCCCCCTATTGACGTGCTCGGTCTCTTGTCCTTGTGAGGTTGCCTCCCCCTCGGACATTGACTCCTATAGTGTCCCCTTCGCTTGCATTGGAAGCACACCACGTGCTCCTTGCCCTTGCGTGTTGGGACTCCGGCTTCCTTGACCTTTGGCGCCGGTGGAGTCTTTCTAACCCTCTTTGGACATTTACTCTTGTAATGTCCAAATTCCCTACACTCAAAGCACATTATGTGTAATTTGCTAGAAACTAAATGGCTTGAGTTACCTAGAGTTGAGGATGGATGAACGCTCTCTCCTTCATCCCTTCCGGAGGTAGAAGCTTCTTCTTCTTGCTCCGAACTTGAAGAAGAACTCTCCTCCTCTTCTTCTTTAGATGTCGAGTGGCCCTCAACTTCTAAATCCATTCCTCCATGAAGTGAGCTACTTGGCTCACTTGACTCCTCTTCATGACTAGAAGTGGAGTTCTCCTCATGGAACTTTGCCAAGTTGTTCCACAACTCCTTAGCATCGCTATATCCACCTATCCTACACAAAACATCATTAGGTAAAGAAAATTCAAAAATTTTCAATACCTCATCGTTGACTAGGGATTGGTGGACTTGTTCCTTGGTCCACTCCTTCTTCTCTAGGGTTTCTCCTTTCTTGTCCATCGGAGGCTTGAAACCTAATTGAACACAGCTCCAATTTTCAAGGTTAGTCATAAGAAAGTACTTCATTCTTACCTTCCAAAACGCGAAGTCGTCGCGATCGTAGAAAGGTGGAATTGTGACGTCTTCTCCAAATAGCTCCATTCTCTAGCTCGTGCTCCCCCGGGTGTTGATCCAACGAAGAGCGACCTTGCTCTGATACCACTTGTTAGGATCGACGGTCGCGGCTAAAGAGGGGGGGTGTGAATAGCCGACCCCAAATCTTCGTTTCTTTCTACAAGTTGACGTTAGCGCAGCGGAAAATAAAACAAAGAAACAAAGACAAGAAGATCAAACCTCAACACGCAGCGATGTAACGAGGTTCGGAGATAAACTCCTACTCCTTGGCGTGTCCGTAAGGTGGACGAAGCCTATCAATCCGTCGGTGGATGAGACCCCGGAAACCCGGCTAATAATCACTCCTTCTGGGTGGAGAAACCTCGCCACAATGTCTTGCAACAGCAATATAAACAAGAATACAGCAGGAAACTAAGTACAATACAAAAATGTAATAACCCTAGCTTGCCTTCTTGTCGACTGGATGAAGCAGCAACTTCACGGGAATCCAACCACAGCACCAACTGTCCAGTTGAAGTCTCAGCCGAGGGAAGCTCACGCGAAGCATCAGTGAAGAAGAGCTCAACAAAGCTCAAGCAGAAAATACTTCAGCAGTCAGTAGGAAGAAGAGGAAGAAGTAGAGTAAGAGAGAGACTCCACTGTAGAAGCCCTCAGCCCTTTTATAGCCTGCATCCACCTGCGAGAAGAATAGAGGCCAAAGACAGCAGAAGAATCTAGCCGTTGTCTCTCAACGGCTAGGGCCAGACCGATCAGGCATCACCCTGATCGGTTGGGGCTGATCTGATCGGTCATGGGGACCGATCAGGCTCTATGCTGATCGGTCCCCAGACCGATCAGAATGCTCTGCAGAGTTGCCCAGACCGATCAGTAAGCTCACAGAGGCCCACCGATCGCTTTCTGATCGGTCTCCAGATCGATCAGGAAGCCACAGTATCAGTGGATCGGTCACCAGACCGATCCAGGTCTTGGTTTTTGCCCAAACCAAGTCCAAACCAATATCCGGTCAACCTTGACCTCTTGGTACATCATGCTTAGCATCCGGTCACTCCCTTGACCTGCTAAGACTCCCCACCAAGTGTCCGGTCAATCCCTTTGACCCACTTGGACTTTTCTTTTCGTGTCAAGTATCCGGTCACTCCCTTGACCTACTTGACATTCTCAACACCAGATGTCCGATCACCCTTGATCCATCTGGATTTTTCCTTGCCCGGCTTCACTCACCAGGACTTTCACCTAGCTTCACTCACTAGGATTTTCACCTGGCTTCACTCACTAGGATTTTCACCTGGCTTCACTCACCAGGATTTCCAATCTGCCCGGCTTCACTCACCAGGACTTTCCAACTGTCCGGCTTCACTCACCAGGACTTTCCCACTGCCTGGCTTCACTCACCAGGACTTTCCCACTGCCTGGTTTCACTCACTAGGACTTTCACCTAGCTTCACTCACTAGGGTTTTCACAACTGCCTGGCTTCACTCACCAGGACTTTCCACACCTGCCGCTTCCACTCGACTTATCCGTCTGCCTGGCTTCACTCACCGGGACTTTCCACATCCGGTCTAGAGAACGAGCTACCGAGCCCTCTCCGACTTCCACTTGCCAAGTTCCCATACTTGGACTTCTCCGTGCCAAGTCTCCATACTTGGACTTTTCCCGTGCCAAGCTCCCTGCTTGGACTTTTCACCAGATGTCTGGTCAACTCACCTCGGGTCAACCAGGTCAACCTTGACCACGGGTTGCACCCACAATCTCCCAAGCTTGTATCCTTGTCAAACATCAAGATACAACTTTTCTGTTCACGTCAAACATAATCAAACATAACTCGTCAAACATCAAAACACAACTCGAGTCAAGTCAACTCGAGTCTGGTCAACCAGGTCAACCTTGACCTAAGGTTGCACCAACAGTCACGTGGAGCTTCATGTGTGAATGGGCTATGTCACACTCCAGGCGCCCGGAAGGGATCAAGGCGCCCCGAGCCTCCTATATAAGGAGGATGCATCCTGGAGCAAAGAATAATGAACAACAAGATCTTCCAACATTTACTCTACCGTGCTACACTCCTGCGACGCTGCTAAAGCTCCTCCGACAATGCGTCTCGTTCTTATTTCTTTTTGGTTGTCGGTATTCTTTCTTTAAAGCAACTGTACTTTCAATTGTAAAATAATTATTCGAATTGCTAATGGATTGCCCAACGAAAGCACTCAACAAGTACGACCTTGGAGTACGAGTCGACCAAGGCTCCGAACCAAGTAAAAAGATTCGTGTTGGCATTGCTCTGTTTTCATGTTTTCCGCTGCGTACTCAATATTCTTTTCGACGTTTCAAATCGATATTCACCCCCCCTCTCTATCGAATTACACAATCTAACAGGTAATATATATATACCTCACATGTTACCCTTGTAGTTATGAGTAGTACTATTGCATATCCTCACTACCTCTTACTTTCTATTACTAGCTTAATATATGAGTTCAGGTATAAACATTTATTATGATATCACTGTAGTTCATGTTACTTTTCCCTATGAGATTGTATACTTTTGAATCTCTAGATATATATTGTGCTCATGTACTATCTGTCTATTACCCATTGAGTCATTAGCACTCACCACTCCTTAAATTAATTTTTTTTCGCTAGGGAACAGGTAGATGGTACAAGGATACTTGGAGGATCCGGACTGCTGATCCCACATCAAATCTAAAGACGGTTTTCTAGTTTTACTTTCTACTTTATTTGTGTTTTGAATTTGTGAACTTGATATTATAATAACTTAATGTGGACTCGGAGTCTAGCCTTGTGGTTTCGTGTATTTGGTTTGATGTTGTTGTGTCAAGCCGGGTTGGTTCACAGTTAGTTATTTTGTGATTTTACATTCATTATTTTGTGACTTCTACTATGTTTTGTTTCAGTCATGTGGACTGTTTATTAACTGCATGGTTGTGTTTATTTCCAGCCATGTAGGCTGCTTATAGTCGTGTGGGCTGCTTATAAATTACATAGTTGTGTTTACATCCAACCATGTGGGCTATTGATAGCTTGTGAGTAATGTTATAGTATTATATATATATTTCATTTATTACTACTACTGAAAAAATATTATTTTATTTTTTTATTAGACAATCTTATTCTCGGGACGTGACACCAACTTATCTCGCTCGGTGCCTCTCCGCTCTCTTCCGATAATCCGATCAGCCCATAATTGATATTGAGCTAGATTTAATTTTGTATCTTGTACAGGCGGATGTGTTACCCCGAGGTTACAGCGGCTACAACACATGACAGGCAGTGATGGTGATCCATCAGGCTGTGGAAGGCATCAAATTCGCCGGCCGCCTTTACGGTATGTGATCTCTTTCTTTTTTTGTTCCGTCAAAGGCAAACCGAGTAGAGTAGAAGGGTCATTTTTAAAATCGGTCATAATAAAACAAAAATAAAAATATTTAGTGATGGAATATATATATATTTTTTTTTTGCTAATTAGAATTAACGCTCGAAATTTAAATCGACCATTATTTTTATAATTAATTTTAGATCAAAATTTAAATTGATTGTTATTTTACAATCAATTGTAACAACCAAATTTTAAAATGGTAATACTTTTATAATCAATTTTTAATAACGATCGATTTTTATAATGATTGATTTTAAAAATTGATAAAAAATTAAATTAAAATAAAAAAAAATTAGAGGTGAAATATTTTTTTTTCTATTGTTAAAATTAAAGAATAAATTTTAATTTGGTCATTAATTTATGATTATTTTTTTAAAATTGACTTAATCTAAATCTGAGTTACCAGTTAAGAAATCATGATCATTCATTCCTAATTTGCCTAAGTCTCAAGGTGGCCTTCGACTTTGGTGATTCTTATCACACCGCCGCCGATCGACGAAGAAGGCCGTCTCAGGTGAGTACTTGCAGGGACGGATTGCACTTCACTAATCTAGTAAATCATTCACTATTTCAGGAGATGGTTAAGGTACTCAGGGATCATGGAGTTGTTGATTATTGACCTACTTTGGTTAACTCATTTTTATATTTGTGAGACTTGTATTCATCGGTAGATTCATTTGTTTGTATTTATTTATTCGGTATTTATCATTGAAGCCTGAATTAATATGATCCACAAATACTTGAAGGCTTTTATAATAAGCTTTTCTTATATATAATAATAGTATAATGACAATGAAGGACTGAAAATATCTATAAGAGACCTCATTTAATGCTCCCGGGATACGGTGCAATGGTCAGATCACATCCCAGGAATTTTTGATGGTCTGTGTCTGTGAGAATTTCCGGGCAAAATTTTCCACCTTCTTTCTTAAATATATATTTTCCTTCACCTCTCTATTTTTTTCCCTTATTTCAATAAGTCAAAACGGCTGAATTTGAAAACAATATTATTTATTTGTGCTATTAATTGTGGACTCATGTCTATTGTTTGACAATACAATTTGAGTCAAAATTTTCCTTTGATTTATTTATTTATTAAAATCAATTAAAAGTTGTGTCACGCATGCACACTCTGATTTAGTAAATTATCCAAAATAGATGGATCCCCAACCCTTTTTTTTCTATATTTTTCTTGTCTTTTGTTCTAAATTATGGAGGTGGTGTGTCACCCACATGGACTTGAAAAAGAGATGGCTATTGGCATGATATGATATCGTCAATTATCGTGTTTTACTTTCTCAGTAGTCTTCTTATACGTGCATTAAGGAAATTAGTGGTGTGACTCATGTCTCAGTCTCATTCAACATCAAGTTGGATCATGTTAAAGCGACATCGTCACCGAATGATCTGATCTGAATGAATCTTTTTAAATTTTTAATAAATTTGGTTTATAATTTATTGATTATCTATTTGTATATATGAATTTACATTTTATAGATTTTAAGGCGGCTGGAAAAATATTTATGTTTATATTGTTATTTGTATTGTTATCGAGAATCATCCAAGTGGATTTGCAATTGGTAGCTTAAGGATAAGGCAGCGTCTATCAGATAACGATGGTGTGGCGTGGGGCATCTCATAATTAAGTATTTTATTAAACTTTAGTTCCGATATAAAAAATAATAATAATAATTTACCACAGATGATTCCTGGTGACGAAGAGGGGTCTATATGAGATCAAAGTAGAAGAAAAGTGATTTACGTTGGTTAAAATTAAAGTAGTCAAAGATTCAGGCTCATGAAGTAAATTAATTAATTAAGTCGAGTGGTGATATCATCTGACTGGTCATGCTATAATCTGTCCGGCCAGGCATGACCAGCCGGTCCGTCCAGATTTCGTCCAAACAACTGTTCTTTGAAAGCTCGCGACTAAGGTTAAAAGTTGAGCAGTAACTTTCCGGACCATTGCTCCCAAGCAGGAGATATGTCTGATCAGACAAAGGGCAGTCCTCTGACAATAATACAACCGAACGAAATACAGGACAATAACTCTATTCATTACGTCCGTGCGGGGATAACTCGGCCGAGCAATGGCCGGTCGACTGCGTATGGACCTACCAGCTACCTTGTCATATCCTCGTGGGAGTTTGTGCCACTGACAGCAGAGCATGTTCAGCAGGTAAATCGTATTTTAGAAGCTATCAGACTGTCATATCAAGGAGTTGCATGACTGCTTAAAGAATGGTGTCAGAGACACTTTTTGACTTATTTTTTTCTAGGGCACTTAAGAAAACGTGCTTACGCTTTGAGATGCATACATGAACACTATAGTGACACTATAAAAGGGAGTTCTCATCTACAGGAGGAGGATTGCATGGAGTCTTCGCTTCGTCAACTTTCCAGCCACATCCCTAACTTGCCGTCATCTCCTTTTACAGACAGAATTATATTTGACGTCGTCTGTGGGAATATTACTTGTAATCGAAATGAGAAGATGGAGGACGTTGGGCGACTCACCACAGTGTTGTTGACACCAGAAGAGTTGGACATGCTAATACAAGTGCGAGCTGCAAAGATGTTGGAACAGCAGCAGGCCAATCGTCGAGTGGACGAGCCCGCGGTGTTGGTGATAGAATAGCAAGTAGATCATAGAGGCCGAGCAGAAAATCTCGCCACTTGCAAGCCCAACAACAAGCTGACTAACACCTTCAGAGATGCATCGAACACGTCAATCTCGTATCACCGAGCGTTGTTCCGCACCCCTTCAAAGGAACAAGGTTAAGCAGATAAACCACAAGGATCCTCTTTTGATGATGCGTCCATTCGGGATGAGCAAAGGGTAAAGCACTTAGGCGTGATGATTCCCCCGAACAGATAAATAAATAATTCTCTCAGGGAAGCCTGGATGACCAAGTGCTGCGGCACTATGCACCATTGACGATCAGAGAGTACACGAGGGCTGCCAACGCCGAGGACCATCTGATCAAATTCAATAACATGGTCACGCTCCATCAGTACACCGATGGAGTCAAATGTTGAGTATTCCTCACCATGCTCTCTGGATTAGTACAGAGGTGGTTCAGGCAATTGTCGATCGGATCTATATGTAGCTTTAAAGACTTTCAAGCAGTATTCTTGCAGCACTTTGCAAGCAGTCGCCGTCATCAGAAGACAAACGTCAATATGTTCAAGGTCAAGCAAGAGCTCAAGGAAGCGTTGCATGCCTACATTAAGTGATTTAACCAAGTGGCTATAGAAGCCCCATCAGCCACTCCAAAGATCCTTGTAAGTTTGTTCTCCCAAGGGCTTTAGAGGGTGAATTCTTGTGCTCACTAATCCAGATGCTCTCGAAGGACTTCGATCATCTGCTCAGATGGGTTACCGAGTACATTAATTTCAAATAAGCCCAAGAAGATCGAAGGAGGGAAGTGATCCCTAAGCTCGCCACTTTCCCGGAGCGTCGAGCGGTCCATACTCACCAACCACTGACAGGGCCCCGAGCATGAGTAGCATAGCCACAGCCAGAGCCTAAACCCATGAGATCCAGCATATGGAAGCCAAGCGAGCAAGGTTCACCGTGTTAGGATCGATGATCGCGGCTAGAGAGGGGGGTGTGAATAGCCGCCCCAAATTCTTCGTTTCTTTCTACAATTAGGGTTAGCGCAGCGGAAATAAAACGAATAGAAACGAAAAGGAAAAGCAAACCTCAACACGAAGATGTAACGAGGTTCGGAGATGATACTCCTACTCCTCGGCGTGTCCGTAAGGTGGACGAGCCCTGTCAATCTGTCGGTGGATGAGTCCCCGGAGAACCGGCTAATAAATACTCCTTATGGGTGGAGAAACCTCGCCACAAACTCTTTGCAACAGCAATAAGGAGTACAACAATAGAGAAAGCAAATAAGAAGAATATGAATGTACAAACACTACCAAGTTTTCTTGTCTTCTCGTTGTCGACTGAAGTCCGTTGATGAAGCGACAACTTCACGGATTCAAGCACAGCAGCTAGACAACCAGCCGACGGAAGCTCACACGAAGCTTCAGCAATGGGGAGCTCAACAAAGCTCAGATCGCAGAAGCAAGAACTAGGAGCAGAACTGCAGTAGAGACCCTCGACCTCCTTTTATAATCTGCACTCAACCTGCATTGCACCTGCGAGGAAGACACAGAAGAAACTAGCCGTTGCTACGCAACGGCTAGGACGTGGACCGATCAGGCTTCATCCTGATCCGTCCACAAGGGTCCTGATCGGTCACAAGACCGATCAGGCCCTTCCCTGATCGGTCATGGACCGATCAGGTCCTTCCCTGATCGGTCCCATGACCGATCAGGACCTTTCCCTCCTTCTGATCGTCTCCTGATCGGTCTGCAGACCGATCAGGAACTTCACTGTATGCTACTGATCGATCACTGATCGTTCTGCTGACCGATCAGATAAGCAACATAATGCTTCTGTTTGGTTACTGATCGGTCACCAGACCGATCAGATAACCCAGCGTATCACTGGATCGGTCACCAGACTGATCCAGGTTTAGAGCTCCCAGCCCTAAACCCTACTTGGTCCTGAGAACGAGCTACCGAGCCCTCTCCGACTTTGTCCGGTCCAGAGAACGAGCTACCGAGCCCTCTCTGACCTAGTCCGGAGAACGAGCTGCCGAGCCCTCTCCGACTTCATCCGGTCCAGAGAACGAGCTACCGAGCCCTCTCTGACCTAGTCCGGAGAACGAGCTACCGAGCCCTCTCCGACTCCATCCGGTCCAGAGAACGAGCTACCGAGCCCTCTCTGACCTAATCCGGAGAACGAGCTACCGAGCCCTCTCCGACTCCATCCGGTCCAGAGAACGAGCTACCGAGCCCTCTCTGACCTAGTCCAGAGAACGAGCTACCGAGCCCTCTTTTGATGATGCGTCCATTCGGGATGAGCAAAGGGTAAAGCACTTAGGCGTGATGATTCCCCCGAACAGATAAACAAATAATTCTCTCAGGGAAGCCTGGACGACCAAGTGCTGCGGCACTATGCACCATTGACGATCAGAGAGTACACGGGGGCTGCCAACGCCGAGGACCATCTGATCAAATTCAATAACATGGTCACGCTCCATCAGTACACCGATGGAGTCAAATGTTGAGTAGTCCTCACCATGCTCTCTGGATCAGTATAGAGGTGGTTCAGGCAATTGTCGATCGGATCTATATGTAGCTTTAAAGACTTTCAAGCAGTATTCTTGCAGCACTTTGCAAGCAGTCGTCGTCATCAGAAGACAAACGTCAATATGTTCAAGGTCAAGCAAGAGCTCAAGGAAGCATTGCATGCCTACATTAAGTGATTTAACCAAGTGGCTATAGAAGCCCCATCAGCCACTCCAAAGATCCTTGTAAGTTTGTTCTCCCAAGGGCTTTAGAGGGTGAATTATTGTGCTCACTAATCCGGATGCTCTCGAAGGACTTCGATCATCTGCTCAGATGGGTTACCGAGTACATTAATTTCAAATAAGCCCAAGAAGATCGAAGGAGGGAAGTGATCCCTAAGCTCGCCACTTTCCCGGAGCATCGAGCGATCCATACTCACCAACCACTGACAGGGCCCCGAGCATGAGTAGCATAGCCACAGCCAGAGCCTAAACCCATGCGATCCAGCATATGGAAGCCAAGCGAGCAAGGTTCACCGAAGGACGACCATGGACACCGCTCTTCTACTCTTATTATCGGGTGGCAACACATAACACTAGATAATGCTACAGTCTCAAGCCGAAGCCCCACCAAGCTACTTCACCAAGATCACACTGTCGGTCTCCATCTCTTGATTGACACAATCACCGCCAATGAGGAGGGCGGCGTGTAGAGAGAAGGTCGGTAGTCGAAGAGCATCAGTAGTTGACTTAAAGCCAAAGAGCATTGGCATCAACTGAGCGGCCATGTCCATCAGATTAGGAAGAGGAGAACTGCCACAATGCCACTCGGGGCGATATAGGTAAGATTGCAGGAGGCCCAACTAACAACGACTCCAATCGAGCCTGGAAGTCACACGCCCGGAATCTGAAAATCCACACTATCAGGTGTAGCAAAGCAACAACAAAAGGACTAGATATCAGTTTCGGTCCTTAAGACTCAGAGGGAGTGGAGGTCCCTCATGACAACACCCAGATCATCCAAGCGATAATTGCTAATTAAAATATTCATCGTACTTTTGTAGATACAAGCAGCTCAGTGAATATCATTTTCAAAAAGCTTTTGATCAACTGTAAATTGATCGAAGCAAGCTGCAGTTTATGACAATGTCGTTATACGGGTTTACGGGCAACAAAATATTACCGATCGGGCAGCTAGGCTGGCCATATCTCTCGGAGAAGAGATGCTCAAAAGGACAAGGACAACAAACTTCATTATAGTGGATGCCCTGTCCGCTTACAGCATCATACTGGACCGACCTGCACTGAATGAGTTCCGGGTAATCATGTCCACATTTTTTTAGAAATCAAGTTTCCCATAGATAATTTGGTCGGCGAAATTAAGGGGGGCCAGCTTGCTGCTTGGCGATGCTATGTTGAGATGGTAAAGACCGAGTCATGAGCCGCTCGGAAGGCCTAGTGGCTAGAGGTAAACGTAATTCTGGAGGAGCCTCCCACACTGGTCTACGAAGAAAAGAAGGAAGTTCAAGTTTATCCTAGCCGATCAGAAGCTACTACTTTTGTAGCAGCTAATCTAAGTGAGGAAAAGAAGGCTGAACTAGTTGCCTGTCTGAGGCAGAATCACAATGTGTTCGTGTGAGCGACTCACGAGCTCCCGGGTATTTCACCAGCCATAGCCCAGCATGAGTTACACGTCCAACCGGATGCAAGGCCAGTCAAACAAAAGAAGAGGAATTTTAGCACGGAGCAGAACCAGCGGAGGTGGAAAAGCTACTGGAAGTCGGCCACATACATGAGGTGCAGCTCCCGAGATGGCTAGCTAATGTGGTGCTAGTCTCCAAGGCAGGCAATAAATGATGGGTCTGCATCGACTTCCGAGATCTGAACAAAGCCTGCTCGAAGGACTATTACCTGCTACCGTGCATTGATCAAATGGTGAACTCCAAGATTAGCTGCAAACTGATCTACATGCTAGATGCGTACCATGGCTACCACCAGGTGTTGCTCGCTAAATAGGATTAAGAGAAGGTTAGCTATATCACAGTCGACGAGACCTTCTGCTACAATGTGATGTCGTTCGGACTAAAAAACTCCAAAGCTACCTTCCAGAGGTTATTGAATAAGGTGTTTCGAAGGCAGATTGGATGAAACATGAAGATATAGAGGAGACTTGTCGAATGCCGAAGAGGTACGGAATCAAGCTCAATCAAAGCAAGTGTTTGTTCGAAGCAAGAAGCGGGCGCTTCCTCGGTTACATCGTGATCGAGTGAGGGATCGAAGCAAATCCAAGCAAAGTGAAGGCGCTCAAAGACATGCCCCCGCCTCGTAACCTAAAGGAGGCTCAGCAGCTGACCGGACGAATCACAACACTCTCAAGGTTTATATTAAAGTCGTCCGATCGGATCCACCCTTTCTTCAAGGTGCTACGGTGAGCCACAAAGTTTCAATGGGATGCCGAATGTGACAAGGTGCTAGAAGAGCTCAAGAGTTATTTAACCTCTTTACCTATACTCGCAAAGCCCATCGCTGGTGAGCCACACTGGATGTACTTGTCGTCAACAGAACGAGCTATCGGATTAGCGTTGGTGCGATAAAACGACACTGAACAACAGCCGGTGTACTTTTTGAGCCACATATTGAAAGATATTAAGTGTCATTATACCTATCTCAAAAAACTGTCATGTGGGTTTGTCCTCGCCGCTCGGAGGTTATGCCCATACTGTTTGTCGCATCTAATAATTGTATTGACTAACAGTACCCTAGGGAAATTTCTCCTCAATTCTAAAACAACCGGTTGGCTAATCAAGTGGACCACATAACTAAGTGTGTTCGACATACAATACCAGCCGAGATCGGCGATCAAGGCGCAAGCTTTAACCGATTTTGTGACTGAGATATAGAACGCCGAGCCGGAGGCAATTTGAAGGATCTACATGGATGGGTTGTCATCTAGCAGGGCAGTGGAGTGGGCTTACTCTTGATATCCCCACGCGAAGATCGAACGCAACTGTTCGTTTGGCTCGACTACCAAACCACAAATAATCAGGTGGAGTATGAAGCACTGATCGTCGATATGCAAGCAACTAGACATGTGGGAGCCACCCTAGTCCTTATCCACTCGAATTCCCAATTGGTAGCTCAACATCTCTCGGGTACTTTTGAAATTACTAGCGCTAGGTTTAGACTATATACAGAGCTTTTGAGAGGCTAAAGGTCGGATTTCAAGAAGTCATCATACAAAAGATCTCCCAGTCGGACAACTAGTATACGGACGAGCTGGCCAAGTTAACAAGTTCATTGAATCCTGTGGTGTTGTATATGCCTATCAAACATGCAATGTTGGTGGCTCACATTGAAATGATGGCTGAAATAGGAGCCTCCAGTAATTGGAGGGCATCTTTGATTGAGTTCCTTCGATCATGTAATGTTTCGGTCGATCAGGAGCAAGCCCGGTTACTGAAGAATAGGGTCGAACGGATCACATTAATTGGAGACCACCTGTGTCAGGGAGCCTTCTCGAGGCTACTGCTCAAGTGTGTCGGATCGGAAGACATTCAGTACATCCTGTGAGAAGTTCACCAAGGATCCTGTGGGAGTCATCCGAGCGACTGGTTGTTGGCAAGAAAAATCCTACTGGTGGGGGTACTTCTAGCCTACCTTGCAAGCTATCACCTGGACAGTATCCACTTGTCTATCTTGTCAAAAGTATCAAAACATATCGCACCGGTCGACTGACTAAAGGTGTCGATTGTGTCATGTATGTTCGACAAGTGGGGCTTGGATATCATAGAACCTTTCCCTATGACGACTAGTTAGAGAAGGTTTCTGCTTGTGGTAGTGGATTATTTTTCCACGTGGATAGAGGTCGAACCGCTCGCCAAGATAACCAAGCAGATGATTATCAAGTTTTTATGACAAAGTATCATTTGCTGGTTCGGCATCCCGCACAAACTGGTCTCCAACAACATAAGACAAGTTCAAGAACGAAGCTAGAGAATAGTGCACAGGTTATGGTATAACATAAGCTTTCACTTCAGTGGTTTATCCCCAGAGTAATGGCTATATAGAGGTTACTAATAAACAGATTCTCATAAGACTTAGTGTAAAATACCGTCACAAAATAATAATAATAATATAATAAGGTTTAATGGACGAATAACCTTAACGAAATTTTTAAAAATTTTCTGAGAATTTTTTGGAGCTCGTATGACGAGTTTAAGGGGATGAAAATATAGACTAAGTAGAAGCATGTGGATATCCCAATTAAAGTAAGAGTTGATAAATTTGATTAACCTATGGTATATATATCAAAATCTAAGTTAATTTCTTATTTATTTATCCTTCTCCTCTTTAATCTTCCTCCCGATCCCTTTCCACTGCTTCCTCCTCTCTCGTGACGCCGAGCCATCGCCGATTCCCCTCATCTTCTCCCGATCTCCCCCTCCTCTACTTGTCGTCATCGACCTTAGCGGCTCGACGCCGGCTGTTCAAGCCCTAACGCTGACACCACCGATCATCAAGTGAGACGCCTCTCCTTTTGTCAGCGTTGTTGGAAAGGGGATTGATCCCGATCTCTCTGCTCCCTTCTTCATGATCTCACCGCGTCAGCATCGTCCTCGCCATGCCCTAAGTCTTGAGCCCTAGCACCTCTGCACTCACCGCATCTCACATTCGGTGTCTTGCTTGGTGCTCAGCTTGGCGACACCATTGTCGTCCAGTGCTTTGGAGCACTTGATCAATTGGAGACGAGAGGACGAACTCGATCACTTTGCCAGACTTTATCTTGTCCCTTCATCAGACCTAGAGTGGTGAGTTCTATTTTCTTCATGGTTGCATCCGAATGCTTCATCAAGCTACTAAAGATCTGCAGATTGGATTAACGTAAGATCGATTCAGCTTTAGATTGGTACAAATCTGAATTCATTTCTGTTTTAGCTTGAGTAACTAGTTGGTAAAAAAAGAGATGTGTTTGGAATTGGAATTTAAGTGGATTAAGTTGTGCTTAGTTGTAAATCATGGATTGATTTATGGGTTAATTGAACATAGGAGTGATTCCATGTTTTGAAAAGAGTGGGAGTTGTTAATGGTTGATGTTGTTAATTAACCTCTTATTAGTAGCAATTGGTTGTTGAGTTGTGATCGGTTGTCGTTTGATGGATTAGTTGATGATGCTAATTAGACTTTGGAATTTGTTAACTAGTTGGTACGAGATGAGATTTGATTTCATATGTGATTAAGGTGGGTGCTTTAGTTAAATCTTGTCTAATTAGTGTTTGAGATTGGTTATCAAATATGATGGTAAGCAATTGATCATGTGGATGTATTATACATGTTTGATTCATGATGCTTCGGAGATGATGGAATTAAACTTGATTGGATGATTATCGAATTGGGAGGTATTGTGATGATATTGGATAGAATTTGATTATTGATTAGGGGGATTAATCAAAGATTTATGGATGATTCAATTAGGGTTTTCCCTAATTAGTTTGGGTTGAGATTTAGCAAGTTGTTGCATATGTAATTAGCTAAATTGTAATCATATGATTTGCAGGACTTTGATTCGAGGTGAACGTCTCGACATGAGATTGGTTTGACACGATCTACGTATAAGGCGGGTATCTTTGACTTATCTTTTTGATACTGCAATTCTGATATGTTTAGTAGGTTATAACTGTTGGTACGGTTAGTACTAACAGTCTAATTTAAGTTTTGATGAATGACAAAATAGGTTAAATTAGTTTCATTGTTATCTAACACTCTGACCGAGTGTGCAGGAGAAGCCTAGACAGGTCGACGGCTTAACCTGATGTCTAGCACGAAACCCAGCTAGGTCGACGGACCGACCGGATAGCTGGCACGAAGTCCAAACGAGTCGATGGGTTGACTGGACATTTGACACAAAGTCCAGCTAGGTCGACGGACTGACCGGATAGCTGACACAAAGCTCAGACGGGTCGAATGGCTAACTGGACGTCTGGCAGGTAAGTGAAGGTAAGTCATTGGAGGGGAGTGACTGTGAGGACGCGTTCCTGGGAAGGGAACATTAGGCGTCGATCCGACTTAGACCCATTTCGGATCTCTAAGTCGAGATCGTGACTAGATTCCGATCTCGAGGAGACAGAATCTAGCTAATACTCTGCTTGTTAACTTTAAATCGTGCTAACACTTTATTTTGCAGGATAATATTATTTGCATTTTACCTCGGACTAACTCTTTCTTGCAGTAGAAGGATTTTCTGGAGAAGAGTGGTCCGAATGCCCGGAAGGGATCCGGGCGCCCGGAGGTCCGGGTGCTCGGGAGGGATCCTGGCGCCCGGAGGTGAATTTTATCCGCAGTGTCATTTCGCCACGTGGAGTGCCCTGGTTGGCTCGGCTACGCCATATTCAGGGTGTCCTGGAGGTTCCAAGCGCCCCAAACCTCCTATATAAGGAGGGTAAAGGCTGGAGTCATTACAACAACGAAACAACTCACGATTCGCTCTCTTGTGCTCCTGCGACGCTGCGAAGGCTCTCCGACAAGTTCTACTTTTCCTGCGACGCTGCGAAGGCTCTCCGACAAGTTCTACTTTTCTGTTTCTTTCTAATTATTGTCGGTTTTCCTTTTCTAATTAATTCTTGTACTTTAATTCTGTAATTACCTTTCGAATAATTAGTGATTGTCCATCGAAAGCACCTTTGTGTGTAGGCCTTGGAGTAGGAGTCGACAAAGGCTCATAACCAAGTAAAAACGACCTTTGTTAGCGTTGCTTTACACCTTTGTCTTTACTTTTCCATTGTGCGCTCTACAATTTTTTTGAATCGCTATTCACCCCCCCTCCTCTAGCGAAACTCTTCGATCCAACAAGTGGTATCAGAGCAGGTACCACTCTAATTTGGTACAACCACCAATCAGACAGGGGGTGAAACCAGTTTTTTTTTCTTTTTCTTTGGCTTTCAGTTTTTCGTAATATTCTAAACTGGTACTATTACCTTTTTAGAAATTTTTTCATCGCAATCAATCTGAATTGGTGCAACACTAATTCAGTTTTTAAATTACTTTAATTTTATTCCGCACTACTAATCCAATACCAAGTCTTGGGATTCTTTGTCTATTTGTTTACTTGTGTGCAGGAGAATCATATCTCAAATTGAAGGCTTCAGCACATTAAGCCCTCTCCTATTCAATGGGGATGATTTTCCGTACTGGAAGAAGCGGATGGAGGTCTACCTGAAGATGGATTTCGACCAATGGTTTAGCATCACCAGAGGCTACAAGGTGCCGATCGACAACTCCGGAATCCCACTGGAACCATAACAGTGGACTCCGGACATGAAGAAGAAAGCGTCAACAGACTTCAAAGCCCTAAATACACTACAATGCAGATTGACTAAGGAAGAACTGAACCGGGTATGACCACATCAAAATGCTAAGGAGTTATGGGACAAGCTGATTGAACTACACGAAGGAACAAGCGACGCCAAGGTAACGAAACGCGACCTTCTCTTAAATAGATTATTTAACATTAAAATGCATGAAGGAGAGACAGCAAGTCAGCTTCACGCGAGGATCAATGACATCCTCAACGGTCTCCATGCAATAGGCCATCAAATGGAGTACCGGGATTTAATAAGATATGCTTTAAACGCTTTTCCGCACAATAATTTGTGGGCATCTATCGTCAGGGTTGTAAACAAGCTGAGCCGAGCTTTGGGCTGTTTAAGCTTGTTTGATAAGATAACCGAGCCGAGCCGAGCCGAGCCGAGCTTAAAATGAACTAAGCTTTTGAAATGAGTGTTCAAGCTTGGCTTGGTTTATTTTTTTATGAGCTTGAGCTTGTTTGAAGCTTGGCTTGAGTTTAGTTCGTTTAGATGTTATCAAGCTCTCAATTCAAGCTTGGTTCGAGCTTGATTCGTTTAGATGTTATTAAACTCTCAATTCAAGCTTGTTTGATTGTTTGAAACTTTTAATTGTTTGATTGGTTATTAAGATTGATAATTTAAATTTATTTATTTATTTTATTTTATTATTTATTTAGCATATTGAAAAGAGTTTTATTAATAAATATGGTTCGTGAACATTGTTCACGAACGTTGTTCACGAACGTTCACGAACTAAACACATATATGTTCAAGCTTGTTTGTTTAGCTTAACAAGCTGTTCAAGCTTGTTTGTTTAATTAATCTAATGTATATTGAGCGAACATAAACAAGCTCTTACCAAGCCGAACACCAAGCTTGTTCACGAACGCTTGGTTCATTTACAACCCTATCTATCGTGGATGTCTACAAAATCTCTAAAAATTTATCTAAATTAAAATTAGACGAACTATTTTGCGAATTAGAATTGCATGAGCAAACTAACGCCAGGGCCGAGAAAGGTGTAGCCTTGTTTGCAGGTTCATCCAAGGAAAGAACAAAGACCAAGTCTGAGGTTGAGGATGAGTCTGACCAGGACTCTGAAGACGAAGAATACCTGGTGAACCTAGTAAGAAAAATGTTCACCAGGAGAAAGAAAAGTTTTAGCAAGAAGGACCTGCAAAAGATTAACTCGTCAAACGAATCGAGAAACGTGACCTGCTTCGGATGCAACAAGAAGGGCCACTACAAGAACGAGTGCCCGAAATTGAAGAGCGACAAGATAAAGACATCCAAGAAGAATGCTCTCAAAGCGACTTGGGACGACTCTTCCTCGGACGAATCGGAGGCCGAAGATCAGAAGCACCAGAGCCACCTCGCGCTGATGGCCCTCGAAGAAGAATCGGACGAAGAATCGGAAGACATGTCCGAACCTGAATTGAGCCACTAGTCTGTACTCGTTTCCGAAAATCCCGAAGAGGTAAACTATAACTTGAATAGAAAATTCTTTAAAATTATTGCATGTCTGAATAGTAGATTAATTACATTAGAAAAAGAAAACAAATTGCTCCTTGAGGAAAATCAAAACCTCAAGGAACAAATAAAAAATTCAAATCCAACTCAAGACCTAACTCTTGAAGAGGAAAATTTATCACTAAAAATAGAAATTAATAAATTAAAATATCTCTTAGAAAAATTTATAACAAGATCTAAGAATTTAGATCTAATTTTAAACAATCAAAAAGTAATTTACAACAAAACCGGATTTGGCTACAAGTCAAGTTCAAATAGAACATTTAAATCACTAATAACTCAACACAAACAATCAAGTAAAGTTTGGGTTCAAAAAGTGTGCTTAACCACGCAAGTAAGACTTAATCAATACTACATACCCAAAGAAAAAATATATTAGGTAAAATCAAATAAATCAACTCAAAAATCAAAATACAAACCCAGACCAACAAATTCAAAATCTAAATATTTTAAATCCCACCAAGACTTAGAATATCACCAAGTCAATTATAACTATAAAAAGAATAGACATAAACCAAGAACTAAAAATCAAAAATAAAGATCAATAATTCAGGGGGAGGCTTCAGAATTGCTAGCACCTCCAAAACTAACATACCCGATCGGGTAACCCAAATGAACCTACCCGACAAGGTAATTAGGACTGGTTAGAAAGGGACCAAGTTTAACTTGACCTATGGTACTGATGAAATTTTGGATGATAGTATGTTAGGGAAGCTTAGTCTATGCATGTCTAGGAAGATATGGCTTCGACCTGGTGCATTCGGCTAAGTGGAACTAACCGAAGCTACCTTTTATGGATCCTAACCAGTTAGACCAAGGTTTTGTATTAAGTTCAGTGGATAGGACTATTTGGAAAACCTCGAAGGCATGGTTACTTTAATGATGTCTAAGTGACTCACCATAGCCCGAAAGTTTATCCAGAGAATGCCAATTTGTTGAGCTCAAAGCTAAACCTGAATCTAACACAAAGTTAAACCAAACCCTAAAATTGAACCTAATTTATCTCACAAAATCATAGGATTCCCTGATTGAAAACAAAGATCGGGTGAGATGACAAGGACTCAATCAATTAAAATAAAATTGAATTAAAATTAATTCAATTGAATAAAACTTAATTAAATTAGATTAAATTAAATTAAATTAAATTAAACTAAACTAAATTAAAATCCTTTAAAAATTATTTTAAAAACTTAAAAAAATTTAAAATGATTTTAAAAATTCTTTTAAAAACTTTAAAAAGTATTTTAAAAATTCTTTTAAAAACTTTAAAAATTCTTTTAAAAATTTTGAAAATTATTTTAAAAATTCTTTTAAAAACTTTTAAAATATTTTAAAAACTCTTTTAAAAACTATAAAAAATATTTTAAAAATTCTTTAAAAAACTTTAAAAATTATCCTAAAAATTCTTTTAAACTTTAAAAATATTTTAAAAATTATTTTAAATTTACTTGAATAATAATAATAATAATAATGATTATTTAAATATTATTTTTACCTAAACAAAATTAGAATCAAAACATAGACTAACTCTCAATTCCTACCTATTATATTGTAGGAAACCAAGTGGATCTTCGGCAGTGGTTGCTCCAAACATATGACTGGGGATCACACCAAATTCACTCAACTTACCTACAAAAGTTTAGGAACAGTTGTCTTTGGAAACAATGGTAAACTCAAGGTAATTGGTATAGGTAATATTGAGCTTAAAATTGACTTCATTATTACAAATGCTTTACTTATTGAAAATTTCAAGTATAATCTCCTAAGTATCAGTCAATTGTGTGACGTTAGGTATAAGGTTAGGTTCATATCTTCAGAATGCTTAATCAAACACCTAGATAATCCTACGATAAGTCTAAAAGAGTTTAGAAAAGATAACATCTATGCTATTGACTTAACCACTTCTTCAATTAAGTGTTATTTAACACAAAAAAAAAGAAACTTGGTTATGACATAGAAGAATGTCACACACTAATTTCAGAAATATAAGTAAATTAAATGGATTAGTTAGAGGTTTACCAAAATTATCAAATTAGACTCAACAATATGTAATGTTTGTCAACAAGAAAAATAAACAAAATATACTCACAAACCAACTAATCAAACTCAAACCAATTCAATTCTAGAACTTCTACACCTAGACTTACTTGACTCTCATGGGGTCAAATCAATAAATGACAGTCTATATTGCCTAGTAATAATAGACGACTATTCTAGGTTCACTTGGGTAAAATTCTTAAAAAATAAGGATGAAACCTTTGAAATCTTTACAAACTTTTGCAAACAAGTTGAAAATGAAAAAGACCTCAAAATTAAAAGAATTAGAAGTGGCAATGGGAGAGAATTTAAAAATAATAACTTTAATAAATTTTGCCTTGAAAACGAATATCATCATGAATTTTCGTGTCCTAAAACTCCCCAACAAAATGGAATAGTAGAAAGGAAAAATAGAACCTTACTTGAAGCTTCTAGAACTATGCTAAATGAATATAATTTACCCAAGTACTTTTGGGAAGAAGTTGTCAGTACAACCTGCTATGTGCAAAATAGAACAACACTAAACAAAACACACAATAAAACTTTTTTTCAAAATTTATTATAATAAACAATCAAATATAAAATATTTTAAAGTATTTGGGTGTCCAGCCTTCATCTTAAACACAAGAGAGCACTTAGGAAAATTCACCTCTAAAATAGAAGATGGAATTTTTGTAGGATACTCCCTAAACAGTAGGGGGTACAGAATATATAATAAGGTTACATTAAGAATTGAAGAAACCACTAACGTAAAATTTGAAGAATCCAAACAACAAACCCAACCTCAACCAATTGAATTTGAACGAATTTTGAGAAATTATGGCTGAAGGTTTGAACGAATTTTGAGAAATTATGATGACATCAGTGGCAATTAAAGGGCACTGCAGTCAAAGCAAAACTTAGCGAGGAGTTAGAAAATCGGCTAAGTGTTGAACATGATAAAGCCGAATGACAGCTAAAAACCAATGGAAGGTCGAAATCAATAGCCAAATGGCGGCTATAAAATTGTATAAAGTCGACATCAACAGCCGAATGACGACTATAAAATTGAGCGAGGTCAACATCAGTAGTTGGACGACGGCTATAAAATCGTGTAAGGACATCAACAAAGTCAATTGGTAGCTCTGAACAGCGGAGCACCTGATCGAGAAGAAAGGCTCAGGGATATACTAATAGTCTGGTCAATCGGACTTGCAGCCTCCTTCGACTAGACATGAGGGGAATACTTATGATGCGGTGATGAAAAGGTGCCCCACGTAGGGGTTAAAGTAGAAGAAAAGTGGTTGATGTGGAGGTTAAAGTCAAAGCAGTCAAAGGCTCAATCCTATGAAGCAAACCAATTAGGTCGAGCGACAGTATCATCTGTCCGGCTGGTTCATATCTCGTTTGAATGACCGCTCTTTGAAAGCCCGCAACTAAGGCTAAAAGTCGAGCAACAACTCCCCAGAGCACTGCCCTCGAGCGGGAGGCATGTCTAGTCGGATAAAGGGCATCTCTCTGACAACAGTACAGCCGAACAGAAATGAAGGACAATAACTCTATTCATTATGTCCGGGTAGGGACTACTCGACCGGGCAATGACTAGTCGACCGTGTATGGACCTGCCAGCTATCTTGTCATATCCTTATGGGAGTTTATGTCGCTGTCAGCAGAGTATGTCCAGCAGGCAAATTGTACATTAGAAACTTCTAGGCTATCATATCAAGGAGTTGCATGACTACTTAAGGAATGATGTCGAAGACACTTTTTGACTTGTCTTTTCCTAAGAAACTTAGAAAAATGTGTCTACGCTTTGAGATGCATATACAAACATTATAATGACACTATAAAAAGGTTTCCCATCTATAAGTGGAGGATTGCATGAAGTCTTCACTTCAATAACTTTCTTGCCACATGGGCCAACTTACCATCATCTTCATTTTCGAACAGTATCAACCCAATTAGTAAAATTTATTATTATTCATAATCATCCAACAAGAGTAGCTCAAAAATCACAAGGAGCTATTTTCGTGAAAAATCACTATAGTTTTTTTAAAAAACAATATTAAAATAATATGTTTATTTTTTATCCCTCTTGTTGCATCACTATTATAGTAATTTGATCATCATAACAATATTAAAACAAAATATATATATATATATATATATATATATATATATATATATATATATATATTTATCCCTCTTGTTTCATCACTAATATAGTAATTTCATCTAATAATTTCGTTTAAAATTGTTATGACATAGAGTAATTTGACCAAAATTATTTGCAAGAGTTTTGGCCAATACATTGAAGTTATTTTGATCAAAGATATTACATATTATAATATTTTTTTAAACAATTAATATAATATTATTATAATTATGACTAAGTTAAAATCAAGATAGATAATACTTTATATGGAGTAATTTTACTTTATATTGTATCAATTTATGATGATAAAGAGATGAGACATTGTTTATATTTTTTTAAGGATAATTAAAAATAAGAGGCTGATGAGATATAATGAAATATCATCTCAATGCGAGCTTCTCGTCCAGTGGAAACTTGATCAACATCGATGTCGTATTTATAATTTTCGGAGTTTAGACGACTAACTAGAATTCTTGTGATGGGATGACTCAAAAAGATTTGGCTTAGGATATTGATCAAACTTCCTATTTTGTATCCATCTTTTAGGCGACAATCTTTTTAGTCTTTCCATCATAAATATCAGATCATTTTTAATCTACTTGACCGCTCAACTAATTAACATATTGATGAAATTCTAACTTAAGTTAATTCTAACTTGGTCAACTTAATCAATCTTGATAGGGGTCAATTGCACCAATAGTTATAGCAACTAACACATAGATGCTACCCTTGTAGGTTTGTGCAGTTGGTACTTGCATGGAAATACATCTTGTTGATCCAGACATGCACTAAACCTCCCCTATACAAAGGACTTCTGTACTAAGGTACATGTCTCTTATGATTTACCTTCTTCCAAGGAGTGTGGGGCTATCCTGGAGGGGTCGCTAAGATGATGACTTTATTTTATTGCTCCAAATAGCACATAACAACTACATAATTATAACAGTTAAGCCAAGACTACTATAAAAGTATAACAGTCATGAGATGATAGTTGTTACATAATTGTAATAACTATGATTTTATAGCTAACTATACAATTATAGTAGCTATAATCTTATAGTTGTTGTAACATAATACTAGCTAGTATTGATTAGAAATAAATTATATATATTGTAACAGCTATGCTTTGTAATTGTTATAATACAATATTGATTTATATGGACTAATGTTAATCAGTGTTGATCAGAGATTAAGTGTCTATATTACAAAAGTTATGAACTGGAGTTGCTATGACATAGTATTATTAGTGCTAATCAAAATCAAAGTGCTACTATAATATAATATTGACCAGTGTTAACTAAAGATGAAGTGTTCATATTGTAACAGCTATGAACTATATTTGTTATAATGTAATTTATTTATATTGATCATAGTTGAAATGTTCATGTTATAGTTGTTGAAGCAATCAACCTCCAGGGTTTCGCTATTTGACAATGTATCTAAGTCTGGTCAGTTTGATATAAACAGAATTTGATGTTTGAAAGAGAAAAGTCTAGTCAGGATGACTAACAAGGACAAGTCCTAACTAAAAGTTAGGCAAGCCAAAGTCCAGGCAGATTTGTAAGACCAGATGGTTGGTAAGGGAAAGTCCTAATTGGATGTTAGACAAGGCAAAGAACAAGCAAGTTTATAGGACCGATGTTTGGCAAGGACAAGTCCTAATAAGAGGTTAGGCAAAGCAAAATCCAAGTTTGTAGGACAGGATGTCTGGCAAGGCAGTCTAAGCAGGTCAAAAGTGGCTGGATGCTTGGCAAAGGAAAATCCTGGGGGAGTGAGCCTTGGGTGGTGAGATCCTAAGGAGAAAGCCTTAGGTGGTAAAGTCTTAGATGCAGTCCAAATATGAAGCCTACTAAGTTTGGTAGACTTACAGGAGTGTGACTTGATCCCAAGAAATTAACCCTTAGGTGGTAGACTTGGAGGAGGGTCCTTCAAGTAAAAGATAAGCCTAGTAGGTCAGGTAGACTTACGGGAGTATGGCTTGATCCTAAGGGATTGACCCTTAGGTGGTAGACTTGAAGTAGGGACCTCCAAGGAAAAGGTAAGCCTAGTAGGTCAGGTAAACTTATAGGATTAAAGTAGGTTGCTTGCATGTTTTTTGTATGACTGTTTTACAAGAACCTGGAGTTAGAAACAAAGCAGAGAATAAACAAATGTAATCAAACGCAACTAGACCAAGTTTAGGGTGAACTAGAGTT
Source organism: Zingiber officinale (assembly GCF_018446385.1). NCBI lineage: Eukaryota > Viridiplantae > Streptophyta > Magnoliopsida > Zingiberales > Zingiberaceae > Zingiber > Zingiber officinale. Next base: position 82,662,569 of record NC_055995.1, on the reverse strand, counting down.
GACTCAAGTTTAACCAGATCCAAACCAGTTCGGTTGACAAAACCAGTGATTCAGTGAACTAAATGAGTCAATTGACCAAGTTCAAGTTTGGACTAGGATCTGATTCGAGTTCAATATTACGTATTCCAATTACCATAAGCCAAAGACAACTGTTCCTAAATTCTAAGCTTTTGAGTTCTAGTTTGATGAATTTAGTGTGATCCCCAGTCATGTATCTGGAGCAATCACTATCCTCGCCCTACCCTGGTACTATGTTGTTGGCCTCAAGCTACGAACTTCAACTAATATAAGTGTTGGCAATGTTTTTTAAAAAAAGTTATTTACTATTATTCTTGCATAAGAAAGTATAACATGCTACTCTTTCTTCATTTGTAACCGAAGTTCTATTTTTTAGTGGATTGCTCATCAAATTTGTCCCAAAATGACGTGAGCATTAGAATAAGAGTCGTTGAAGGCTTTGAAATAAGTAAAAACAAACACATTGTTATTTTCCTTTCTATTTCACTTAATTTTTTCAGTGCGTACTTAGCTTTTCGACAAATTTTTAAAATAAAAAAATTTAAAATGAGATTCCCCCCCCCCCCCCCCCCCCCTCCCACCCCCTCTTCCCCATTTTATTCGTTTTGATCCTACAATTGGTATTAGAGTAGAAGACTTTGATAGAACTAACTGGCGAAGAAGTAAGCAGGCCAAAGATTAAGGGGGAGAACCAAAGGTAAAATTTTAATTATGATATTCAAATTTCATATAATTTGTTTCAAGTACAAGGAGAGAGTACATTATAAAAATAAATGTCTTACCCATAAAATTTGGATGATACCATCGATGACAAAAAAAGAAATCGATGCAAGGAGCCCGGAGGAATAAAGAGCACAGTGTATGCATCAAGTGCCAAAGATCCAAGCACTATAAAAATTAATGCCCGGAAAAGAGGAATGAGTTCATGGAATTATGGAATGAAAAAAAACGATAGTAAAATTATAGTTTATGAAAAATACCTCTATTAATTTGCATGATAAATTTAGTATTCCTAGAAATATTCATAAAACTAAATATGACAATTTTTGCTTTGAAAATACCCCTACAAAAATATCTAATCATTTAAATTTAACAAATTCAAAACATAATAATTTGAATAAGAAAATTCAGATAGTAAAATTTTAAATTTAAATAATAAACTAAATCTAGATTTTGATAAGATAATTAAAACTTGGATCAAATAGATATCAACCTTAATTTGGTCAAATAAAATATTGACTAAATCAATTTAAATAATTTAATTAATTCTAAAAATAAGAATATTGAAAAAAAATCAAATTTAAATAATTCTAAAAATTCATATATTAATTCAAATAATTCTGAAATTAATAAAAATACAACTTTAATTAATTTTGAAATTAATAAAAATAAAACTTAAATTAATTATAAAAATTCAAATTTAAATAATTTAATTAATCAAAAATTAAAAAGAATTCAAATAAATCAGAAGATTTGAAATTAATTAAAAATATAATTTTGTAAAAGTCAATGAAAATCTAAAATTTGAAAATTAATTAATTTAAATTTGAAAAATTCAAACTTAACTAAACAAGATAAATCTTAATTAACTAATTCAAATTTTATTCTTAATAGTTAAATTAATAATAATAATTCAAAAAATCAACCTTAATAAAAAAAATCAAAAATAAATAATAAATCTAATAATCCTAATAATCAAAATAATACTAGTCTTAAAGACATTAATAAAAACTTAATCTATTATATAACTCACAATATAAGCCCATCAATTCAAATTATAATCCTAAAAATTTGAAAAATTAAGAATTAAATGAAGATAATTATATTATAACTAAAAAAAATCAACTTCAATCATCTCAAAATTAATTAATAATTTTCAAGATAAAATTAACAACTCAAATTCTAATCCTAGCTATTTATAATTAAATGATGAATTAATCAATCAAAATAATCTTAAAATTAAATTGATAAATTCTAATCCTACAAATGTTAATTCGAAAAATTCAAATTTAAATAAAAAACCTGAATTTAATTAATCATAATAAAATACCCTTTAATTATGGAACAATAAATAATTCAAAAAAAAATCAAGATTCAATCTAAAAAATTCAAACTTAAATACTAAAATTCAAGAAAATAAAAGTATAAATTTTAATTATAATAATTTAATTTTTGGTTAAAAATTCAAACTTAATCAATTATAACCATCTACCTTTTAATTATGACACAATGAATAAAAAATTTAAAAATAAATACCAAAACTCTAGAAAATATATCTACAAATTTCAATAAGCCAAATCCAAATTGAAATCAAATCAAATTAAATAATCAAAACTTAATTAAACTTAACCTTAATAATGGGAACTAATTAATAAATTTCTACCTAATGTAATAATAATAAAATTATAAAAATTAAAATGTTTCAAAGTGTTGACATATTCGTAGGTTCATATGAAATATATTAAATTGAGAATTTGATGCGTTATTAGACATCAATTTAATCTGTTTAACTTAATTAACCCCTGCGTAATTGTCATGAACATGCATATACTTAATTAATTATTTATAAATGTCATGTTATCATTCTAACTTTACTTTCATGCTTAATCTAGAATGACTTAGCTTGTTAGGAAAAAAAATGGTCTGACACTTGCCTAACATAGAACCAGGTAGGATGAGATGATAATATCTTAGGAAAACTTAGTTTAGGTAATCAAGTGGGGGTAAGGAGTACCGTACTTGATTTACTAAGCTAAGTGGAGTTAATCGAAGCTATCTCGTCATATCCTAGACTAGTTAGACAAAGATTTTTCAATAGGAAGGTTAAATATATAATTTTTAAAAAGATTTTGTCTAGAAGTAGCGGTTGTTACGTTCTGATACCCAAGAAGATCCTTGTGCCTTGCCATAACCTAAAAGCTAATTTTTGAAATGTTTATTTAACTGGCTAATAGTTAAACCTAAATTTAATACAAGGTCGAACAATCTATAAAACTCAAATTAAATTAAGTAAAATTGACAAATTATCTCACAAAACAAATAAGTTTATTATGCTTGATTGTACTGAGACACTTAGAACTGGTGAGATGATAAGGACACTTAAATTGAAAATATTTTGAAAAAGTTTTCAAAATTTATAGATTATTTTTCAAAACCCTATTTTTAAAATAATGCTTCAACATATTAGTTATTAATGGAATTCATGCTTCATTGAGTGTACTTATAAATAGTTTTCAAAAACTCATATATCTTCGAAAATTAGTTAACTAATACTTAGCCATAGACTCTCTAGGTCAACACTAAGTTTCATAGGCACCTAGGTAGAGTTCGTTGTGCCTAACAAAATAACCAAGAGATGTCAAGTTAAGGGGAGGCAACTTTACAAATTACTCAAAATGTTTTCTTAAATGTCATTGAAAAATATTTTGAAAAATAGTTTGAAAAACTACTTTGAAAATTCATATTTTGAAAAATATACTTTAATTGTTCTTTTCATTTGGATAATCCCTAAGACACATAGGTAGTTTTTCTTATGGTTAACAAGAATTTCTAAGTGTGTGTCATGTTAAAAAGGAGTCTTAATTGAAAGAGAAAACATACTTTTTAAAATTATTTCAAAAATCAATTTTGTAAATTTTTGAAAGTTATTTGGAAAATCTTAAAAACGGCTTTGAAAAAGTTTTTGAAATTATCTTCCAATGAAAAAACATTTTGCAAAATTTTTAAAATATTTTTTCAAAGTTCACAAGTGCTGTTGGAAATATTTTGAAAGACAATTTTAAAAAAGGACATTTTCAAAAATAATTCATATATTCAAACAAAAAGGGGGTTAAAGAATAATTTTTACTATGGTAACCCTTTATATTATTGGTACAAAACTTAGAAAATTGTCCATTTGTTTTATATCTATCGAAGGAGGAGTATGACCTTAAGTTAAACAATCTAGTAACCCTCCGATATTGATAAAAACCATTAAGACCCAAGTTTAACCTAAGAAAATTAAACTAGTTGTTCAGTTGACTGAACTAATGATTCCATAGATCTAATGGGTTCAGCAGACCAATCCCAAGGATTAGTAAATCAATCGGGTTCGATTGTGGATAAGATAAGACTTGATCTAGATAAGAGTTGATCCAAATAAGAATATGATCCAACTCTATAAAAGGAGATGAAGGTTCTACGTTCAAGAACAACAATTCTATACTTCCCTTCTGTTGGAGATCGGATGGTCGGCTAGAAGGGGGTTAGATAAATGGTGTCCCAAATCACTTTTCTACGTATTCGTTAGCACAGCGGAATACAAAGAATACAAATACGAATACGAAAGCTAATCTAAATACAAAGCTAAATATAATAAGGAAGAATGTAAACCGCTAACACGTTTTCTTTAATGTTGTTCAGAGATTAGGGCTCCTACTCCACGGTTGTCCATAATGTGGACGATTCATATCCGTCAGTGGATTAGTCCCTGAAAATTTCGGCTAGCACAATCCTCCTTGTCGGTGAAGAAACCTCGCCACAACTCTACCAAGAACACACAGATTGTTGTGTAGGCTTGGAGACTCTAATTAGACTTTAACCAAGTCCAATTTCGTCAACCAAAACCAGCCACCACAAGCTCCATTATATAGAGCTTGAGAAAATAGCTAAGCTAAAACTATTGTTACCAGTCGACTGGTCCTTTGTTGATTTCGGCCGTTATAACTCTAACGGCTCGATACCAATCAACTAGTGCAAAGACTAGTCAACTAATCCACTTCGGTTGAGAGAACAGAATACTTCTGTTCTCTCCAGCTCAACTGTCAGTCGACTGGTACATACACTAGTCGACTGATACAATCCTAAACCTAGGGTTCCCCTTCCTGAGTACATTTCTCTTAGCACTCGTACCCTCATGACTCACTTGACTCTTCTTTTGTAGCTTTGACCTCTTGCCTTTAAACCTACTTCCTTTGGCTCTCATCCCTCTCGGATGCATCCAAGCGTGCGGCTCGTCCCAGTCCCATTCTTTGTGTATGCCTCAAGTTGCTTCCATTGGCTCTTGTCCTTGCTGCCTTATCCACGATCCCTCGGATGTTCCATCCTTCAGTACCGGACCTGAAGCCATCAAGTTGAGTCATATGTGTATCCAAACCTGCACACTCATATACACATATTAAATACAAGGATAAATCTAACTTAAATCCTTTGCCCAAACATCAAAACACATGGTTGCACAGACCATTGGGATTGCTCCAACATCTTCTACTATGCGCTCAAAGAAAATCCATTACGAAGCTCTACGACCGGGGAAGATCTAAGAGGGGTGTGTTACACTCAATACTTCCGAATTTACTCACTATTGTTAATTTGTTTTTAATTACAAGTTGTACTTCATTTTATATCTTATTTTGTGCTTGTATTATCAAATTGTAAGATGGGTTTTTTCGTCTCCGAAAAATTTTCAGAAAGGAGACCATTAGTGGACTCATGCTGTGTGCGTAGGCCTTAGACGTACTGATCCTGGGGAATTGGAAACTAAGTAAATCAACAAATGTTATTTTTTTTATTTATTATTATTATTATTCTATTGCATATTAACATTTTATAGAAAGAACGAACGATAAAAATATAATAAAAATTGACGATCAATATTCGACGCGCAACAATTCTACAATAGCAACTATAAATCCTTCTTTTTAGCGTCTTATGTCCATTTTAAGCATCTATTTTGATATTTATTGAATAATCCTCTCTCTCTCTCTCTCTCTCTCTCTCTATATATATATATATATATATATATATATATATATATATATATATATATATATATATATATATATATATATATATATGACAATTAAAAAAAAATGTGGTCATGAGCGCAATCATCATCTCCCGACCAGTTTGATGAAAAGAGGTAACGTAGTGACACCTTAAATGAGGGTTATTTGTCATAATCACGATTCAAATTCTTACCCATTAATATTGTAAGCACCCTGGGTTAATTTTGATGTGATCAACTGAGTTAAGTTAGGTTATATTAATTTGATGTCTTGTGTCTAAGTATGCAGAGACTTAGAGTTATAAGAAGTTAAGCGAAAGATGCAACGAGAGAGAAGGATAACACGGGAAGAGAGTCAATGGGCTCGGTGCATCCAAAGGATGAGAAGATGTGGAAGAGTATACAGGTGGACGAGAATAACGAGCATGGTGCATCCAAGGGATAAGAAGTCAGGAGGAAGTTTACTCGAAGAGAATGTCATAATTATATTTGAGTGAGCTCAACTCTGGATGGTCGGAGTATCACGCACCCAAGTGACTGGATGAGAAAACAGTCAACTTCTGAGTTGATCGTTTCTAAACGCTTGGACTCCAAGTGCTTGGATCCTTTCCAAGTGCCCGGGAAGGGCAGCCACGTTAGCATAGCCATTGTGGAGTAAATTGACTGGACTGAGTAAGGTACCCAGACTAGGTCCAGGCACCCAGAAAGTGTCACATCATTAAACTGCTAGATTCAACTAATAAACTATAAATATTAGAGCCCTGGTGCTTGAAGTTCAAAATAACACACTTGTACTTTAAATTTGTAATTTGATTTTAAGTCTAAGCTTTCAAAGTCTATTAGAAGCTACTCTGACTTCAACAAAAGAGACTTTTTTATAGAGCTTTCACTGTTTTGGATTAGCAATCTGCTTAGTTGTAAACCAAGTAAATTTGATATGCCTCTTAATTTAATTTATGTTATTTGTTTTTATCTTAATTAAAGTGTGTCCTTGCTAAGTTCAATAGCAAGAGAAAATTCTAACTTGATTTGCAGGGCTATTCACCCCGGACCTACAATTGGTATAAGAGCCCAGCCGTTTTAAAAGAACTATTCGTCAATTGAAGTAACAAGGAGATGATCGGATCTAGCATCTACCCGCTAAAGTTTGAAGAGAAGTTCACGCTTTGGAGGTATTTTTTAAAACCGATTTCAATATTTTATTAACAATTAAATATGATTTTAAAGCACCCATGGACAAGAATGGAGAAGAACTCGAAGAATATCGTTGGTCCAAAAATAGAGAGACAAATTTATAGGAAATGTTAAGACTGAGTTCCATCTTATGATCGTACAACTGGCAAAGGAATTCCTTCGAACTTGATAGAATCGGCACATACACTTCCAATAAAGCTCTCTGGTATAAGATTTTGGAACTCCACGAAGAACCAAAAGAAGATGAATCTGATTATTCAATGGATATTGATTCATCTTTAGAAGAGTCTGAGACCGAGGTGATTGCCGAAACAGCACTAATAGTCGAACACCTACCTGAAGACAATGAAAGTACTTCAGAAGAGAGCATCAATGAAGGAAGAGCTTCTACCGACAAGTCCGACACGGTAAGTGAAGTACGTCTTCTATCTCCAAACTAAATGTATGATGATGATCCTGTCCGAACCAGGAGTCAACGGACACTGGGCACGTGGCGCTCCCTGCTGGATCCTCGAGTGCTCCGGCGAACCTGCAGCAAAACCGAGCCGGGAGGGACGCTCAAGTTAGGCGAGGAATAACAAAAAGGTGGCCTCAGGATGAAGACTTGCGTACCTCCGGTGAAGAAATGAAGACCTTATATAGACCTCTCGAAGGAGCCTGGGCGCGCCAATCAAAGCAATCACCTGCTTTCGACCATGCCCAGGTATGGGTCTGTCAGAAAGACGTCCATAAGGCCATACCGCTACTGTATCAACCTCTCCATGATGTGACGGCGAGATCCTCCATCGTGGACTTTTGTGTACGGCGTAATCATCAGACATGCCTTTGCTGACATCCCATATCCTGAGCCGAACGAATAGGCCACTCGGCTAACCCTCGTACCCTCGCCCTTATCCTGGCCGAACGGACCACCCGCTCGGCCCTTCGGTCCCAGCCGGGCAGACGCCCCGCTCGGCCATTCGGTTCTCCCGTCTTGGCGTCGGAAACCCAAGCCCATGGCTGGGTTATCTTTGGTTCCGCTCGGACCTACTCAACCACTCAGCGCGGCCATTAACCGCTTAGTCAGCCCTTCATCTGTCTTCAAGCTGAGACCCTTTAGGAAGTGGATCCCCCAATCTTACCGCCGGATCACTTGCCTTCCCTTCAAGTCTAGTCGAAGGAGGTAGTGAGTCCGACTGACTGGACTATGTGTCCGAGCGGGCGGTCGTCGCTTTACCGTCGCTTATAATATCCCTTGAGCCGTTCGGCTCTCATGCCAAATTCAGCCGCTCGGCTCTTCGTTTTGATTGTCTTGTCGCTCAACGGGGACATTTGCTTGTCTAAATCTTCTCGAAAATCACGCAAATCCTCTTCATTAAGCCGAAGCATGCGCGGTATGGGCGCCTTAATTGCGACTGGTGACAGAGCGCCACGTGGCTCTCCTTGCGTGGCGGTGATGATCCGTACGATGGGACGCCGATTACTTTGAAATGGACGGTTAGATGATGACCTCGTCTTTCGTGACCTGCATCAGACGGCGGAGGCCGACCGGCCTCAGCCGTATAAAGCCTTCGTCTCCTTCCTTCGCCGCATGCTTGCTTGCGCGTTGTCCCTCTGCCTCTTCTGCCGCCGCGACCTCCGACGATCCAGTTCCTGTTTTTCGGCGGCTACCATCCCACCGGTGATCTTTTCCGCCCGTTTCCTTCTCAGTGAGTCTTCTCCCTTTGTTTACAAGGTCTTCCCAACTCGTTTTGCCTCTTTCGTTCCCATTCTTTCGGTTTCTTGTTATCTTTTTGCTTCTCAGAGATGGCAAGCTCCTCCGAACCCGCTGTTGACGTTCATGGCCCTTGGTATCAGACCATGGAGAGTCGATTTGATGAAGAGGGGGCTCGGCGTCTTGTTCGGACGTATGGGATCCCTGATGACCATGAAATAATTATAGCCGACCCGACCGACCGACCCCATGACCCGCCGATCGGCACCGTTTGTTTCTTTTTAGACCAATTCCAGGGCGGCCTTAGATTTCCTACCCATCCATTTATTTTGGAGGTTTGTAATTATTTCCGCATCCCGCTCGGCCAGCTTGTGCCGAATTCCTTTAGGCTGCTGAGTGGGGTGGTCATCCTCTTTAAGCTGCACAGTATACCTCTTGACCCCAAAATATTCCACTTCTTCTTCTACCCCAAACAATCTGATTTGGGCACTTTTATTTTCCAAAGTAGAATAGGCTTTAAATTTTTTGATAATATGCCGACCTCCAACAAGCACTGGAAGGAGTTTTTCTTCTATATCCGAATCAAGTGGCAGACCGCCGTGCCGACCCAGCCGGAGCTCGGCAAATTCAGAAGCAATCCGGCCTACCTTCATGCGGCTAACTGGTTGTCTGGTCAGCGGTACAAGATCGACCAGCTGCTTCTCAAGGGGGTGTTGTATATTTTTGAGTTATCTCCCGTTCGGGCCAATCTCCCCTACCGCATGGGTAAGGACTCTTTACTCCCTTAGCCTTTTTTTGTCTAACTGATTTTAATTTCTTCCACTGCAGCTGAAGTCATGTGGCGCTCCAAGGCTACCGCTCATCTGAAACTGAAGGTCGTGGAAATTGAGGCGACTACCAAAAAAGAGCTCGCCGAGCGGGGTCTCATCCCCAGCCGCCCGGCAGATGCAGGAGAGGGGGGGCGTAGTCCGCCCCTGAAACAGAAGCTGCCCCATCCGCTTCAACGGAGGTTGAGGCGGATCCTGTTTCCTCGGCCCCCGCCGAGCTGGGAGTCCCTCAGGTCGGGGATCCACCACTGGAAGTTCGGCGAAAACGTCGAAGAGACTCCAGCCTTCCGCCGACCCAGGAGGACGAGCCACAGGCGCCGATCGGGGTCGCTTTGCCAGATCACACGCCGTCGCGGATCGGGACCCCGGTGACCTCACCCACCGCACAGCCCTCTGGCTCTCCTCCACGGACTCGTCGCCGCTTACGACGGTTGGGCGAAACTTCCACCATAGGGGAGTCCTCGTGTCAGGCGACCGAGGCTGAAAAAGCGCCGGCCGACCACCCGACCATCAAGACCACCCTCCGATTCCCATCGGAGGAATATCTATAGTCCGCCGATCGGCCATCGAGCCCCGTTCACGAAATAACCCTGACGGGTCCGCTTGCCAAGCTCTTCGAGGACGCCCAGATTCAGGTGGCCCTCATGACGCCCAAGCAGCTGGGCGATAACAACATGCAGCAGGCCACTCAGGTACGTTCATTTTTCTTCCCGTGCCATGCTACTGTTTGGCTCCTGATCTTATTATTTCCCTTATAGCGTTGGGCTGAGCAAATCGCCACTAGCCATCGGCTAGCCGAGTTGGAGGATCTCCTGGAAAAACTCCAAGTGTCGGGAGGTCCAACGGCCGAGCGGGAGAAACAAGCCCTCGAGGCCGAACAGAAGAAGTCCGCCGACCTGTCTACAGAGGTGGCTCGGCTAGAGGGCCAAGTCAAGAAGCGCGAGGCGGATGCCAAACGCGCTACTGCCCGGAAGAAGCGAGCGATAGCTGATCTGGACAAGATGAAAGTAGATGTCCGTGCGCTAGATCAGCGATCCCAGGATCTGGAGGCCCAGCTGAACGCCGAGCGGGAGGTCCGTTCGGCTGAACGCACAAAGGCTGAGATGGACTTGAAGGCAGTCCAAGATTCCTTAACCGCCTCCCGGGCGGTGCTCAAAAAATATAAGGAGGGAGAGCCGAGTCGCTTAGCAGCAGCGCGCCAAGAATACCTCCGCTCGGAACGGTTCGGCGCAAAATTCGGCGACAACGTCTCCTCAACTTTCGCCGAGGCGGTCAAGGTCACCATGGCGTACTTGAAGAAGGGTGGCCACCTTCCTACGGGAATGCATATTCCCGCCTCCGACCTGGCGGCCATGATAGATGATATCCCGGACGCCTTTTTTAATTTTGAGGACCCAGAGTGAGGCGAGCTCTTCTAAGTACTTTCTGTATTTCATCCGCTTTGCGAATATAAAACTTTTGTACGTGCCGTTCGGCATAATTGTGTTCTTTTACTTGTATTTTTGTTTGCCCTTCATTGCCCCTTCTTATTCTGTCTGATGCTCATTCATAGAATCAATTAGGCTCCGCGTGTTTCTCACTAGGCGACCGGTCAGGTTAATCGATTGGCTCGTTTTCCTCCAAATCGTTTAGCGCTTGGCCATACTGTTTGCGTTCAGCGAATATGAAGTATTGACAAACTGACGGCCGATCGGCCTTAATCAATTTAGTACTTGCGAACGCTCGTTATTTGGCGTCCTTAGTTCTGTCCAAGAAGTTCACAGTCGCGGGTTCGGCACTCGATCTTTGACGGAGCTCGTCGGCTTTCCGCTCGGACATTTATAGACGCCGGCTCGTCTCTCGATCTTTAACGTCGGAGCTCGACGGCGCGGATATTTATAGCCGGTCGGTGTGGCTCTCGATCTTTAACGAAGGGGCTCGTCGACTTTCCGCTCGGACGTTTATAGACGCCGGCTCGTCTCTCGATCTTTAACGTCAGAGCTCGACGGCGCGGATATTTATAGCCGGTCGGCGCGGCTCTCGATCTTTAACGACGGGGCTCGTCGACTTTCCGCTCGGACGTTTATAGACGCCGGCTCGTCTCTCGATCTTTAACGTCGGAGCTCGACGGCGCGGATATTTATAGCCGGTCGGCGCGGCTCTCGATCTTTAACGACGGGGCTCGTCGACCTTCCGCTCGGACGTTTATAGACGTCGGCTCATCTCTTGATCTTTAACGTCGGAGCTCGACGGCGCGGATATTTATAGCCGGTCGGCGCGGCTCTCGATCTTTAAGGACGGGGCTCGTCGACTTTCCACTCGGACGTTTATAGACGCCGGCTCGTCTCTCGATCTTTAACGTCGGAGCTCGACGGCACGGATATTTATAGCCGTCGGCGCGGCTCGATCTTTAACGACGGGGCTCGTCGACTTTCCGCTCGGACGTTTATAGACGTCGGCTCGTCTCTCGATCTTTAACGTCGGAGTTCGACGGCGCGGATATTTATAGCCGGTCGCGGCTCGATCTTTAACGACGGGGCTCGTCGACTTTCCGCTCGGACGTAGACGCCGGCTCGTCTCGATCTTTAACGCCGGAGCTCGGGGCGGATATTTATAGCCGATCGGCGCGGCTCTCGATCTTAACGACGGGGCTCGTCGACTTTCCGCCGGACGTTTATAGACGCCGACTCGTCTCGATCTTTAACGTCCGAGCTCGACGGCGCGGATATTTATAGCCGGTCGGCGCGGCGCTTCGATCTTTAACGACGGGCTCATCGACCTTCCGCTCGGACGTTTATAGACGCCGGCTCGTCTCTTGATCTTTAACGCCGGAGCTCGGCGGCGCGGATATTTATAGCCGGCGGGCGCGGCTCTACGGGGTTCGTCGACTTTCCGCTCGGACGTTTATAGACGCCGGCTCGTCTCTCGATCTTTAACGTCGGAGCTCGACGGCGCGGATATTTATAGCCGGTCGGCGCGGCTCTCGATCTTTAACGACGGGGCTCGTCGACCTTCCGCTCGGACGTTTATAGACGCCGGCTCGTCTCTTGATCTTTAACGTCGGAGCTCGACGGCGCGGATATTTATAGCCGGTCGGCGCGGCTCTCCGGTTTAACGTCTGGGCTAGACGGGCTTTTTAAGCCTAATTTGGACAACGTTTACCTGGCCGAACGGCACAGGGTCTTCGGAATTGAGCTTTTGGCTCGTACAATATACCTCCGGCTGAGCAGCTCGGGGCCTTCGATCCTTGTTGACGATGCCTTATATTTGTTTTCTTGATTTTTCATTTCTGCATTTCAAGTATTCAGTCGAAAAAAGTACACAGGATGATTTACATAGGCACACCTTTCACCCTGCCCGGTAAGGCTGGAGGTGGTTCGTGCTCCACGGCCTATCTAGCTGCCGACCTTCCTCATCTTCCAAATAATCGCACCCGAGCGAAGCTTCTCGATGATTTTGAAGGGACCTGCCCACGGAGCTTCAAGCTTGCCGACGTCGCCGACCGGCTTGACTTTCTTCCAGACAAGATCGCCAACCTGGAATGACCTGGGAATGACGCGCCGGTTGTAGTTTTGCTTCATCCGCTGACGGTATGCCATCAGCCGAACGGACGCCTTTGCCCTCTCCTCTTCTACCAAATCCAGCTCCATGTTTCTCCGTTCGGCGTTGTCATCATCGTAGCTCTGGATCCGGGCGGACTCAACGCCGACTTCAACCGGAATGACGGCCTCGCCGCCATATACCAAATGGAACGGTGTGACTCCTGTCCCTTCTTTTGGCGTCGTTCGGATGGCCCACAAGACGCTCGGCACTTCATCCGGCCAACTTCCTCCCAAATGGTCGAGCCGAGCGCGCAGAATACGGAGAATTTCCCGGTTGGCCACTTCAGCTTGACCGTTGCTCTGAGGATAGGCCACGGACGTGAAATGTTGCTCAATGCCGTAGCTTTTGCACCAATCCTCTAACATCTTCCCTGTGAACTGCCGCCCGTTGTCGGACACTAGTCGGCGAGGGATGCCGAACCGACAAATGATGTGTTGCCAGATGAATTTTTTAACCATTTGTTCAGTGATCTTTGCTAGCGGCTCGGCCTCCACCCACTTGGAGAAATAGTCTACCGCCACTAGTAAGAATTTCCTCTGCCCGGCCGCCATCGGAAATGGACCGACAATATTCATTCCCCATTGGTCGAACGGGCATGAAACGCTTGACGCCTTCATTTCTTCGGCCGGTCGGTGGGAGAAGTTGTGATACTTCTGGCATGAAAGGCAGGTAGATAGTGTCCGAGCGACATCTGTTTGTAAAGTTGGCCAAAAGTATCCGGGCAAGAGGATCTTCTTGGCCAACGAGCGCCCGCCCGGATGACCCCCGCATGATCCTTGATGTACTTCCTGGAGGATGTAAGCTGAGTCCTCCGAGCTTACACATTTCAGCAACGGGCGCGAGAAAGCTTTCTTGTAAAGCTGATCTCCGATGAGTGTAAACCGACCGGCTCTTCTTCTGAGGAGCCGGGCTGCATATTCATCGGAGGGTGTGGTGCCCGAACGGAGAAATTCTATAATAGGTGTCCTCCAGTCGCTTGGAAACGTGAGGCCTTGCATCCGGTCGACGTGCGCCACCAGCAGTACTTTTTCAATTGGTTGCTGAATGGCAACTGGCGTTATTGAACTCGCGAGTTTGGCTAACTCATCGTCTGCCTGGTTCTCCGTTCGGGGAATCTTCTGAATAAGAACCTCTCGGAAAGTAGCTTTGAGCTTTTCAAAGGCCTCAACGTAGAGTTTAAGCCGAAAGGTGCCAGAAAGTTGTTGAGCGGCCAACCGTGAATCCGAATAGAGAGTCACCCGACCGCACCCACATGCCGTGCCGCCTGCAATCCGGGCCTCATACTCCGCTTCATTGTTGGTAGCTTTGTAATCCAGGACGGATAGGTGCATCTTTTCTTCTTGAGGTGAGAGCAACAATATTCCAATCCCACCGAGTGGAGGACCCATCCACATATATTCTCCACATAGCTTCCTGCTCTGCACTTCGATCACAAAATCAGCCAAGGATTGCGCTTTGATCGCTGAGCGGGGCTGGTATTGGATGTCGAATTCACTTAGTTCTGTTGTCCACTTAATGAGCCGTCCGGACGCTTCTGGATTCAACAGTACTCTTCCTAGTGGACTGTTCGTCCGGACAATGATGGTGTGAGCCAAGAAATATGGTCGAAGGCGCCGAGCGGCTAGAACCAAAGCAAAGGCCAACTTCTCGAGCCCGGTGTAACGAGATTCAGCATCTTTTAAAATGTGGCTCAGAAAATACACCGGCTGTTCCTCGCCGCTGGACCTTACAAGTGCCGAGCCTACAACATGCTCGGTTGAAGACAGATAAACATAAAGTGACTCACCCCCGATCGGCTTGGCTAGTACAGGCAGAGAATTAAGATATGTCTTCAATTCTTCGAATGCTCGGTCGCATTCCTCGCCCCAGTGAAATTTAGTGGCTTTGCGTTAAATTTTGAAGAAAGGGAGGCTCCGGTCGGCAGTTTTGGAGATGAATCTGGACAATGCAGTTATCCGACCGGTCAACCGCTGTACTTCCCTTGTATTTCTTGGAGGCGGCATGTCTTGTAGAGCTTTCACCTTGCTGGGATTTGCTTCGATTCCCCGCTCGGTCACTATGTACCCCAAGAAACGCCCTCCTTTTGCTCCGAACAGGCACTTCTGGGGATTTAGCTTGACTTCATATTTGCGAAGCGTTCGGAAGGTTTCTTCCATGTCCTTGAAGAGATCGGCCGCTCGGACGGATTTGATAAGAATGTCGTCCACATAGACTTCCAGATTACGCCCGATCTGCTCCCTGAACACTTTGTTCATCAAGCGTTGATAGGTGGCCCCGACATTCTTCAATCTGAACGGCATCACATTATAGCAATATGTGCCGTTACGAAGCTTACTTTTTCTTGATCTTCCCGGGCGAGCGGCACTTGATGATATCCTTGGTAGGCGTCAAGCATGCAAATTAATTCGCAGCCGGCCGTAGAGTCCACCAGCTGATCTATCCGGGGCAGGGGATAAAAATCTTTGGGGCATGCTTTGTTTAAGTCCCGAAAGTCGATGCAGACTCTCCACTTGCCGCCCGGCTTGGAGACCAATACTACGTTGGCCAGCCAGCTTGGGAACTGCACCTCGCGTATGTGGCCGGCCTCCAGAAGTTTCTCTACTTCCGCCCGGATGATGGCATTCTGCTCGGCACTGAAATCCCTTTTTCTCTGCTTCACTGGCCGAGCATCCGGTCGGACATGCAACTCATGCTGCGCTAGGTTCGGCGAAATTCCGGGCAACTCATGTGTCGACCAGACGAAGACATCATGATTTCGTTGGAGGCATTGGATCAGTTCCTCCTTTTGCTTCTCCTCCAGATCAGAGGCGATAAAAGTCGTGGCCTCCGATCGGGTCGGATGGATCTGAACCTCCTCCTTTTCATCATAAATTAAAGCAAGAGGTTTCTCAGTTATGGCGTGTACCTCGATTCGGGGCGCCTTCCGAGCGGAATTAGCTTCTGCTCTGACCATTTCGATGTAACATCGCCGAGCTGCTAGCTGGTCTCCTCGTACTTCTCCCACTTTGTCCTCCACGGGGAACTTGATCTTCTGATGGAAGGTTGAGACGATCGCTCGGAATTCGCTGAGCGCCGGTCGTCCCAAAATGACGTTGTAGGACGAGGGAGAGTCGACCACCTCGAAGTTTGTTGTCCTTGTCCTCCTGAGCGGCTCCTCTCCCAGCGAGGTAGCCAGCCGGATCTGTCCGATCGGCTGAACTTCGTTGCCCGTAAACCCGTATAGCGGGGTCATCATGGGCAGCAACTTGGCTCGATCAATTTGCAGCTGATCGAACGCCTTCTTGAACATGATGTTGACCGAGCTCCCTGTGTCAACGAATATGCGATGAATAGTGTAATTTGCTATTACCGCTTTAATGAGCAGAGTGTCGTCGTGGGGCACTTCAACTCCTTCTAAGTCCCCAGGCCCGAAAGTGATCTCCGGTCCACATGCTCGCTCTTGGCTGCAACCGACTGCGTGGATTTGGAGTTGCCGGACGCCCGCCTTTCTGGCTCGGTTGGAGTCTCCTTCGGTTGGCCCACCAGCAATAACATTGATCTCACCTCGGGAAGTATTGCCTCTGTTTTCCTCTTCCTGAGCGGACGGTCGGGACCGTTCTCTGGACGCTCGGCGATTCTCCTGGCTTAGAGAACGATGACGATCGGGCGTATGTTGATGTCGCCTCTCGGGGCGGGTCCGGTCGGCTTCATGGGTCCTTTGTCTCCTGTCGCTGGGAGGAGACCGTCGTTCGGCATTCTTTGGAACGGGATTAGCCACGAAGGGAAGACTTCAACAATCTTTCGTGTTGTGCGTATCCGTCCGGTGGAAGGAGCAGAACATAGGGGTCCATCTCTTCTTTGGCTTGGGCCGAGCGGCAGCTACTTCTTGAACTTGGGACCTCCCACGAGGGGAGCGGACTGCTTCGGCCTTTGGTCCTCTAGGCGGCTGCTAAGCGTCGTGCTGTTTCCGTTCGGCATGCATAGGTGCCCGCTCGGTTGGAGTTTCCTTTTTCCGGGCGACTTGCGCTTCTTCCACGTTTATGTATTCGTTAGCCCGATGTAGCATGTGATCATAATCTCGGGGCGGCTTTCGGATGAGCGACCGGAAGAAGTCCCCATCCACAAGGCCTTGCGTGAAGGCATTCATCATCGTCTCTGATGTGGCCGTTGGGATATCCATCGCCACTTGGTTGAATCGCTGGATGTAAGCTCGAAGCGATTCTCTCGGCTCTTGCTTGATGGCGAACAAGCTGACGCTTGTCTTCTGATAACGCCGACTGCTGGCGAAGTGGTGGAGGAAGGCCGTTCGGAAGTCCTTGAAGCTAGTGATGGATCCATCCGGCAGCCTCCGAAACCATCGTTGAGCCGATCCCGAGAGAGTGGTAAGAAAGACTCGGCACTTTACTCCATCTGTATATTGATGGAGCGTAGCTGTGTTATCGAACTTACCCAGATGATCATCTGGGTCTGTTGTTCCATTGTACTCGCCGATCGTCGGAGGCACGTAGTGCTTGGGCAGAGGGTCTCGTAGAATAGCCTCCGAAAATTGGCGATTGATCCGCTCGGGAGATGAGTCCGCTCGGGGAGCTTTCCCCTTTCTGTCGTCTCGCCTAGGCATTTCGTCGGAAGAAGATCCTCTATCTCTTCGAGTCGGTACGGCTTCAGGGGTGCGAAATAAGGCCCGATGGAATGCGACGGTGGCTGGAGGTGCTTCCGCTCGGCCACCCGACGCAGATGTTGCTTGTTGCTCCGGCCGCTCGGCCGCTGCTTTCTGTTTTTGCTCCACAAGTTTGGCGGCCCTCATCTCGACCAGAGCGTCGAGTTCTTCTGTTGAAAGCGCCACCGTGTGTTGTCGTCCAGCCTCGTCCATCGTTTCCGTTCGGATACAGGTGCGTTCCCACAGACGGCGCCAATTTGATCCTGTCCGAACCAGGAGTCAACGGACACTGGGCACGTGGCGCTCCCTGCTGGATCCTCGAGTGCTCCGGCGAACCTGCAGCAAAACCGAGCCGGGAGGGGTGCCCCGGCGACGGCCCTCCGACGCTCAAGTTAGGCGAGGAATAACAAAAAGGTGGCCTCAGGATGAAGACTTGCGTACCTCCGGTGAAGAAATAGAGACCTTATATAGACCTCTCGAAGGAGCCTGGGCGCGCCAATCAAAGCAATCACCTGCTTTCGACCATGCCCAGGTATGGGTCTGTCAGAAAGACGTCCATAAGGCCATACCGCTACTGTATCAACCTCTCCATGATGTGACGGCGAGATCCTCCATCGTGGACTTTTGTGTACGGCGTAATCATCAGACATGCTTTGCTGACATCCCATATCCTGAGCCGAACGAATAGGCCACTCGGCTAACCCTCGTACCCTCGCCCTTATCCTGGCCGAACGGACCACCCGCTCGGCCCTTCGGTCCCAGCCGGGCAGACGCCCCGCTCGGCCATTCGGTTCTCCCGCCTTGGCGTCGGAAACCCAAGCTCATGGCTGGGTTATCTTTGGTTCCGCTTGGACCTACTCAACCACTCGGCGCGGCCATTAACCGCTTAGTCAGCCCTTCATCTGTCTTCAAGCTGAGACCCTTTAGGAAGTGGATCCTCCAATTTTACCGTCGGATCAGATGCATTAAAGATGTTATCTAGATCAATATGTAAATTACTAACCAAATATGTGAATTTAAAAGGATAATATTGAGTTAAAAATTAACTTAGTTAATACATGTCCAATAGAATACTTTGACAAAATTCAAACTTAAAATGTAAAACTGAAAGATAAAATAGAATTATTAGAATTTGAATTTTTTCTGAGTTTTAAATTTTATAAATTATGGAAGACTTAATTGGTATTTACGAAATCATATGGACCAAATTATAAAAGTACCTAGAAATTATATTTCTAAAAATTATTTAATTAATCCAATATGTAACAATTTATTTTAATCCGAAAATCAGTTCTAAACTATTAAATTAATTTTTATATGCATGCTTGAATTTATTATAGTTGATTTTAATTGCTCGGTATAGGTTTTAATTTTTGAATTTGTTATCTATCAGTATAAAAGGAATTTTTATACCGTTAAATAATTTTCTATAAATTTTTTAACAAAAAATATATTTCTAAAATTAAAAATTTTAAAGGATTGATTTAAAAAAAAACTTAATTTTTCTATAGGTAATCATTATATTTTTAATGTTAAGAAAAATTATTAAGATTTTTTTAAGTCAAATGTTTTTAAGTATTTATATTAAAAAATAACTATTTTTTACAAAGATATTTATTTTGGTTAAAATAAAAATATTTTATTCATTAAAATTTTTATCATGATAAAAATGCTTCAGTTTGACATTGAATAAAATTTTTAGGATTTTTTTGAAAATTAAAAATATTTTTTCAAATTAATTTTGGTAAAATTAAGCTTTAATTGTTAAAAATTATTTTATGTGAAAAATAATTTGGGTAAAAATATATATTCTTGAATATTCTGTGTACAACCCCTAGAATTTTTTATTTTGTTTTTTTTGCTTTTACCCTTTTTGTTGGAATGATCACATAGAGAAAAAAATTAGAAGGGTTAAGTTGAGGGAGAATTTGTAACATTATTTTCGTAAACATGAACTTTATTGTAAAATTTAATATTATACTTTTTATAATTTAACTATCATTATTTGCTTGTTAGCCCTAACTTAACTTAGATTGATAGTTGATACACATTAAAAAGAGAGAGATTGTAAGTATCTTGAGTTACTTTTTGATGTGAACAACCCAGTTAAGTTAAGCTCTGCGAATTTGATGATTTATGTCTAAGTGTGCAAGAACTTAGGAACTCAAGAAGTTGAGGGGAAGATGCAGCAAGCGAGAAGGATGACACGAGAAGGGAGTTGACAAGCTCGGTGCATCCGAGAGACGAGAAGCTATGGAAGAGTACACCGGTGGACGAGAATGACGCGCGCAACGCATCTGAGGGACGAAAAGTTGGGAGGAAGTTTGCTCGAAGAGAAGGCCAGAGTTGGGTTCAGCTAAACTCAACTCTGTATGGCCAAAGTATCATCCAAGCGACCAGACGAGAAAATGATCAACTTCTGAGTTGACTTTTTCCAAGCATCTGGACTAAGTCTAAGCGCTCAGACTCTAGATGTCTAGATCCTTTCTATGCACCAGGAAGGGCGACCACATCAATATTGTTGTTGTCGAAGAGGATCAGCATGGGATCCAAGTCAGCAGACTCCAAGCACTCAGACCGGATCCAGGCGCTCGGACCGGGTATAAGTGCCCGAGAAGTTTAGAATTGTTGGAGAAAGTCGTTGTGGAGTGGATCAACTTAATTAAGTCCAGACGCTCAGATCAGATCCTAGTGTCTGGGAAGTGCCACGTTAGCAAACAGCTAAATTCAATCAGTAGACTATAAATAGAGCTCTGATACCCGAAGCTCAAAATAACACATTTATACTTTTAATTCATAATTTAATTTTAAGTCTTAATTTTAAAAGTATGTAAGAGACTATTCCGCTTTTAATAAAAGATACCTTTTTAGTGGAGCTTTCACTATTGTAGACTAATTATTTTTTTTAATGGTAAACCAACTAAATATATTGTGCCTATTATATCTAATTTATGTTATTAAGGACCGAAGATATTTATATGAGACAACATTTAATGGACCCAAGAAATCAAAAATTTTCCCACTCTTTATTAAAATGACGCCTAATTCACCTCTCTATTTCCCTTTTTATTTATCTATTTATTATTTAGAAGAAAAACCAATTAAAAGTTGTGTCATGCACACTCTGTTTTAGACAATAATCCAAATTTGATTGATCTCCAACCCTCTTTGTCTATATTTTTCCTTTTTTTTTGAAAAAAATATATGGAGGTGGTGTCACCCACATGGACTTGTAAAAGAGATGGCGATTGGCATGATTGATATAGATGCCAAGGAGCTATTCTTCTTACTAGTTCAACTAGTCAATTATCGTGTTTTACTTTATTAGTAGTCTTATATCATGCATTAAGGAAATAAGTGGTGTAATCCATGTGTCATGCTCATTCAATAATCATGTTAAAGTGATATCTAAGTTGGCATCTAACCTCCCATATAAACAGCCGTTGTGATATGTCAAAGCGCTACCAATCTTTACCTATATATATATATATATATATATATATATATATATATATATATATATATATATATATATATATATATATATATATATATATTATAGAAATTATTTTTGTTTATATTGTTATTTGTATTGTTATCTAGAATCATTCGAGTGCATTTGCAATTGGTAGCTTAAGGATAAGGCAGAGGCTCAAGAGTCATTCAGATAACGATTGTGTGGAGCATCTCATAATTAGTTATTTTATTAAACTTTAATTCCAATATGAAAAAAAATATCACACAATTGGTAAAATTCCAACAAGAGTAACTCAAAAATTACAAGGAGCTCTTTATTATTATTTTCGTGAAAAATCACTATAATTTTTAAAAAATATTTTTATTTTTTATCCCTCTTATTTCATTATTATTATAGTAATTTTATTCAAAATTATTATAATATATACTAATATTATAATAAGGATATTTTTGATAAAAAAAAATTTATTTATATATTTTTAAAATTTGGATTTTTTTTATGATAATAAAGAAAATAAGAGGTTGATGAGATATAATCTTATAAAATCTCATCTCAATCAAATCTAATGAAATCTACCGCTAAAATAATTTTGTCTAGTCAAGATCAAGAAAATGATCTAATCAACCCCATCCTAATTTTTTTCTTCTTGTTTTTTTCCCCCTTGACAATTACCTTTCATAAACTTGACTTATCTCCTCATCTCTCATTCATGTGGGTGTAACGGTGAGAAATATGATGAGAATTTTTATCAAATCTAGAACACTGGAGCCACTTGGGACGAACTCATTAGCCTAAGAGTTAGAACATATTGGAAATGACAAGAGATTTGGAGAAATGTCCTTGTCAGCTTTAGTGGATGGTGTGGCCAATTTCAAGTTGATGATAGATCAGATGTAGATGGTGAATCAATAACATAATAAAATAATCTATATAGTACAATTTTGATAAAATCTACCCTGCTTTAATTCAAAGCAATAATGATAAATAAATAAACAAAAGTAAGAATGCATGATTGACACAGTGATCAGTGCCAATAATTGAGGAGACATGCGGTCATTGTGTCAAGGCCAAAAAATAAAAGATACCTGATTAAATTTATACTACAACAAAGAAAATATCTTTATTATTTATACACTTATTTTACAAGAGATGAGAATCTAGTTGAAAAGTATAAGCTGCAAGAATTTTCTTGACAGGAATATCTAACCTAATTTGATCCATCAATTGCCCCTTCTTTTGGGTAATTAGGTATCAAAATCTCCCCTTTGAATTGTCGTCCAACAAGAAGATAAAATTTGCTTTTGCCCTTTAGTTGGAAAAAATCAGAACTTGACATGAAATTAATTTCATATTAATTATTTTTTTAGTTTTTTAGGGTAATTAATGAGTTGGCATTCTTGATCATATCTATCCTTCACTGGACTTGGAACGTGCAGTGGACTAACTACAGTGAGACAGACACTGCCAATGCCTAGCCTGGTCCCCAATTAAGTGTACCAGATGATAATGTTGTCACATGCATTTTCCAAAGTAATATTCTAAGAATATTTTTTTATTATTATTTTTATATCAATTAAGAAAAAAATTATATTTAGCTTCCAATAAAAATTCTTTATTTGATTTGTCCTTTAGGAAAACAGGGCAGTAAGCTTATCGGTACTCTCATGCTGGCTGGCTGGCATGCATGCACACTACAGAAATCCGTCAGCATCTCAATGAAGAAGGAAGAAAGAGGGGCCAAGACTAAGCGGTGCAATCACCTGGCGGTTACGAGAACCACGGCTCCCTTCTATTTAAAGACCCAAAGGAGCTCTTCAAATCTTGTAAAGGCACTCACAACTCTTACCTTTTTCTCTCTCAATGGATCCCTACAAGGTAGGCAATCTTAATGATCTTTAATTTAGCTATTTTTTCTCACTTGGAAAAAAAATAATTTCTTTCAATTTCATTAATTTTATTTCTTTGGGATGTGTAAATCAATCGTGCATGGGAACGTTGAATTCTTTAATTTCGTATGTATGTCTCGATGCTTACGTACGATCCGCTGTGGTCGATGATACAGGAAGGATCGGGAAGTAACAGCTCATTGGTCCAAACAGGGGCCCCACAATCCTAAACCGAGAGTATAGATCGTGCGGATCGTGGATCCTCGTGTTTGGACCAATGGCTGCCGCGCCCGATCCGCGACGGGAACCGAACGCTCGTAGTTGTCGTAGTAGACTTCGTAGTCGTCGTTGGTCAAACAAATTTCAAATTTGTATTTTTTAAAAAAAAAAATTACTGGAGATTGTAAGTATTGTTTATTTATTTATTTACTTAATTAATTTATTTTAAAATCTGTTGATAGTTCCGTCCCTCGAGCTCCTTCGACACCAACTTCACCACCACCAACGCCGGTGGGCCTGTGTGGAATGATGACGTGGCGCTCACTGTCGGATCTAGAGGTATGATTGTCTACTTTCTATCAGTATTTTTTAAAAAAATTATAAATTTTTTATAATTTATTTATTTATTTTTGAATTTTTAGGCCCGATTTTACTGGAGGACTACCATCTGATCGAGAAGATCGGGCACTTCGCCCGGGAGCGGATCCCGGAGCGGGTGGTGCACGCGCGCGGCGCCAGCGCCAAGGGCTTCTTCGAGTGCACGCATGACGTCACCAACCTCACCTGCGCCGACTTCCTCCGCGCCCCCGGCGTCCAGGTTCCGGTCATCGTCCGCTTCTCCACCGTCATCCACGAGCGCGGCAGCCCCGAAACCATCCGCGACCCCCGCGGCTTCGCCGTCAAGTTCTACACCCGGGAGGTCTGCAGTCGCGCGCCAACTGTTCGATGGAGTGTCTGAAAGAATTTTTTAACCTGATTTTTTTTTTTTTTTGTTTCTCTGCTCGTCGTCGAACAGGGGAACTGGGACCTGCTCGGGAACAACTTCCCGGTGTTCTTCATCCGCGACGGCATCAAGTTCCCGGACGTGATCCACGCCTTCAAGCCCAACCCCAAGTCCCACATCCAGGAATACTGGCGGGTGTTCGACTTCCTGTCGCACCACCCGGAGAGCCTCCACACCTTCTTCTTCCTCTTCGACGACGTCGGCGTTCCCACCAACTACCGCCACATGGAGGGCTTCGGCGTCAACACCTACACCTTCATCAACCGCGAAGGCAAAGTGAACTACGTCAAGTTCCACTGGAAGCCCACCTGCGGCGTCAAGTGCCTGCTCGAGGACGAGGCCATCGTCGTCGGCGGGAAGAACCACAGCCACGCGACGCAGGACCTCTACGACTCCATCGCCGCCGGAAACTACCCGGAGTGGAAGCTGTTCGTTCAGGTGATGGATCCGGACACGGAGGAAAAGTACGACTTCGATCCGCTGGACGACACGAAGACGTGGCCGGAGGACCTGCTGCCGCTGCAGCCGGTGGGCAGGCTGGTGCTCAACCGGAACATCGACAACTTCTTCGCGGAGAATGAGCAGCTGGCCTTCGGGCCGGGCCTCGTCGTGCCGGGCATCCACTACTCCGACGACAAGATGCTGCAGTGCAGGGTGTTTGCCTACGCTGACACGCAGCGGTACCGGCTCGGCCCCAACTACCTGATGCTGCCGGTGAACGCCCCCAAGTGCGCCCACCACAACAACCACTACGACGGACTCATGAACTTCATGCACAGGGATGAAGAGGTGCTCGACTATATCCAAGATCCATCTTTAATCTTCAGCAGATCCTAAAATTGTTCTTGCTCTTGTTGTCCAGGTGGATTACTATCCTTCCAGGCACTCTACGCTCCGGCATGCAGAGAGATTCCCAATTCCAAACCGCATAATTACTGGCAGGCGTGAGAAGGTCAGTCTTTCTTTTTTCTTCTTGTTCTTCTTCTTCTTCTTGCAGAGTATCTATATGTTGTCTCATGAACGCAGACTATTATTCCCAAGCAAAATGATTTCAAGCAACCTGGAGAGAGATACCGCACCTGGGCACCTGACAGGTAAAACTGCTCAGTGATCTTTTTGTTTTCTGCAATCAAAATCTAAGCTTTAGTTCTCGCCATGCCTCAGGCAAGAGCGTTTTGTCCAGCGATGGGTAGAGGGACTATCCCACCCCAAGGTCAGCCACGAGCTCCGCAGCATCTGGGTCAACTATCTGTCACAGGTAAGAACTCCCACCTCAGAGCAGAGATGAATTAACAGTTGGATTTGCATAGATTAACACTCTGTTAAATGTGGTTGCAGTGCGATGCGTCTCTGGGGCAGAAAGTGGGAAATCGCCTCAACATCAAACCGAACATGTGAGGAGGATGATACAGAGACATCATGAACAGCACTTTGAGCATGTGAAGCCAGGGGAGTGGAGAGACAGTCTTGCTTGTTCCATTACGAATAATATTACTGCTAGTTCCGTGTAATCAGCCAAGCATGTTTACTTGGCTTTATTTGTACTATGAAACAAAATGATCATAATAATGTTTATATAATTACGGTCGTGGTTGAACTTGTCCATTTCGTAATATTACTTAATTCAATAATCAACCATTTCATGGTTCCTTGAGCAACTCCTGAAACAATGAACGGTTTCCAAGAGCTGTGATGTGCAATCCGTCCCTGCACATACGACAATTCAATCGAGTTAATCTTTTTATAACATTCTGAATTGAAAGTGGGAAGTAATAGCTTAAACACGATGGAGGCCGTCCATTATAAGAATTTGAGGAATGAGATGAATGCTAAATGTCTTCTCCCAGTTTGAAAATTGTTGTATCTTCGTCCGTATGTCAATGAGGCCAAATTGTTTGGCGACGGTACTGCATGCTCTTGCGTAAGTTGCCGTGGCTGGATTAACTTTTTCTGGTAGCACGGCTGCATTAACTTTTTCTGGTAGTCCTGATCTGTTTCTATAAGGGAATCTGTATGAAATCATTCGATGATATTGCAGAAATTTTTAAAAAGATAAATAGTTGCAGACGGTAGATGTAGAATATATAGTACTTACCGGAGCAGTGTGATAAGAATCACTAGAGCTGTGTGATAAATGCCTCGTGTGATATGTCATTAGAGTTTTGTCCCTCGGATAGCGCATGAAGTGTTATTATTATGAAGTATGAGGTTTGAATGTCGATAAAATCAAAGTAAATATCTTCCTTATGTATTAGTCATTATTCCAAAGGTTAATAATCACCTGTGATTTACCTCCTCCATGTTGACCCTGAGACGGATTGACAAGGATGCTAAGAGTAAATGTATTCATCTTTTACCACCACTAAAACTGTGTGATAAGAATCACCAAAATCAAGGCCATTTTGGCTGAAACGACATGCATGATCATGATTTCTGACGATTAATGATTAAATCCATCAATAATTTTTTTTAGAATTTTCAATATACCATATTAATAATACATCATAAATATAAAAATTTCTTAGGACATTCTCAATAGTTAAACTTATCAATGATTTTTTTTATAATTTTTAATATACCACATTAATAACATATCACATGTATAAAATTTTACTATTCTCTCCGTAATTAAAAATCTTCATGCAATTTTTTTTATGTATCCCACATTATAAATCACATATTTTTATTTATTATTTTCTCATTTAATATCTTTATATAATTTTTATTTGATATTTTAGTTAATCAGGATCTTTAATTTTATTTATTTATTATTTATAATTTATAATTAATAAATTAATTAATTTTTTATTTTAAATTTAATTAAATATATAATTTTTATTAATATTTAATTTACTTATAAATTTAATTAAATTACAATAATTTGTATATATTTTTTAACTTATCTCAAATGTATTTATTTTCAAAAAAAACCATTTTAATTATTACTAACTACTTATAAAATAAAATATTATAATTAAATATTTTATCAAATAATTTATTTTTTAATTATTTGGAATGAGTTAATCATGTACATTAATTACGGACTCCACAAGAGGAAAAAAATAAGTTTAAAAATTTAAACCTGCTCTTGAATTAAAAATCTCAAACCTCTTGTACACAATTATAAAAGTTTTTGTATTAAAATTTTTTAATTTTATAAACTTTTGACAAAGCTTACATTAGAGATGCTCTTGCTCTGATTTAGGTTAAGCAAATTAAAGGCATCTAAAATAAAAAGTTAAACAAAAAAGTTCTAATCATTGTTGGTGCAATATTTGAAGTTTGTATTTCAAAAGCAACAATGAAATTTTAAAGTTACTTTTTTCTTGAAATTGATGTAATATGTATGTAATTATACAATTATATGTTATTAATTAGACCATTAAAAATTATTTAGAACTTTGACTAGAGATATTTTTTTTAGAATATTAATGTGCTCTGATATCATATATTAGAATCATATTTTTTTTTTTTTTGAATTCTAACAAGGATAATGCTAAATGGCCAGAATCTGGCTAGTTAAAATCAATACATACAAATGTACACATGGGTATTTTAGTAATATCATCTGTGTATATTAATTACATGCATGTACATGTATATATTTTAATTGAAGGATAAAAAATTTTAATTGATCAGATTCTTACCAACAACAATTACTCAAACCTTGCGTGAGGGAATTTAATAGTGTACTCAAAGAGAGGGTGTACTCAAACCTTGCGTGAGGGAATTGCTAAACAAAACCACCTCGAAACACGACGCCATCTCCTATGGCTAACTTCTGTTTTTTACCATTCTCAGATTAAAAATTCAAGACACGCCAGTCAGCAGTATATATATAAATTATAAGCTCGAATTATTCGAATTAGTAGAAACGGACAATGCCTTCTTAAATCACACAATAATTACAGTTAGAATTAGAATTGGAAATTAATTTTAAATTATAATGTGTACAACTTTTAAATAGGAGAAAATCAACTCTAATTGAAATAATTACTATTATAAAATCAACTCTAATATTGTGAATAAAGACCTATAATATAACATATTGTGAGTGACTCGAAAGGTAAGATGGACTTGATAGTCAAACTGATGTGACGATCAAAGTGAAACTAAAATAGTAGTTAAAGTTAGGGTATATGTATCAAGATGAACCATCTCTCAGAAGTAGATATCTCAGCATGAACTTGGGTGGCCCTAGAGCCGGTCGAATATACGGGGTTTAGATTCCCACTTCTCCTGTGTAAGTCTCTCAGCTTACAATAGGTCGGGTCCTAGAGCCAATCGGACATACGAGACTTAGATTCCCACTTCTCCCGTGCAAGTCTCTTAGCATACAACCTTTCGAACTCTAGAACCGGCTATACATACGAGGCTTAGCTCCCCACTTCTCTTGGGCAAGTTTCTCAGCATATAGCCAGACATAGGAGGCTTAGCTCCCCACTTCTCTTGTGCAAGTCTCTCAACATATAGCCGGTTGGGGCCTATTTTTAGCCGGACATATGGGACTTAGCTCTCCACTTCTCCTATGTAAGTCTCTCAGCAAACAGTCGATTGAGCCCTATAGTCGGTCGGACATACGAGGTTTGACTCCACACTTCTCTTGGATGCGACTTTCAGTTATATCTGTCTAGTCCTAGAGCCAGTTGGATCTTCTCTAGAAGGCATTGTCAAAGAATCATAATAACTTGTCAGGGGATAACAGTTAGTCGCCAGAGAATATTTCCTTATTTTTACATATACATGCAATGGAGCCTTCTTCTACCTTGAGGAGGACTACTATACATACTTATTACTCGACATATTCTGACACATGACGTTCTCTGTCACCTCATTATTACAAAGGTTACGAGAAGCAGTATAAAAAGGGGTACTCTCCATTAGCCAGGTACACGGAGATACTCAAACGCTCACGCGTACACACACACACATCCATACTACTGTTCTACTATTCATCTTCTTCTGCATTCTGCTCAGTTACTGTTCTGACTTAAGCGTCAGAGTACTTGTTGATGCAGCGGGACTGACAAGAGGGGGTGAATTGCCTATAAAATAAAAATTAACCTTTCTTGATCTAACAACTCGGATTAGTAGCACAATTATAACAATAGAAATTTGAACAACTAAAAATAGAAGAGGCCAAGAAATTAACACTACTATAAATGAGCCTAAGGTATTACTTTGGGAGCAACACTTTAGTAAATTATTATCATATATCAAGTTTTAGAAAAAACATGCAATACTTTCAAATAAATGTTGCATTATAACTAAAATGCAACACATTTTTTAGAAGTGTTGCAGTTGATATTAGAAAAGGCAACACTTTTGTAAAAGTGTTGCAATAGTGCAGGAATACGTAACACTTTTTAAATGTGTTGCGGTAGTAGTAATATCTATAGCAACCGGGATGAATGGCATGTTTATTTTTCGCAAACTGCCAGCAACTATTTTTCACCAAACAGAGCTCCCATGCGTGAACAAAACTCGTGACTCCCTCCCTAAACTTGCGACCTCCCTCACGCGAACCTAAACCCGCAACCTCCCTCACGCGAACCCTAGAATTGTGTGTTCCTCCCCTCCATCCACCGAACTTCTCTGCTCTAACCCTAAACTCGCAACCTCCTCCTCATGCTCACTCGATAAATTTTTTCTGTTGCACACCAACCTAAACTCTGTCTCCATTGAACATCTCTGGCGAAGCCCTCTCCACGAACGTCTCTAGCGAATTGAACATCTTCGTCAGGTGTATAATCGTGTGAGAAGTGAGGGGTTTGTGGAAAATTATTATTTGTGGATTTTTCATGGAGATGATCCATTATCATTGAAAACTACAAGAGATTTAGATGATGATATTGTTAGGACCTTTGTGTATGGCTAGAGGAGGGGTGAATAACCTTTTTTTGATTTTTCACCTATAATTTGTTAGCGGAAGCACAAATAGAAATGAAATTGAAAAATAATAAGAGAACAAGGCTAACTCCTCGATTTACTTGGTCTCCACCTCCTTGAGGTGACTAATCCAAGGCACGCACACACCCAATCAAGTTTTACTAAGACCTTCTCCTTTTCAATCCAAGAGTGACAGTGGAGAAACCTTTACAAAATGATCTCCTCCTTTTACAAGATTTTTAATGAGCTTAGGGAGGAGAGAATAAGAGTAGTAAGGCTTGGAGATCACTTGGAAAGCTTAAACAGTAATTTTGAATCGGTTAAGTTGTTCTCTCCAAGCTTCCAACTTTATATACAGTATGTTGGAATTCCTGATACCAGTCGACTGATGAAACATACAGTCGACTGGTAGCACACAACGACTACTGTTTTGTTTAAATCTGTGGAGATCCTGTGCGTCATCATCCCAACGGTATTATACCAGTCGACTGCTAAAACATGCAGACGATTGGTGCAGTCGACTGCATGTTTCAGCAGTCGACTGGTGACTGTGGACTAAGCGAACAAAGACATTCTGTTCGCTCCCAGTCGACTGCATCAGTCGACTGGTGTCCGGAGTTGCCCTTGAAGTCTTCCTCCTCAGCCTTTGTCCCTCAGATGCACTCAAGCTTGCAGCTATTCTTCGTGCCATCCTTCACATTGCTTTGAGGTTCACTTCCCTTCACTCCGTTTGTTTCTTGTCCATGGTCCCTCGGATGCACCATCCTTCACCAATCTTCAAGAGCCTGAGCCATGAGACTTTCCAAGCTTGTGCAATCTACCAAGTCCTGCACAACTTAAGTATATATTAAAACCAATATAAAGCTTAACTTAAACCCTTTGACACACACATCAAAAACAAAGATCACCCTATTTAATCCTAGGTCGATTGTATCAACAGATATTTCAAGAATTCATGAAAATATTAATGAATTATTACAAGATACGATAATTAAATAATAAATAGTATTAATGAAATAAATTTATAAATTTTTTAAAAATATTTTAGAGATTTTTAGAGATTTAAATAAAGTTACTAAAACGTGTCTCGAAAGAAATCTTATTTGAATAATAATTAAATTGGAATTAATTGACTTCATTAAATTATTTAAATCTACGTATGTATATAATGAAAACTAAGTTCCATACCCTAATTCCTCTCCCAATTTCCCTTTCTCACTCGACGTTGCCATCCGTCCCTCTCTCTCTCTCTCTCTCTCTCTCTCTCACTCACCGCGCCACCCCTATCGTCGACGTCACTGCCCTTGCAGCACCACTGATCATCGTCTCCGGTTATCACCCAGCCCAAGTAGTCGTAGGCTGTGTCCTAGCTTCCTTTCGCCGCACTGCCACCATCCCTTCCTCCTCGAGTCAATACCGCCGACCGTGGTGTGAGCGTCGTTGCTGACCCCTCTTCGGCCACAAGCGAGAGCCGCCGGCCTCCCATGTGTGATGCCCTCTCTCCCTCTTGCGCGGCGCTCATCGCGCCTTCGAAGTCACCTATGCCCAATCTCCCGACAAAGTCGTCGTCACCGCTTCGCCTACCTCCACCCTTTTTACCATCACGGAAGGGGGCTACAGACGACTGTTGTGGGTTGTCATCGGAGAGCCGAGACACTGTAGGAAGGAAAGCCACCATCATCTCATGACACGCCACTTGACATCACCATCGCCTCCCCACAACCGATCTCCTCGGAAGTCTACGGGCATCGCCTTCACATCATCGAAGTTGTCATAGCTAGATTGCTCACGATGCAGTTGCCCCGTCGGCCACAGTGAGCCGCCACCATAGAGGAAGGAAGTCGGCTGTCTAATTTGGGTAACAAATCTCTTAACCTAATTTTTGTTGATCTATGTTATCTCTGATTAGAAGTTGAAATTTGGTTGTAGTATATTGATTTGGGTAAATATGGATTGATCAGTGGGTTAAGGATAGACTTATTATCCAATTGATCGTGTTGATGAATTTGGTATGTTTTCATCATGAAAGATTGCTATGATTTAGTTGCTTGAAGGTAGCTTTAACTAATGTTCTCTTGGAATTGTCATCACCTACTACTTTTCAATCCATCTATGAACTAAATTTTATCTTTCAACAATATGAGTAGCTCTAAAATTTTGAACTATCCCTTTCTTTTATCCACCTGTTATGTATAGGACTTATTTTTATTTTTTTCACTAGTTGAACTCTTAATGATTGGACATGATTATTTAGTTTTTTAGTGAAATGTGATTGTTTATTTGAAAAAAAAATACATATGAATGAGCTATACCTATTTACAACGGTTCAATCATGCATGTGTTTGGATATAATACATATTTTTTTATGTTTTGAATGACTTCCAATGATTCAATATGTAATGCAAGACTTCATAATCATAGAAAAGCGTTTCATTTTGACTATGGAAATTACCCACTTGCTACAATTTGATGCTTGAGGTTTAGTTCTTCCTGATGTGGCTTTGTTGGTAGCCATTTATTATTGCTATTGACTTTGCAAGTTTGATGCTCAATTATATAATTTTTTGCTCTGAATTATGATAAGTTTAGCGTCTAATTGCAAATTTATAGCATGAGAGATTACTTGGACTAGTAACATGTGAGTCTTTCGTTGTGTTTATATATATTTTACCTCTTGCTTTTCGCTAACACCCATTTCACTACTATTTCCTTTATTTTCCAAAATTTCTAAGACCAATGTGCTTTCACATGCATTTTTCTCATATAATAGTACTTAGTTTATCATTCTTTATATGGTTGGTTCCTAGTTGTGCTATGAGGTTTGGTACTTCTTTGCAGTTGAGCACAAAGGTTATTTTCCAGTTGAAGGTTGGTGGTTGGATAAGGTGTGTTTAGATATATTGTTAGTTGAGCACAAAGGTTATTACTTTTGCTACATGATCAAATCTCTATTCTTAATTTTATTGTCCACATTGTGATGTTTTTCTTGTAGGCGGCAAGCATTTTGGATAGCTAAGCAGCCATTATAGTTGCGAATGGGAATGAGTGTTACATTTTGGATACTTATGTGATTTTTTTTAAGACAAGCAAAGAGTTTGTATTGTTGGTTTTTTGTAAATGTATAGTTACCTTATTTGGGGGATTCATGAAGGTATTAATTGGTGGCTTTTGTGTAGTGCTTTAGTTGGTTATATATTTGTAGAGGTTAGTTGTTGGGTTTTTGTAAAATTCTTAAGCAGAATATAATGTGGTACAACTTTTGTAATATAATGATCATATTTTGAATAATCTATTTTATATAAATGTGTTTGATTGGATAATAAAATTGCATTATCAATAATATATTGATGAAAAAATAAGTGTTACTACTAATGGGTAAACGTATTACATTTAAAAAAAACACACAAATATAAGTGTTGCATATGAATGAAAAGTGTTGCATATTAGGTTAAAAAAATTATAAAAAGTGTTGTTATTAATAGTCAAAAGTGTTGCAATTGTTTAAGAGTAACAAAAGAATAAGTGTTGTTGTTGGAAGAAAAAAGTGTCGCATATAGAGAAGTGTTGCCTTTGCTATATATCACGACAGTTCAAAAAAGTATTGCATAAAATGATAAAAGTGTTGCATTATATCTACCATGACAGGACCTGATAAGATAGAATGAAAAGCGTTACCTTAGGTATAATGCAACAGTTATATGGTCAAAAACAACACTTTAGGGGTGATGTCTTAACCTCAATTTGTAGTAGTGTAACTTGGTTACAACCTAGATGGTTGTTAATCTAAGACAATGAAGAGTACCAGTATATCTCCTTCGTTGCAGGCGGAGAAGCCTCCTACAGACGTTGACAGCTCAGAAAATAGATTAGGAAAGATTACAAGAGTTGTAGTTACAGTTGTTGTTTATTTCCTAGCTCTAAGGGTCATTTTATAGCTCATGAAAAATCTTATCCAAAAGTGGAAGACGCCTTTAATCGGTTAAGTTTTATCTGAGTGAAGATAAAACTTTATCTTCGCTAACGACTGTCGGAAGGCGCCTTCAAGGGCCGGAAGGCGCATTCGTACTGTTCATTGAAGGCGCCTTCCAAGCATTTGAAGGTGTCGTCCAAGCATTTGAAGGCACCTTCAGTACTGTTCACAAAAGGCTCCTTCAAAGCCTTTGAAGGCGCCTTCAGCACTGCTCATCCGGAAATGGTTAACTTCCCTTGTTAACCATTTTTCACTCCGTTCGCTTGCTCCGGCCATCCGAAATTTAGCCCACCCTAACCCAACTCCGGCCTTCTCCTCGAACAACCTTTCTCCCCGACTTCTCATCCCTCAGACTGCCGCACACGTCCTTCTCATCCGTCGGTGTAATCTTCCACAGCACTTCGTCCTTCGGATGCATCAAGCCTGTCGACTCCCTTCCTGTACCATCTTTCTCGTTGGCTGCGTCTTCCGCTCGACTTCTTGTGTTCCTAAGCTCATGCACACTTAGACACAAGGATCAAATATAACAGAACTTAACTGAACTTGGTTGACCACATCAAAGCTACCCGGGGTACTTACAATCTCCCCTTTTTGATGTGCATCAACTCAAGTTCAAGTTAGGATAAAAAATTATAGTAAAATAAAAGTGATAACAAATTACTTGCAAAATAAGTAAAAAAATAAATTGATTGAAAACAAATAAATAAAAATTCTAAATCCTAACTCCCCTTGAACTTGTACCTGCTTCTCCCCCTTTGATCACATCAAAAAAAAATTAAGAAAAATAAAATAAACTTTTTAGAAAATTTGAAATATTTCTCTAGGGTTACTTTACGCAAATGATCCTGTCCGAATGCTGAATCAACGGACGCTGGGCACGTGGCGCTCCCCGGCTGCTGACGTTGATCTTCGATTGGTAGCGTGAACCTCCGGCGATCCTGCACAGAAGTCGGGTCGGGAAGGGGTTCCCGGCGGCGACCCTCCGACGATCAAGTCAGGCAAGCAAATAGTGAATGAGTGGCTCCCAAAATATCAGAATGCATACCTCCGACGAAGGATGAGGGCCTTTATATAGGGCAGCGGAGAAGCGAGTGTACACATACCAAGGTGTACACGTGTCCGCGGCCCATACCCCAGTGAGGGCTTGTCAGTGAGCTTACCTGACCCATACTGCTACAGTCCAAGTATGTCCTCGATAAGACAGAGGAACCTCCTGTCATAAGATTCGGAGTATGGCCTACATGTGGAACATACCCGCTGTCAGGGAAAGATCTTTTCCCCTTTGCTCGCGATCTAGCGTCCGGCCGGCCAGCTTCCGCTACATCCGGTCGGACGTATGCGGTGGTTTACTTGAGGAGATTCTCAATCACACGATTTGTGGAAACTATTAGCAGTATGCTACCTTATGGCTTTGGCCAAGCGTGCAGTCCGTTCGGCCCTGCTATCTTGTCCACTGAGCGCCGGAACCCTGTTTTTCGACAGGGCGCCTTGAACCATCAACCAGACACCGGCTGACCGGCCGGCCGGTCGGACCCACCCCTCTCCGGCCGGCCTCCTGCCACTTTGACTTCCACATGGCGTTGACTCCACTGGACGGGGGTCCCCTGTTCTTATAACCGAATCAGCAAATATCTGGAAAGAATTTTCAGTAGAAGTTTAAGGGAGAGAAAAAAATCAAGAAGTTTTTAGAATTTTGAAAAAAATCTGAAAATTTTTATACCAGTTGAATGACCATAAAAAAAATTAAACAATATTAAAATTATTTTAAGAGAAAAATAAAGACTGAAAAAAAATTTCTATTTCAGTTAGTTAATTAAATATTTATTTCAATAATTAACTTCCAGGCTGTTGCGAGACACTAGACCTTCTTGGATATTGTAACAACAACTATTTCTATACACAACCTTTTAAAAAAATTAAATATTCAATTTTCCTCTTGAACATTCTTGGTCTATTTCTCAAATATAACACTTTAATCTAAGCATATTTTTGGAATCCAATATAAGTTCCTACTAATTAAAAATTTCTTATGGATATATTTCTGTGATATTTTTCTAATTTAACCTGTGATTTATAATGTACCAGTTGATTTTATCATAATTTCTAAATCTTTATTTTTTTATAGTAATTAGAACATGCATGATTATCTTTCAATCTCTATATTTGTATTTTTAATTTTTAATTTTCTAATTTTAAATTATTAAACAATTTTAGTGAGCATTCATTGGCTAATTGTCTTGTTAAGTCCATATATATTTTTTTAATTTGCACATGTTTTTAGAAAATATTTTGATAAATTCAAAAGATTGTTTGGGAGATAGTGCACGTGCCTTCACTTACCTCGTGTTCTGATGCTCCCCTTTCATCGCAACTTTTCTCTGATGATCCTCCCCTTCATCGATGCTCATCTCTGAGTTACCTGCATCTTCAGGTAGATATTCGGCTATGAGAGTTGTTCCGGTAATTTTCTTGATCTTGAATTCTTCTGACAACGACTCGGTGTCTATCAAGGAGTTGGATTCGACTTTTTCTAGTTCTTAGTAGAGTTTCAAGAACTTTTCCTAAAATTCTTTTGCACTCTTGTATTTATCAATTTTGTCGAGATCTTGGGCAGGCATAACGCTTAGAAGGTGGAACTCAGCCTTACCATTTGCCATGAAATTATTTTGCTATTTTTCAGTCCATCGATACTCCTTAAGGTCTTTTCCTTCTTCACTTTTGGGCATATCAAAATCATACTTGATTGTTAGTAAAATATCGAAATCGGTTTTAAAATATTCCTCCCTCCAAAATGTGAACTCCCCCTAGAACATTGGTGGATAGATACTTGCATCGACCATTTCTTGTGCTTCAGTCGGTGGTTAATCCTTCTGAAATAACCTTGTTTTGATATCATTTGTTGGTGCTGCAAGACCGACAAGAGGGGGTGAATTGCCTATAAAATAAAAAAATAACCTTTCCCGATCTCTCAACTTGGATTAATAGGACAATTATAACAATAGAAATTGAACAACTAAAAATAGAAGAGACTAAGAAATTAACTTGGTTACAACCTAGATAGTTGTTAATCTAAGGCAGTGAAAAGACTAGTAGATCTCCTTCGTTGTAGGTGGAGAAACCTCTTGCAGACGTTGACAGCTCAGAAAATAGACTAGGAAAGATTACAAGAGTTGTAGTTACAGTTGTTTATTTCCTAGCTCCAGGAGATATTTTATAGTTCTTGAAAAATCTTATCCGAGGGTGGAAGGCGCCTTCAAGAGGGTTCAATGCTCCTTCAATCGGTTAAATTTTATTCAAGCGAAGATAAAACTTTATCTTCGCTAACGGTTATCGGAAGACGTCTTTATACTGTTCATCGAAGGTGTCTTCCAAACCTTTAAAGACACCTTCAGTATTGTTTACAGAAGGCGCCTTCAGCATTGTTCGTCTGGAAATAGTTAATTTTGCTTGCTAACCATTTTCGCTCCGTTCTCTTAGGTGATGCTCCAACCATCCAGAATTGAGCTTACCCCAACCCAACTCCGGCCTTCTCGCGTGTCCTTCTCGTCCGCCGGTGTACTATTCCACAACACTTTGTCCTTCGAATACACCTAGTCCATCGACTCCCTTCCTATGCCATCATTCTCGTTGGCTACGTTTTCGGCTCGACTTCTTGTGTTTCTAAACTCCTGCACACTTAGACACAAGGATCAAATATAACAGAACCTAACTGAACTTGATTGACCACATCAAAACTATCTGGAGTACTTACAGTACCTGTACTAGGGACCCCCTCCCTAGTTCTTGCTCTAACATTTCTATGGGCTGTGTCTGTGGTGTGTATGAGTCTACAACTCGTAGCTCGAAGTCTCTCTTCTGTCAATATTCCAACTACCTCATCGGTCCCTCCGTCTACTTGGCTTCCGAACATGATCAGGACTTGTAACCGAAATTTTTTGAACTCCAGAGCTGCTGTCTTTTGGAAATCAAATCCTAATTCAGCTGGAATTGGAAATGGAAACTAATTCCAAATTATAATGGTTACATCAAATTAAATTCAATGAAATTGATTTTTGTCAAATTAAATTAAATTGAGTGTTCTGGGAACGAAAAATCTGATAAATTTATGCTGCGTTTGCTAATACCATTCCAATTAAATGAAACGAGTTTGGTGTCACCTAACCATTCCAATTAGTTAAACAATGGAGTGTTTAGTCTATTACTCTCACAGATTGATTATGGATAGAAAAGAGTTCAAAGAATTGAGATGATTCTAAAAAAATGGATTCAGACATCAAACCGAATCAACCTAAACAATTCAAGATTAAATTCAATTCCTTCATTGAGTATGATTAAGAGATGTTGAAGATAAATTCATGTTATTTTTTTATGTGTTTACTGTTATTGTAATATAAGATAAATTCGACTAATATTACATAGCCGTGGGATTATAAAACCACTCGACCAAGCGGCTGTGATTTTGCAACAAGTGTCTTAGGATCTAACGGTGATCATCTAATCACACTTATCACAATTTAGACGACTTTGAGAATTAATTAGTTTAAATAAATGACATTTGTAGTTATTAAATTAATTTAAAAGTAATCGTGTTATTTAAAACATTCGATATTATTTTTTAAAATGATAAAATATATTTTTGATATTTAATTAATTTTAACTAAAATTTATTTAGTGTCACAAGAAGTATTTTTATGGCAAATGCTTAAATAAATAAATAAATATTATTTATTTCTACTAAAATTATATTTTTCTTGGACAATTATTTGTAATTTTAATTACAATAGTTATTTATACAGTAACCAATCATAAAAAACTTTATTCCTATAAAGTTTTATTTGTTTCAATTTTTTCATGTAAATATTATTAATTAATTGTCCTCAAAATATACTAAAATGAATATAATTTCTCTTAAAATCAGCACGTTATATTAGAATCGAGTATATTTTCTATTAAAATTACCTAGTACAAATAGTCTAAAAATAAATATAATTTCTGTTAAATTCAACACTTTAAACTAGAATCGAATATATTTTCTATTAAATTGAGCACGATTTTTATCCTGTTTAATATAATTCTTCCTAAATTCAACGTCATTTAAAGAAAATCTAATATATTTTTCATTTAATTGAGTACCATTTAAAAAAAATTTAGTATATTTTCCATCCAATTAAGAAAAAAAGAATCGTGCTCAATTTAATAGAAAATATATTAGATTTTAATTTTATATACTAAATTTGAGAGGAATTATATTTATTTTTAAATTTTTTATATTTAAAATATCAGAAATAATTAAGTAAATATGTCCTACTAAAAGCGAAAACAAAATTTTTTTCTATATCTAAAATTTTGTTTCCCACAAATTTTCTCATATTTATACTATATTTTAACTGTATCGGGGCCGCATGAGATTATCGAATCGGCGTGACCTAATTCACGGCCACCAGCAAGAAGGCGATCTCCCCATGGATGGTGCTTTCCTTTCCCAATTTTATTTATACTGCAGATTCCTACCCGCGGGATTACCATGCCGTTGGTCTTGGCGGGGCCACGATTGGCATCGACGTTTATCCAACTAAAATCTAGGCAGAGTGTGGGTAGAATGTAATTGTAGTCGGTCACTGCGATCCCCTGTGCCGTCTATTCGTTCTCTTAGAACATCCTCTACCTCGTCGTTCTTTCTGGGAATCCAGAGCCCGGCGATCACGGAGCCGCGCTAATCGCTCAAGGAAAAGGTAAGCTTTTCGTGCTCCTTCTGACATCGTCAGCGATCTCCCGATTGCTTATCGGTTGCCGGAAGTGCAGCAACGGTGGAGGGAGGGAGGAGCAGGGAGTCATCAAAAGCTCGGCCTTTGGGAAGGAGAGGTGCGGCCTGTCGGATTCGCGCTCCAAGGTGTCGTCCTCGCTCTCTTGCTTTTGTCGTGGTTTAGTATGGGTCATCCTGCCGCGTCTTCCGGCTTTCCCCTGCGCTAATTTCGGTACATGCTTTTCCTATGTGCGGTTCGATGATTCCGGTTGCTACTGTTCTTAGTAAAGTCGTATAGCCCGTCCGGGGCTGTCTTTTTTTTCTCTTTTCCTTCTTTTTCTCCTCTTTTCCGTGTCTTTCTTCGGCGATTGGATGTGGTTTGTGCACGCCATGCCGCTTTGTTTTTCGTTCGAATGGTTGCCGTGAGGTTGTTCATGGATATTGTCGCCGCGCTTTCACCGCAATTATTCGATATGCTTACTTATATCCCCTCCTAGTGATTGCTTGATGGAAGAACCTTCGATTTATTGTGGCGTTTTTCTGGGAGTGCAATTTGTGGACTGCCTTTGACTATGGTGCTATGGGTAAGGTTGTGGTTAGGCCGATTGAGTCTGATGTTTCTTCTCCAAATTGAATTGACGTTTTGACATAAAAGATAATTCTTTTTGTCTTTCTATCTAGTCTTCTTTGCCAAATCTATAAGTCAACATTTGGGAAGATGGCATCTTGGATACAGTTATAGGGGAGTTTCATCTGCAGTGGACTGATGACAAGTTTTGCCATTTTATGTTATATCTAAAGTAGCGAAGCTACGTGCTTAGGATTGAATTTGAATTTGATTGTGCAGATACCCATCCTTCTTCCACAGACCTTATTTTGCTCGAAGAACATCCAATCTTAGGTTCTACCCACTTATTTGTTGACACATCCATTTAATATGGAATAAATGTGACGGGCAATAAGGCTTCTGAGAACATGATTTAGCTCTTTCAGAGAATCCCTTTGTAGAAACTATCGAGATTGCTTGTTATGATTCATCTTAATGGAGAGCTCCTTTTTTTACTCATTAAAAACCGATTCAAGTTTTCCTCTTTTTGTATTCATAGTCACTCTTATCCTTTTTGAGGATAGTTCCTTGAATAACTAACTCTAATCTCATGCTAACATCTTTAACTCTTCAGGATACCTTTTTGTGGTTGTTTCTTCTAACTTACATGATATGTCATCATATCATTGAGACAGAAGGCATATGTATTATAAACTGTCCATTGGACATTTAAGTTTTACATTTTATTGGATATGCATTGGGTCGTTAGAATTTT
Source organism: Zingiber officinale (assembly GCF_018446385.1). Lineage (NCBI taxonomy): Eukaryota > Viridiplantae > Streptophyta > Magnoliopsida > Zingiberales > Zingiberaceae > Zingiber > Zingiber officinale. Next base: position 82,621,564 of record NC_055995.1, on the reverse strand, counting down.
TCAGAAAATTAAGTATTTTTTTTGGACTTTTGGTGCTTGAAGACACTTTTTGTTAATGCTTTTCACAGATATGTCCCAATGAACTTGTCTATCTTTCTATTGATTGAAACTTTTATGTGCTTCCAGTGTTTTATTTAATAGGAAAAAAATATTAGGCCAATGAATTAAAATAGAAATTCATTACTATGTTTTACTGGATACTGTGCTTCAACAGCAATAAAAGATAGTAAGGTGGCATGTTTTCTTTTTCTTCAAAAGAATTATGCTACTTGAATGTGCTCTTTTCTTGTTGCATTTGCGACTGAATCTCAACATTATCATATGATCCATGTGATTTGTTAGTGTGTGTTTATTTTTTCTTTTTGTACATATATAGGCATAGCCGGCAATGCCGTATGGACATGGCAGGAGAAACAGTGTTATTGAAAAGTTTGCTTATGGGAGAAACAACACGTTATCAAGGAGATTAATAGATCGGACCAATAGCCATACATGTCCAAAAGTAAGTGGCTTTTCTGGAATCCGTAGATTTGATTATCTGAAGCTATGTGTTCGTATAGTAAATTTCTACTAATGTGTAAACGCTTTTCTTCAGGACCTTCAACCAGTTAGATTTGCCCCAACATGTTCTGAACTAAGGTATTCTTTGTTTCTTTTTGGCCATTTATTCTAACAGCTTAGCAATTTTCAGGATGTAGTCACTATTTTTTGGTTAAGAGTTTTGTTCCTATTTGAATTTTCTAATTTTTTTTATAGAAGTTCTTTGCTATTTTATTTCCTCAAATTTCAAATGTATTTTATAACAGTAGTATTCATTTTATCTTTGTGTTGATATTCATGGGTGTCAGGATGCAGGCTGATGCCTAATAATAACAGCTAAAGGGAATTCTGATGCTTGCGTTTTATTCAAAATGATATATATACTGGCATGTAATTGGATATATTGGAAATATTTATCACGCTTAAGTGCAATTGATATTGATTTTTTTTAGAATTGGTTTTCAGATACATACATGATATAATGAATTGAATTATTTTTCTTCTAGGTGTCTCTTTTCTCTCCTCTCTTCTTCTCCGAACTCTTCCTTTTCCCCTCTTTTCTCTTCCTACTTTCAACTTCCACGTGTTTCGTCTTCATTCTCTTACATTTCTCTTGTCTAGCTCATGATGCATCAGTTAGACATTACCTGTGGACCCACTCCACATACTACTTGTATATAGGTACACTTGTTTTCTCTAATGAGGATGACTTTGTAGGTGGGATTAAAGTAAGAATGACTTTGTATCCCTCGCCTATTGGATTCTATGTTCTATCGAGTTGGATTTAGTGGGTTGAGTGGGCTAAACCAAACATCCATCGTTGATAAATTATTTTGTCACTTACTACTTCTAGATAAACCCTGCAAAAGAGCTACTTTTGTGACATCCCACAACATCAGTTAAAATGAAAAAGCATCTACATGTGACATGCCTTGGATCCCTGCATAATGAATATGCAATATGCCTAGAAATCTGTGGTCACATATATTCTTACTTTTAAGAAATTATTAACATTAATTATATTATGAAAATATAATTTAAATAAGCTATCTATTTTTCTTGCAGCTACCAGGTAATCATAACAAAATGCGAATAGGTTTATAATACAAAAAAAAAAAAACTTCGAATTTGAAATTTGTAATCTTTAAAAGTCATATTCATGACTCATCATAATCATAGAGTTCCTAATCATCCCATTACTCATCACTTTCTTCTTCAGAGGTGTGTTATGATTCATTAATTTTCACTGTGAGGTATAAGTGAACGTGATCTACTCTTTTTTTTTTCCCATTGTGATAGTTCATTACATTGTGAAAATGTTGCCACTAATCGCATTTCAAAAGGGTCTGTCAAGCATGACTCATTGTTATTCTTACCCATTAAAAGCATTTAACACTCAATTTGTTATTTTTAGCCATGGAGTTCTTTCCTTATTGTTCTGTTGATTCTCTATATTTGTGTTACAGTACATCAACTACGTTAGTCATCTTTTTATATTTGGTTTGTTCCCAGAGATTATGTTCGCCTAAAAAATAATCTAGTTCGGTATGAGTGAGTCAATGGAAATGCTAAGTTGGGGATGTATATCTAAGCATATATGATATGGTGAAGCATTCCAGATGCATATGCTGATATATGGCTTCACAGACAAATTCTAGAAACAATGGCATTATTTCTTCTGTAGTGACCATTCTGGACTGTGCATTCTCTTTTTTCACATTTTCCTCCTATTCTCTGATGTGTCTCTTTCATTATTTGTCAGGTTACCATTATTCACAGTCCTCTTTGTCGACGCTGATGTGTTTAGGAAGTCATCAAATTTCCCTTCTTTTTTGCCAGACACTACTGTTCAGAAAAAATTTGATCTACATTCACCATCTAATATGGATGGTCACAGGCCATCGTCTCCGGGACTGTTAATGGTTGGTCTCCAGACTGCAAATACAGAATTTTCAAGGTCAACTTATATTTCCAGTGAAGCAAGTAGTTCAGGGAAAAGCACAAAGAATTTGTCTAGTTCTCTAGCCAGTTCAAGTACTCTTTCTTGCTGTTTTACATCAGGTAATTCTTCTGTTTCAATTTGTGATAACACAAATGAAGTTAGCTCAGGTTTCATGGTTAATGACTTTCCAAAAGTGGATAAGAAAGTTAAAAGGAATTCAAGAAAAAAAAGTAAAAAGAAGGGGAAGCAGTATAAACGAGTTGCTTCTAGAACGGGTTCAATTGAGTCTAGTGTTCAATGCAATGGAAACATTTATAGGGCTTCTGCGTCTGAAACATCTACCCCCAGCTCTGTTTATTCTTCAGAAAAAAATCTCTCAGATAATAACTTGTCAGATGAAGCAACACCACATAGATTGTTGGGTACTGATATTATTCTAAACAAGGATGATTGTGAAAATAATAATGAATTTGTAGACTGTCAAAATTTGTCCTCCTGTACATCAAACAGTGCTGAGATGGTTGATACTGAAACAATACCTTCACCTGAAACATTTGCTGGTGACGATTCAGGTCGTGACACTACCATTTCTGTTAATTCATCCTGCACTACTGATGATGCTGCAGTATTTCCATTAACTACTGATGGAAGCGCAAGAGAAGGTCATTGTAAAGAAAATAATATCCACGATGGTAATCCCTTGAACATTCCCATTAATAAAACTTTAGAATGTTGGAACAGTGACATTGATGAGAACTCAAGTGATGACACTGCAATGCAGTTACCTGTCAAGGAGGAAATCGGACCCAGTTCTTCAGAGGGTGAAATAGTTTCACCTTGCAGAGAGATTGCTCATGGCACCTTGACTGATACAACTGCAAGTTTATGTGATTTGGATGCTGAAATATCGAAGGATTGTTATCGCAATAGCACAGATTTGTCAAATGATGTCCTTGATGCTTATAGCAGTACTGAAAGAGCTGATTGCAGCAGCCAAGCTGGGAGCAGCAATGGCTTCCATGTAGTTGTATCTGGGAAGCGAGGTAGAAGATCTAGAAGAACAATTGACAATAGTGGCTTGAGTGGAGATAATAGATCCAGTAATGCAAATATACATAATCATGGGGGCAAAGATAACTATTGCTCCATATGGCAGAAGGTCCAAAAGTTTGAAAAGGGTTGCTCCAAACCTAATGATAGTTTTTCGTCTCCTCACAGAGAGGTTTCAACAAAGGATAATAAGATGAAAACAAAAGGAAATAAATTTATTGAGCCCAAGCAAAAACAAAGTGGAATAACCTACAAATACCCTTGTCCAGATGCAAATTCTACAATAGAGGCAACCCAAGTGGTTCCTAGAGGGTCTAAGACAGGTAAAACACTTTTTAAATCTGCAGTTGGAAATTCTGTTAATGATGTAAAAAGCAAATCTAATACATTTGTTAAACATGCAAAGCATAATCATTGGAGTGGAACTTACACTGGTAAAACTGATGTGCCCAATGGCCAAAAGCATCATTTCCAGCCAAAAGAAGGCCTGCAGAATACACCAGTTGTAAATATTAACAATCAAAATAATACAGAAGTAAAATCACCTCACAATAGATTTTTGGGAAGAAGTTTATCTAAGTTGACAGATAGTTGTATGACAGAAATAGAGAAGGAAACACATGTTCGTCTGGAGGATGAAAAAGAGTCAGGAAATGCATGTAATGGAGTTTGTCATAGTGAAATTAGCTGTATTCCAACGACGTTAAATCAGTTTGCTCCAGGGCACATTGAAGCTATTTCTGGAAATGATACCAAAATGTTCTTTAGAGATACATTAAGTCACTCTATTGGAAGTACTGAAGGCCAAGAATTTGGAAAGCTTGATTTTGGAAGTCACAAAGAATCAAACAATTTGAACAGCACTAAAACTACAATGCAGAAGTGGGTCCCAGTGGGGAGGAGAGATTCGACTGTTTCAGATATAAACCCTTTAGAGTTTTTAAAGATTTCAGTCAACAATAAGGAACTTCATAATCAAATCTACCGTGAAGTTGTTGAAATGGATGATGTAGTATCAAATAGTTCATCATCATTGGGTAAGGTTACAGAGTTCTCATATGCTAGAGCTAGTGCATCAACTAACAACTTGAGTTGCTACCATCATTCAACTGAAGTTCTTGATTCATGTGCTGCAATCAATTGCCAAAATTCTGAGATTACAGACAACAAAACTCTTGGATTTGAAACTGATTTAGAAAAGATAATAATAGCTGTTAATGATGCCTGCAAATTACAAACTGCAGTAGAAGATGCTCAACTCATGGCTGGTAGTACGGTTGCTGACTTTGAAAAATTTCTATTTTCTGCTTCACCAGTAATTAAACAATCAGAACCTGGCAGAACTTGCAATAGTTGCAAGAAAGAACAACTAATTGGCTCTTTATGCTGGCACCATGCTTATAATATTTCCTTGAAGAAGATTTGGCAGTGGTATGAAGAACCTGGTTGCTTTGGGTTGGAAGTAAAGGCACATGAAATTTGCAATTCTAGAAGGCTGCAGAATGGCCATTTGGAATTCACAGCCTATTTTGTGCCATATCTCTCTGCTGTGCAACTATTTAGAATGTCTAGGAGTAGCAAAAATTGTGATCTAAATTCTCAAGTGAATAAGACAGGAAATTCTTCACATTCTTTTGCTTCTCTTCCAAGCTTGTCAAAGTTGCTGTCAAAACCATGTAACAATGCTGACGTATCTTCACCAGAGTTGTCATCTTCTGATAAAATTCAGGATCAGGAGGAACTCATATTTGAATATTTTGAATCTGACCAACCTCCCAGGCGCCAGCCATTATTTGAGAAGTTAGTGATTTTCTTCTTTTTTCACCTAAACTAATCAATCTTGTTATACTTTTATCCTTTCTATTACACCCTTGAAAATGTGAACCGAGTAGATACCAATCACATGTTTGGTCAGAATTATGCTTCAAATATGATAACTTTACAACCCCCAAGCCTGGAACACATTTATTTTTCTTTGAACAAGATAGGTCACATGATGCTGCACTTTAACTAGGCATGACACTGTTTTTGTACTGCATGATCTTAATTTTATTGAAGAATGATGTGTTAAGGTGACCATTTTTGTCATCTTTCTAAAATATGTTTTAAACATTAAATCGTTGGATTGGACCAGTACCTGTTTAACTTTGTCTGGATTTGCATGTAGACATGACTTTATACTCGTGAACAAGATGCATCACATATATTTTAAGAACATAAGGCTTCAAGGAAGATATGTGATAGGACTTATTGATTGCATGTATCAAAATATATGGAACATTTACTTACTGCAAAGATATTTTTGGATAACTAATTGATAATCAATTGCCTTCTAGTTTTAAATTATTTTAGGCTGCCGGTGTCCTGTTGTTTAGCATGCCTATTAATTCCAATAATGGGTGTATGGCTATTTTCAAACTTAAATTTTGTAGTAATGTGTTTGTTATGCTGCAATCATGCAAAACATGGGCCAAGTGGCCACTGTGTCAGAACAGATTATTGAAATCAGTAAAACATTGGCCAATGGATATTAGTATGAACTAACTCATAGATATTAGTATAAACTAACAGATATACATTCCTCTGGTGTGGATCTAACTATAGCTATCATACAGTTTGTCCATATCCATAGGCAGTAGGCTTTGTAGGAGATTCTGTTTCTTCAGTTCCTAATTTTAGTTTCCAAGCACATGAGCTTGATGTGCATGAGTCTTTTTACTCATTGTCATTCTTTAACTAACACAGAATCAAAGAACTGGTGACTTGGGGTACTTTATCTAATGGTTGCATATTTGGAGACCCATTAAAGCTGGAGTCTACTAAACTGCAAGATCTTCATCCTGCTTCTTGGTTTGTCCAAATTTACTACTTCATCATCTAAATTTGCAAAGGCATCTGAAATTTCATGCTAGTTAGTATATGTTAGTCTAATGACATTTTTTTTTCTTTTTTAGGTACTGTGTTGCATGGTACCCCATATATCGTATACCTGATGCAAATTTCCGTGCTTCTTTTTTAACATATCACTCTCTGGGGAATTTTGTTTGTCGAAGTGATCCAGAATGTGTTGATGATGCTTTTAGTACTCTAATCTCCCCAGTTGTAGGTCTCCAGACATATAATGACAAGGTACATCTGATCTTGTTTATATTTTGGCCTTAAATTGTGCAACTTTTTTGTCTATTGATTGAGAAATGAGAACCTGTCATTTCTTTATGTGTACTTTGGAGTGGTATGCCATTAGTTTGTATTGATTCATGATCAGTCTTCAAGCTTTGATGGTTTGACCTACTTTTCTTAATTGGAGCTTTGTTCAAGGAATTGTTGTGTCTCACCCCACCAGATCCTGAATGATAGATTTAGCTCTGCATGCGATCCAAAGTGATGCCAGACCAAAAGAAAAACAGAAGTATACGACATGCCTCGATCAAGAAATAACAATCAACTATGATTATTTAGCAGAACCCACTCCATAGAAATCAAGCAAGGAAACTAGGAAAGTCAGAAGGCCTAACAACAATGGAGTTTTCACAAATCATGCATAAACACCAAAATAAATGTTCAAAAGAAACTATGAATATGTATTACTGAGGTGCAAAACAACATAATCTACCACATGAATATACAGGCACCAAACAAACAATGCAACGATTAACTCTTAAGAGATTAACGTTTACTAAATTAATCCGAACTGTTAACAACATAGCACTGGCTTACTGCTAAACTATAATAATTGAGCAAAATGTTAAAACAGATTTTGCATGTGAATAACCATGATTGAGTTGAAATTGCAAGTGGACAAGAATCACATAGTAGAACTATATTTTTTTTTAGGTTCTAAAGAATGTGAGATGCAAAGTATGAATTGGAATCTAAGGTTTGAATCAGAGGAACAATGGAGTTAAAGTTGCTACAATCGATGTTTCATACATAGAGGAAGCTTGATCTTTGTAGACAATTCAAACCATCTTACAAAATTTTGCAAATTTCTTTTGTTCTTGAATATTAATGGGCTGCAGAAGTGTACTGGATTTGATTTTTTTTTAATGTTTTATTCAATTTACAAAGACCCTAAAGAACTTAAAGAAGAGATGAGGGCAAGGACCATAATCTGAATAGAAAGATTCTAAAATTTTACCGAATTAAAGGAAAGAGTTGAGTCTAACAGCTGTAAAAGACTGGCCTAAGTGGAAAAGTACTAAATTATCACGAGCTTTAGGAAAGAGATGAGTTTGAATGCTATAAAAGGCAAACATAGAAAGTAATATCTTGAATTCTCCAAACTGAAGGAAAGAGGTGAGCCAAAGGGCTGTTAAAAGGTCTCTCTAAATAAAAAGGTCCAAGTCCTCACTGAATTAAAGGTAAAAGGTAAGTTCTAAGGGCCATCAAGGTAAACTTAAAATGGAAAGATCCAAGTTCTTGCTAAGATGCCAAAAAATTATTAGAACCACTCCGTGGTCTATGTAAACAGACAAAAATTATTACAACTATGAAATAACCTACAAATGACCTTCAATCAAACTGATACGATCTTGACCGACAACTTTCTGCCCAACATTCAGTTGCACAGTTGGTACTCAACCGATTGCGCTGGAAGCTGGCCTAATGGACATTAATCAATAATTAACATTCTGCCAGAACAAAATTCATTTGAACTATTGAGAACATACTACTTGCTACCAATGGTTGGGCCATAAAAAGGGTTGTTGTATGGTTACACAACTGTGTGAGAAGAGGGCAATGACAATGGCATCAGGGAAGGTGGGAGAGGGCAATTGTGATTACAGATATTAAGGGGTCTGTGGCTATCATTGGAGGACTATAACCACAAACGAAGAGATGACAAAAAGGTTGTATGATGTCCTTGACATGGGTTGTTGGAGAAATAGGAAAATGAGAAAACTTGTTGGCAGAGGAAAGTATATTTGTTGCCGAAGATGTAAGTTTGGGGTTTGCTGCTGGTACTGTAATTAGTTTTTTGGTGAAGAACTAAGACATAAGGAGACACAAAATGCTGCTTCAGGAGCTTCTCCTGGAAGCAACTAATTGTAGACGCAAATGCTGCTTCATCTTAGCTAAATAGTGCCAAATTCATCTTAAGCTCATTCCCCTTGTCCTCATGTATCATTTACACTTATTCTTAATTCTCCTGGTTTTAATATAATTGATTGACATATCTTTTGGCAATAATATGTTATGGAAGTGAGGTCATCAGCCAAAGACTCGTATTTACACATATTAACTGGGGTCCTTGCAGCTCCATTTGGTATGATCATTTGTCATGATGAGCACTTGTAACTACTGTCTCAATGTTCATTTTATTATATTGTTTTTGCTTCAAATGCATTGAAGTTTTTCATACTTTCATGATCAATTTTATCATATAAAAACAACAATTCAAGTGAATTTCTCAACCCCCGTTTGCAAATTGCTTCACTCATTTGAGGATCTCCATTTTTTTTCTCCTGTTTCAACACAATTCATCCTCTGCTTTTCGGCAACGCTTCAATAGTGACTCATATTGGCACAATTCAGAACTGTGGCTAGTAGCTGTTATCTTTGGTCATTTTTTTCGATAGCGTTTTAATAATTGTTTAACTTTGTTCTGATCAGTCATGGTGTATCTCCATTGATGCAATTCCACGTTTTTTTTTGGTGTATCCTTCCGCAAATCTTCTAACTGGTGGTGATGCATTGTCTGATTGCAGGGTGAGAACTGGTTTGAACCAAGGGACATGAGCCCAAATGTTCGATCTAGTCTCTGTATCTCAGATTTGATAAAAGAGAGATTGAGGACGCTGAAGAAAACTGCATCTACAATGTCAAGAGCAGTAGTAGCAAAAGGCGGTCGTAGGTCTGTGAACCGCCACCCAGACTATGACTTCTTTGTATCACGGAGTTGGTAGAGGTTCCAGATAGTTTTCGATAGTTCTGCAACGATGGTAGAGAAAGCCAACACATGTTTTCTTTTGTAAATTTTGCTTCTTTTATCCGACTCGAGCAGTACCGCAAAGTGAAACAAGGAAAGTAAGTTCTTGGCTTGCTTTTGTTTGTTACTCTAAAGTAAGAATTGCCCTTTAGTTACAGTTTAACTAGTAGATGTTACATTATGCTGGTTCTAAAGCGTACTTGATGAGTCGAGCTGACTACTACATGCTTTACCTTTACAGTATGCTACACAAGGATGGACACGTGATACGTAAATCTTGTTTTAGCATTAGCTATGAACCAAAAAACATAGGTTTGTGTAGTTATTATTCATCTGCGGATCAGTTACATCAAACATCCAAACAGAAGATCAAAAAAGAACAAAACAAGCCACTCAAAGCATGACCAAGAAAGGTAAGATCTCCAAGTGCCATTGCAGGGTGTCTTCCTACTAAAACAAACTAGGAATAGCCCATTGTCATTTCCCTTTGCTAGCTTTCACTTCTTTTGCGGCGGCCTTGAGGCCTGATTTGGCCAGGGTTGATGGCTTCATGGCGCTCTTAGGATTAAGTGCTTTCCGGATCTTGAAGACTGCCCATGCAGTACCGAATGCATGCCCTGCAGCACCAAGGCCATCATGTGTAATTTCAGCTGCTTGATCGCCGTACCTAAAAAAAAAAAAATCCAAGAATCAATTTATCAGATAAAATGACAAGAACAAAAAACAACATTTTGGAGTAGGCAAATGTTGTAACTAGGATGCTCTACCCCATTAGTCTTCTATAAACAAATAAAGTGGTTCAATGTGTTTAAATATTATCAGGGTTTTCTTTCTCAAGTGATCAGTCAGTGATCAAAGAGGAATCTACAATAGGCAATTATAGAGGATGAGCAGACATTTAGGAGTGCAAAAATCATGAGTAATGCCTTAATCTGCGGTGATAATAACTATGGTCTTCCTAAGATGATGTTGATAGGGTTTTTAGTCTACTTGAATTTATCCTTTTTGCTTGGGCATGTGCCCCGTACAAACTACAAATGAACTACAAGACAGATGATAATATAGTAAATTGAAAATTAAGAAAGCTATTCAATCATAAATATATAAATACCTGTGTGACACAAGTCCAGTTGTTACAACTGAAGATGTTTGGAAGACATTCTTGCCAGCCACTTCAACTGCATCGCAAATTTTTCCTGTTGACATAAATCCCAGGACAAAATAAGTAAATTCTGTTAGAACCAACATAGGCATCGAGGCAAGGAGGAAGCTTATAATTTCAAATTTAGGCTCTAGTTGTAAATGCTTGATAACACATCTACAAAACTGCAAAGCATTACAAATAATAATAGCAAATAATTAACTTGAGAAAAATACAATAGGATTGTAATTCTGTAGAACTTAAAGTATCTTTACATTCTCTTAGATTTTGATATTTAATAGAGTGCTAAAATTAAAGAGACACTACCAAAGTTAACCATTCAATATCTGACTGGGTGATGAGAATCTTGCCCACTGTTCATATAAACTGTGTTGTTCCGCTGGTATTTGCTATAGATCAAAGTGAAACCTACTGCTGCAATGACATCGATAGGAACACCTAATCATACTGTAGTTTCCTCTAATCTGATTAATTGGAAAATAGTTTAGTTAATATAAAAATTATTTTATTAATTAGAGAAAAATATCATCCTCTAGCATTCTAGTGATGGGACACTGCAAGAATCATTCAAATAGTTCTTCTAGAAATCAACGTAGTATAAGGACAACAGGTTAGAAGATTGCTAACTTGCTATCAAACTTCAGACCAGGCTCAGCTTATATATAAAATAAGCAAAAATAACTATGAAGTCCAATCACCATCGATAGATAGATCGACAGGATGCATGCATAGGTAAATGGAAAATGCATCCAATCTTCTTGCATGGCAATACTATGAACAACATTGATGCGCAAGGAACTCTTTTGGCAAGAACAGTATAAAAGACAAAGAACATTGATGATAAATATGGCGTTCAAATGAATACAACAATACAAATCAAGTTAAGAAACAAAACTGTAACCTATTTGGCAATGATAAACAACAAAACAAAATTCTCAAACCAATATTAGTTCTGACTATGAGCTACAGGACAAACTAACTAATACTGAGCTAGAAAATCAAGCAAGCAAACAGAGAAGTAAAAAAAAGATAAAATCATACCAAAACCATCTAAAGATGCAAGGACGATTTCCCCGGGCAAAAATTCAAAGAATTTCTTGCCTACTTTTGAATTCACAACAGAACTTGTGAAAAAACCAGAAACCTTCACAACTCCAGATAGAATTCCCGTGGCTACCTTCTCTGACATTTTTGTGACCCTCTTCACCCTGGAGGATAATGAACATGTCATTAAGTGAAAAAACAACTGGTAAAGTTGTGTTTACAGTAGTGAAATACCATTGGTTACTGAAAGGGAAATGTATGAAAAGCATAAGAACAAGTACTACAGCCTTAGCCTAGGATCTAGAACAAAAAAGGAACATAACCTCGGATTAAGTCCATTAAAAATTGTTATCATTTGAGGTTAAGTCCACTAAAGAAGAAATTAAGAATTGGATAAATTTTGATTACTGGGGTTTGATATGGTGAAAATCAATTAAAAGGGGCATATATTGATAAATTTTACTAAAATACTAAGGAAAATGACACCGCAAACCTAACCTTTTCATCCTCTTCATGGCGTCCTTGCTGATCTCTACGGGCTTTGAACCTGGTTCTATTCTTCTCTTCAGAAGATCCTCTCCCCGCTTGAGCCGTTCCACCGTCACGTCCCCGCACCATAAGATGCCCTTGATGAGCTGCGTGGAACCCTTGGCGATCATCTTTGCGACCGAGCTGCTATATTCCTCCACGTTCGGCGCGAGAGTCGTCCAGTACGCGGCCGATCGTTCCTCCAGCATCTGTTTTTTCGGCCCCATCCCCTCGGCCGCCGTCACCCCCTTGGTCACCGATCCATCCAGCACATCCGCCGAAGGCAAATCCTTGCCCTTAACATCAATCTTCTGCACGGAAAAGCTGCTGTAGTCCTGGAGGTGACGATCGAGTTTCATGAGGAGGCCCTCCTGCCCCTTAGAGGCGAAGGTGAGGCCATAATTAAGGAGATCACTGCCGCCGTCCTCCTCTTGATCGCCGACAGAGGTCGGCGGCACGTGGAGGGAGAAGAAGTAGTGGGCATCGTCGAGTTTGACGGCAGCCTCATCGCGAGCGAGCGGCCATTGGACGAGACCGTCGCCGACGCGGGCGAGGACAGCGAGGGTGTTCTCTCCCTGGCGGAGGCGGACGAGGGAGAAGTCGCCGGCGCCAAGCTCGACGCTCCGCTGGGGGTCGATGAGGTGGAGAATGGCGCCGGGGATGCGAATGAGGGTTTCCTCGACGGGAGGCGGGGTGTGGTTGTCGTTGTCGTCGCGGGCGATGTCGGGGAAGAGGTTCTCGACGGTATCGGCCATGTCGACGGAAGGGTAGAGGGGAGGGGCGGAGGGGGGAGGGGAGGGAGTGGGAAGGTAGGGCTTGGAGGAGGAAGGCGAGTGGAGTTGGGAATCGGATTCGACGAGTTGAGGGTAAAGCGAGGGCTTCCGGGAATCCATTGCTTTGGCGTTTCGGTAAGGTGGCAATAAATAAACACCGGCGGAGACTTTGGAGCGAAGAAAAGAGGGGAAGGAAGGTGACGCGTTGCGTCTTATGGTGGAGCCGTGGAGGTGGAGGAAGGAAGGAGAGCGAGATGGGGAAGGAGAGCGATGGTACGGAACGGGCTCTTGTTTGAATGTCTCGACTCTCGAGCGGCGATTTAGACGCTGAAGCCACAACGCAGGAGTCGGCGACTTCGCTTTTGTTATTTTATTCTGGCTAAGCAACGATGCGCGTTTACTTGGGTGGGCGGCCCGTTGAGACGATCATTTTGCTTCCAATTTTGGAAAATTTATGATGCTCTATTTACTTTCAAGGATAGATTTTTGAAGAATGAAAGCATAATGGTGAGAATTAAAAGAGCATCTCATATTTAATGCCTCTCATGCACATTCTGGCCGCTACCAAATTACAGATGATATAATTATAAATTTAATTGTAAGAGATCGGAACTTTTAACTTGGTTTAATCTACGGGATACATCATATAAAAAATCAAATATCTTTGAATGAGTTTCAATTTGATATATTATATATTTCATGATTCAAATTAAATAAAAAATTATAACATTTCAAAATTTATAATATACATGAAGATCATAACAACGTTAGACCTGATATGGAATTATATCATACTCACATTGAGATTTAATGTCGATTGTTTTAATAATATTTTAATACACCTGGAGAAGTCCAAATAAGTAATGGAGGGCATCGTTGGACACCTTACAGACTCAAAAATCTACATGACCTAAAATGAGTCAAATCAGACTTGTTTAGGTCCATAAATAGATTTTAGTCGAAACTCACTGATGGATTTTGATTTACGGATCAAATAAGCACTATTGGAGGGGCCTCGGGCTGTTAGAGGTGCCACCAACACTGTTTATAAGGAGGTCAGTGGCAGCACTCAAAGCATTAATCTTACGTTCTCGTGTCGTTGCTATTCTACTACTCATCTACGTTCGAACGTTGTCGGCGGACCAATGTCAACACTTGAGCTTCCACACTTCGACAACATTGTATTGGATAACGTTAATTTTAAAAGTCATTTACTTTATTACTAAGAAAAGTGTAGGGTTGTTACATTTTTCTATTTCTTTATTTGTACTCGATTACTCTATCGAGAATTTACTGGTAAAGGATATTAGTGGATTGCATCGATAAGTCCAAAGGGTCTGAGCCTTGGAGTAAGAGTCGCCGAAGGTTCTGAACCAAGTAAACCGATCGTGTTACTTTCAATTTTTCATCTCTACTCTTTCTTTCTTAGTTTATTTTATTTTGTTGGCCACTCACACTATTTTTAAAAGGTTTCGAAAAATAAACAAATCTTAAAACACAAGTGATTAGTCCTCTTCTCTCTCATGTGCTTACGATCATACACTATATTCCCCCTGGTCTCGAACTAGCGATATCTATTAGTAATTTTCTTTTTAGGGTTCAATCTCTCCCGACTTGGATATAGTCGCGGATCGAGCCCTTATATTCCCGTTGGTTTCGGACCAACATCATCCATTAGCAATTGTCTTTTTCAATGTCCAATTTCTCCTGACTCGGACATAGTCGCGAATCAACCTCCTATATTCCCCCTCGTCTCAGACTAGCGATGTCCATCAGCAATAGCCATTTTAAGGGGTCAATGTCTCCTGACTCATATATAGTCACGAATCAACTTATTAATCTATCTTGACTTAGACATAATCGAGGATCAAGCTTCCGTTCCCCCTATCCAGATGGTCATTGACATTTCATCTTCTCTGCCCCGAGTAGAGTTGGCATGCCCAAGTCTTATATGCTCATATTATTTCTAATAGTCATATTTCCATTAATAGTGGAAGACTTCCCCGATCTTCGGTACCGACAATCTAGTCAGTCAGATTCCCATCTCCTTCAACTAAATTTGAGAGGATGCTTATGATACGAAAGTAAATAAGGGTCCACATAACGGGTCCTTAACTTGGTCAACATAGACACCACATGACATGTCAACTATCGAGCTGACTCGACCAGTCAAGTCGTTGATCTCTCTTAAGAAGTCTTCCCGACAAAAGTTGACTTCTTCATCTCAGTCACTCGGCTCAACCTCCTACATCTCAGCTAGTTGACTCAACCTCACTGAATCAACATTCTTGCTCAATCAGCTCAGCTCTGCTGAACCGACACTCTCACTCAGTCGACTCAACTCCATAGATCCGATACTCTTGCATAGCCAGCTCAACCTCACCAAACCAACACTCTTGCCCAGTTGGCTCAACTTCACAAATCTAAACACTCTTGCCCATTCGGCTCAAGCCTCGCTGAACCAACACTCTTGCCCAATTGGCTTAGCCTTACCAAATTGACACTCTTTCCTAGTCGGCTAAGCTCCATGGACCCGATGCCCCTCGACTTAGCATACCAAACCCTTAGCCCAACTACCTTAGCTTGCTCAATAGCAAGTGGGATATCACATGGGCTGAGATAGCATGTGTAATGACAACACATGAAACAACATGGGTAATATAATGTGTGATTTTGTTAGGACCGGTTGAGCTAGAGCGGGGTGGGGGGGGGGGGGGGTAAATAGCTTGATTCAATTTCTTGATCTTCTTTATTGTGCAATGGAAACTTGGAAGCAATGCTAACTCATTGTATTTACTTAGTATCCACCTCCTTGAGGTAATAATCCAAGGATCCCCACCATGGTCATAACATCCACTATGAAATTTCTCATTCTCAGAACAACGTCGAAGGTGGAGAAACCTTATACAGTTTATAGTTCTCTCTCTCTCTCTCAAATGAAATAGCTCACAAGGAAGAAGAAGAGAAGAGATTACAGTTTTGGTATAGCTTCTCCTTCTTTGAGTAGCTCGAGGATGTAACAAGGATGAAAGCTTGAGAACTTGAACTTGAGCACTTGTAAGCAATGGAACAATTGTGAAAAAAGTGTCTTCAATCATGTTTGAAACTCTTCTTAAACCCTCTGGAAATGAGTCATTTTTCTTGTTATTTTATGATTGGTAATCGCTTAAGGTTGCTTTTTATCGCTTAAGAATCTCTGATTTATCCATTGAATAGTCACTTACCCCAAATCGATGATGAAGATTTATTTATTTGAATCTTAAGCGATTCAGAAAAAGAGCTCAATCACTTATAGGCCTTAAGCGATTAGAGTAATCGATTTGGTGCATTTTTGCTCGAAAGCGACTTCTCAAAATCACTTACCCTAATCGCTTAAGCTTAGGGTAATCACTTATCCTAATCGATTTAGGAACCTTCCATTTTGTCACTTATGATCTCCAAATCGATTAGAGCAATCTGTTAGGATCAAAAGGAATTTAGATATCTTCACAATGGTATGATATTGCTCACTTTGGGTCTAAGCCCTCGTGGTTTTGCTATTGGGGTCTACCTAAAATG
Source organism: Zingiber officinale (assembly GCF_018446385.1). Lineage (NCBI taxonomy): Eukaryota > Viridiplantae > Streptophyta > Magnoliopsida > Zingiberales > Zingiberaceae > Zingiber > Zingiber officinale. The sequence goes on along the minus strand of NC_055995.1, from coordinate 82,605,038 downwards.
CCTCATACTAATGAAGATATCTTTTTGTTATAAACTCATGATATTTCCCATGTGTTTTCAATATGGGACTATGTTTGCAACCTTGTAATCCCAACAATCCTCCTCTCAAATAAAGGACCACAGGGTCCCCCTCAAGTATCGGGTTACTCTTGACCTGCTCAGAGTCTCTCCTCGACCATCAAGTCACTCTTGATTGTTGGTGCAACCTTAGGTCAAGGTTGACCTGGTTGACCAGACTCGAGTTGACTTGACTCGAGTTGTGTTTTGATGTTTGACGAGTTATGTTTGACAATGTTTGACGTGAACAGAAAAGTTGTATCTTGATGTTTTACGAGGATACAAGCTTGGGAGATTGTGGGTGCAACCCGTGGTCAAGGTTGACCTGGTTGACCTGAGGTGAGTTGACCTGACTCAGAAAAGTCCAAGCAGGGAGCTTGGCACGGGAAAAGTCCAAGCAGGGAGCTTGGTATGGGAAAAGTCCAAGCAGGGAGTTTGGCATGGTGAAAAGTCCAAGCAGGGAGCTTGGCACGGGAAAAGTCCAAGTATGGAGACTTGGCACGGAGAAGTCCAAGTATGGAAGCTTGGCACATGGGAAGTCAGAGAGGGCTCGGTAGCTCGGTCTCCGGACTGTGGTCAGAGAGGGCTCGGGAGCTCGTTCTCTGGACCGGATGGAAGTCGGAGAGGGCTCGGTAGCTCGTTCTCCGGACTGTGGTCAGAGAGGGCTCGGGAGCTCGTTCTATGGACCGGATGGAAGTCGGAGAGGGCTCGGTAGCTCGTTCTCTGGACCGGATGTGGAAAGTCCTGGTGAGTGAAGCTAGACAGTGGGAAAGTCTTGGTGAGTGAAGCCAGGCAGTTGTGAAAATCCTGGTGAGTGAAGCCAGGTGAAAACCCTAGTGAGTGAAGCTAGGTGAAAGTGAAAGTCCTGGTGAGTGAAGCCAGGCAGTGGGAAAGTCCTGGTGAGTGAAGCCAGACAGTTGGAAAGTCCTGGTGAGTGAAGTCGGGCAGATTGGAAATCCTGGTGAGTGAAGCCAGGTGAAAACCCTAGTGAGTGAAGCTAGGTGAAAGTCCTGGTGAGTGAAGCCGGGCAAGGGAAAATCCAGATGGATCAAGGGTGATCGGACATCTGGTATTGAGAAGGTTTGAGACTTGGTTTGGGCAAAAATCAAGCTCTGGATCGATCAGTGGATCGATCCAGTGATACACTGGGTATCTGGATCGATCTGGTGACCGATCAGTAACCAAAAAGTAGCCTACTGAGTGTTATCTGATCGGTCTGCAGACCGATCAGGAAACAACGATCAGAAGGCAAGAAAAGGAAGGGACATGCCTGCTGATCGGTCCCTGGACCGATCAGAGGAAGCTCTGATCGGTCCCCATGACCGATCAGCAGCACCCTGGACCGATCAGGGTGGAGCCTGATCGGTCCAGGCCTAGCCGTTGTGACTCAACGGCTAGGCTATTTCGGGCTTCTGTGTTCTGGTCTTTTACCTTGCAGGTTCGCAGGTTGGCTCAGGATATCAGAGGTTATAAAAGGATCGAGAGGCACTGCAGAGCTTCTTCTTGCTTCTACTTCTTCCTTCTTCTTCCTCCTGGAAACTGAGCTGCTGTTTTTCTGAAAGCTGTGCTCTTGAGCTTTGCTGAGCTCAGAAGCTTCGCGTGAGCTTCCTCGACTTCTTTGACTGGTTTCAGCTGCTGATGTGATTCTGTGAAGTTGGTGCTTCATCTACAGATTTCAGTCGACGACGAGAAGGCAAGCAAGAGTTGTTACATTCATCTTTATATTTGTATCTTGCTGTGCTTCTTGTACTAGTACTCTGATCTTGCTGTTGCAAGAGTTTGTGGTGAGGTTTCTCCACCCAGAAGGAGTTCTTATTAGCCGATTTTCCGGGGACTCATCCACCGATGGATTGATAGGCTTCGTCCACCTTACGGACACGCCGAGGAGTAGGAGTTTCATCTCCGAACCTCGTTACATCGTTGAGTTCGAGTTTGAGGTTTGATCTTTCCTTTTTGCGTTTCTATTTAGTTATTTCCGCTGCGCTAACCTTGATTTGTAGAAAGAAACGAACGATTTGGGGCGGCTATTCACACCCCCCCTCTCTAGCCGCGATCATCGATCCTAACATTGATTTCCTCAGGGACTCCCCTACTTTATTTAAGGTTTCACCCACATGGTTCATCTTGGATTATGGTTCTGGCTCGTGCTTCTTCAGGAGATTAGTCCGATGAAGAGCGACCTCACTCCGATACCAATTGTTAGGATCAAAAGGGATTTAGATATCTCCATAATGGTATGATATTGTCTACTTTAGACCTAAGTCCTCATGATTTTGCTATTGGATTATATCCAAAAGGTTTCATACCAATGGAGATATCTTTTTCTTATAAACTCATGATCAATCTTATGTGTTTTCAATGTGGGACTATGTTTGTAATCTTACAATCCCAACATAATCGATTTGGAAACCTTCTGCTTCGAACAGAAGGTTTCATAAGCGATTGCTCCAATCACTTATGGTATCCAAATTAATTACAACAATCAATTTGAAAAATTTCTATTTTGAACAGAAGGTTTCTTAAGCGATTGCTTAATCGCTTAATACTCCCTTAAGAGATTAAGGGTTTTGCCAAATCGATTGACAAACTGTACCATTTACTACATTTGTACCGATACCAAGTACCTGAAGCAGGACGAACCTCCTGTTCTCTAGACTTTATGCTTGAAGGTTCCTTATCTCCTGGTCTTCAACTACCCAGCATCTGATCTCGCGATTTGCTCAGGTTTTACCATTGCCAAAAATCCAATTCTCGACTTTCTTGGACTTCTTTTGTCTTATATATGGTTTTCCGATCTGCAAGGGGTTCTCTTGCCAAGGATCTTATCCCCGACCTTTTTTGGATTTTTCTTGCTTTGCATCCGGTCTTCTGACCTGCAAGGGTTTCTCTTACCAAGAATCCGATCTTCGATCTTCTTGAACTTCTCTTGTCAGGCACACTTACAACTCATGTTAGATCCAACATTTTAGTCTAAACTTAAACAATTGCCAATCATCAAAGCTTCTTATTTAGGACATGATTGCATCAACAATCTCCTCATTTTTTATGTTTGACAATCTATTTAAATTTAGACTAATTTCCAGCATAATATAAATAATATGTTTCATGAAACTTAAATATAATATTTTCTCTCCCTTTGGCAAATATCAAAAAATAGATACACAAGGGAAGAAAAATAAAAGAAAGAAGCGAAGCTCCCCCTTAAGTCATACATGCCCAAAGGAATATATGCATATAATCCAGATCTCTACAAGGAAAACAAGAAATGGGTACCCACCCTAAACAAATGCAAGAAGCATAAACACAATAAGGGCACTCTCTTTAAGCACATGCAATCAACCAAGAAAGAAACACCAGGGTACTCTCCCACTAAAAATCTATAGATAAAACTAAAATATATATAGAAACAGTCACAGAGAAAATAACGTATCCAAATAGACCACATACATCCAATAGTCCCTATCATCCAGATACAAAAAACTGCATAACATCATCGTCGACTACATAATCACCACCATCTATCGAAGAAACAACTGCTTTTGAAATACCATCATCGACAGCGGAGGCACCACTAGCCGGAGGAGGAGGTCGAATTGGTGGACCGACAATCCAGGAACAGACCATATCATGCAATGATGTGATATATGATCAAATGTCGGCAAAACTTGTCTGTGTGACAGCCTGGCCCTGTATAAGAGTAGCAAGCTACCCATAGATCTGTGTCATCTCTAGATCACGCTCCACCCGTTACTCCTCAAACTGAGTTTCCATAGTCTCCTCAAACTGAAGGAGCTGAGCCTAGACATCATCCTCGGACTCAAATGTGCCAGACCTAGCCTCCACCTTAGCATAAGCTTTTGCAGGTCGTGCTGTCTGTTGCCTTTGCCGATGCACACCCTAATGAAGATGACTGTCCTTGGACATAATGTGAGCCAAGGAGAAGGAGTGTTCGGAGATCCTCAAATACTTATGCGTTATCGAAAATTGGCGACCACGTGACACATCGATTCCCACATACACCAGCCACTTGGTAATGACATGACCAAAGGGCATGTGAATTGTCCCGTGGACTAGCCGAGTGAAGTGGATGATGCACTATAATATGTTTAGTGCGATGTTGACGTTGAGGGACTGGCTAAGGGCATATAACATGAACATATGTATGAGTCTAATGGATGTTAGGACCCTAGTGTGCATGGGTAAAATACAGTTGACTATGACCTTATACAAGGCATAGTCAACTGGAGAGATCTCCATAGCAAAAAATGTAGTGATGGAAACTATAGGTCCATTAGGAAATGGTTGTGAATAGAAATGTTGATGCATGGAGTCAAGAGAGACATGCTCAAATGGTGGGGATAGAAACTCAGGCCAAGTGGGATATATAGAATATTAACACGTCGGTGGATGACCGACACTCCAGAAATATCTGAATAATGAAGGGAGAAAAGTCCAAAATGTATTTTGGCAATGTGGGTTCGATAGTGGTTTTCTTCACCATAAGGGTATAAATTGTTATAAAATTGAGACGACAAATCCTCATGGATATCGCACTCAAGGTACAAGAGTTTTTCCAACTGATAATGACGTATGACGCGTAATACATTGGAACAATGATCATAAAAGAATAAGATCAGTGGACCAAGCGTGAATGAGTTTGAATTTATGTGTATTGAACTTATGTTACAAGGATGTATTTGGAAATCTAGAATCTATAGGCAGCTGAGGTTGAGGAGAATAAGAAGGCCCCTCATCAGCAGCAACATTTCTATATGTTCTCCTAACTGATTTGGAATGTGAAGGCACCAACAATGCAAATGATATGATGAATGATGCATGAATACACCACCAACAATTGATTAGTAATTGATTTGACCTAGACCAATAAAGTGAAAAATAATTCAAGTTCACAAAAATAATTCATCTAACTTTACCATTGACAAGTCCCTTGAAACCTTATAGGCATCCACCATTGATGATTATAATGAATTCCTTAGGAAGAATTTTAGTACATACCTTATGAGATCTCGATTCTCTATACTTTCTCCAACTGAATGGAGATCATTTAAGAGTTCCTTGAATCTCCTATGTAATGAACTTACCGTTTCTTTATCCTTCATTGTGAAATTCTGCGGTTGGTTTATTAGAAGACCTCTCTTCGCAATTCTTAAATCCTTGGTGCCTACATTTAGCTCAATGAGCTTGTCCCATAAATCTTTGGCACTCTTAAAATGTCCAATCTTATTGAGTTGTTTTAAACTCAATCCACATTGAAGAGTCATGATCGCCTTGGCATTAACTTAAGCCTTCATTTTTTGTTCAACAGTCCATCTTGAGGATTGAAGTATTTTTCCATCCTCGATTAGTAGTATGAATCCTTCCGTGATTGAGAACCATATGTCAATTTTCATCATGAGATAGTGCTCCATGCAGCTTTTCAGTAAGCAAAGTTATTGCCTTTGAAGAATGGTGGTCGAGAAGTGTTGTGTTCCTCTTTCAATGACATCTTGTAGCTCTAAACTTGTGCTTTCTTGGATGTGAGTCCTCAAAATCCACCCACCTTTAATACCACTTTTTAGGACCGATTGAGCTAGATGGGGGGGGGGGGGGGGGGGGAATAGGTTGATTCAATTTATTGATCTTCTTGATTGCACAGCGAAAACTTGGAAGCAATGCTAACTCCTTGTGTTTACTTGGTATCCACCTCCTTGAAGTGACTAATACAAGGATCCCCACCATGACCACAACTATGAAACTTCTCATTCTCAGAACAACATCGAAGGTGGAGATACCTTACATAGTTTACAGCTCTCTCTCTCTCTCTCTCTCAAATGAAATAAATCACAAGGAAGAAGAAGAGAAGAGATTACAGTTTTGTACAACTTCTCCTTCTTTGAGTAGCTTGAGGTTGTAGCAAGGATGAGAGATTGAGCACTTGAACTTGAGCACTTGTGAACAATGAAATAGTGTAAAAAAGTGTCTTCAATCATGTTTGAAACCCTTCTTAAACCCTTTGGAAATAAGTCATTTTTCTTATTTTTTTGTGACTGGTAATCGCTTAAGATTTTTCTTTTGATCGCTTAAGAATCTTTGATTTATCTATTGAACGGTCACTTACCCCAAATCGACGACAGAGATTCATTTATTTGAATCTTAAACGATTTAGAAAAAGAGCTCAATCGCTTACAGGCCTTAAGCGATTAAAGTAATAGATTTGGTGCGCTTTTGCTCGAATGTGATTTCTCCAAATCAGTTACCCTAATCACTTAAGCTTAGGGTAATTGCTTACCCTAATCAATTTGGGAACCTTCTATTTTGAATAGAAGGTTCCGTAAGTGATTGTTCTAATTGTTTATGGTCTCCAAATTGATTACAACAATCGTTTGGAAACATTCTATTTCAAACAGAAGGTTCCGTAAGCAATTGTTCCAATCATTTATGATATCCAAATTGATTACAACAACTGATTTGGAAATCTTCTGTTTCGAACAAAAGGTTTCTTAAGGGATTGCTTAATCGCTTAAGACTCCCTTTGGTGATTAAGGGTTTTAGCAAATCGATTGGCACACTGTCCCATTTATTACATCTGTATTGATACCAAGTACCTGATGTCAGACGAACCTCCTATTCTCTGGACTTTGTGCCTAGAGGTTCCTCATCTCCGAGTCTTCAACTACCCAACATCCAATCTCGTGATCTACTTGGGTTTTATCGTTGCCAAGCATCTGATCCTCAACCTCCATAGACATCTTTTGTCTTACATCCGATCTTCCGACCTGCAAGGGCTTCTCCTGCTAAGGATTTGGTCCCCAACCTCCTTGGACTTCTCTTGCTTTGTATTCAATCTTCTGACCTACAAGGCCTTCTCTCGCTAAGAATTTGGTTCTCGGCCTTTTTGGACTTCTCTTGTCTTGCAAACTTGCAACTCATGATACATCCAACATATTAACCTAAACTTAAACAATTATCAATTATCGAAACTTCTTTTTATGGTATAATTGCGCCAACATGATTAATGCATCATGATCCTCTATAGTGTAGAACATGGGTTCCATGACTACAGATGCGTCGACATGATAATTTTCCTACTGGGTGTTGGAACCCTAAGGTGTTTTGATGTGATCAAACAAGTTAAGTTAGGTCCTGCGTTGTCTAACCCTTGTGTCTAAGTGTGCAGGAGCTTAGGAATGTTAGGACCGATGGTCGCGGCTAGAGAGGGGGGGTGTGAATAGCCGACCCCAAATCGTTCGTTTCTTCCTACGAATTAGGTTAGCGCAGCGGAAATAAACAATAGAAACGAAAATGAGAAAGACAAACCTCAAACAACCCGATGTAACGAGGTTCGGAGATGATGCTCCTACTCCTCGGCGTGTCCGTAAGGTGGACGAAGCCTATCAATCCGTCGGTGGATGAAACCCCGGAGAACCGGCTAATGAAAACTCCTTCTGGGTGGAGAAACCTCACCACAAATCCTTTGCAACAGCAATAAGGAGTACAACAAAATAGAACAAAAGAACAAGACTAGAAGAAATGTGAACAACACTTGCTTGCCTTCTCGTCGGAATTTGTTGATGAAGTAGCAGCTTCACGGCTCCTAGAATCGCTAGAAAACCAGCATGAAAGCTCACCCGAAGCTTCAGCACAATGAGAGCTCAACAAAGCTCTAGAGAAATAGTAGCAGCAACCAGGAACAAGGAGGAAGAAGAAGGCACTGTAGAAACCCTTGAACTCCTTTTATAACCTGTGAAGAAGACACAGCAGAAACTAGCCGTTGCTACGCAACGGCTAGGACCTGGACCGATCAGGCTTCAGCCTGATCGGTCCACAGAGCTCCTGGACCGATCAGGCATGCTCCTGATCGGTCCAGCTTCATCCTGATCGGTCCAGGGACCGATCCCCTTCCTTTTCTCCCGAGCTTTTTGCCTTCTGATCGTTGTTTCCTGATCGGTCTACAGACCGATCAGATAACACTCAGTAGGCTACTGTTTGGTCACTGATCGGTCACCAGACCGATCCAGATACCCAGCGTATCACTGGATCGATCCACTGATCGATCCAGAGCTTGGTTTTTTGCCCAAATCAAGTCTCAAGCCTTCCAAACCAATATCCGGTCAACCTTGACCTATTGGTATCTCATGCTTAGCATCTGGTCACTCCCTTGACCTGCTAAGACTCCCTACCAAGTGTCCGGTCAATCCCTTTGACCCACTTGGACTTTTCTCTTCGTGTCAAGTATCCGGTCACTCCCTTGACCTACTTGACCTTCTCAACACCAGATGTCCGATCACCCTTGATCCATCTGGATTTTCCCTTGCCCGGCTTCACTCACCAGGACTTTCACCTAGCTTCACTCACTAGGGTTTTCACAACTGCCTGGCTTCACTCACCAGGACTTTCCCGTCTGCCTGGCTTCACTCACTAGGACTTTCCCGTCTGCCTGACTTCACTCACCAGGACTTTCCACATCCGGTCCAGAGAATGAGCTACCGAGCCCTCTCTGACCTCAGTTCGGAGAACGAGCTACCGAGCCCTCTCCGACTTCCATCCGGTCCAGAGAACGAGCTCCCGAGCCCTCTCTGACCACAGTCCGGAGAACAAGCTACCGAGCCCTCTCCGACTTCCCATGTGCCAAGCTTCCATACTTGGACTTCTCCGTGCCAAGTCTCCATACTTGGACTTTTCCCATGCCAAGCTCCCTCCTTGGACTTTTCCCGTGCCAAGCTTCCTGCTTGGATTTTTCCGAGTCAGGTCAACTCACCTCGGGTCAACCTTGACCACGGGTTGCACCCACAATCTCCCAAGCTTGTATCCTTGTCAAACATCAAGATACAACCATTGTCAAACACAACTCGTCAAACATCAAAACACAACTCGAGTCAAATCAACTCGAGTCTGGTCAACCAGGTCAACCTTGACCTAAGGTTGCACCAACAATCTCCCCCTTTTTGATGTTTGACAAAACCCATAATCAAGTTAGGTTAACCCGATAACCTAACTTAGGTTTTCCAATGTTCTTCCCTGAACATTCTCTAGACATTCTCCATTCTCCTTTCTACTCTCCCCCTTTTTGACACACATCAAAAAGAGTGAATCAAGGTCAAGAGTTTCTTCCTAATGAAAGTCCCATACCTTTCATTGAAACTCTTAATCTCCCCCTTGACACTAGAGTTAATAATTAACTTAGTGATAATCTCATATCACTCAAGTCTTTTAGGAGTAAAAACTCCCCTAAAAGTCAACTCCCCCTTGACTAATAGGTAAAACTCCCCCTAAAGGTTAACTCCCCCTTGACCATTGCACCAACAATGTCTTGGTGAGTTTCAAACCTTTAGAAATCCAAAACACCAACTCCCAGCTGAAATTTCAGACAAAACAGTCGAAAAATCAGCATTTGGCACGCCCTGATCGGTCACCAGACCGATCAGGGATTCCCTGGATCGGTCACAGTGACCGATCCAGCATCCCCTGGACCGATCAGGCAACCTCCTGATCGGTCCACAAGTCTGATATCAGATTTCTGATTTATTCTCCTGAAATTCAGAAACCTCTAGAAAATCACAGAAAATTTCAAAAATTGTAAAATTTTGAGGATACATTCCTCATAACATACACTATCATGGAAAAATAATTTTCGATGAAAATAACTTCCATTTTCAAATCTTGATACAAAGTTCAAAAACTTTGAAATAGTTCAAAGTTAAGTCAACTTTGTATTACAATGTTCAATGATGAATGCTATCACTAAAATGGCTTCATCAAGGTTTTTCAAATCAATTTCAAAATGATTTTAAACCTTTTAATTTAGGACCATAATCTTAGGGCTAAATGTACATGACTTGTACAAATGCTTTCCCTATGATCCTCAATTTAGAATTAGGCTCATCTAGGTACACGAGCTATGCACCTTGATCCTAACTCATCATCCTAATATCTCACACACATCTAAAGTGTATCAAACACATCCAAGTCAATTTTGATGTGAGATATGGGTTTAGGTCAACTTAGGCTAAGTTCTCATGCATTTTCTAAACACCAATTTGATCTCAATATCAAATTGTGTTTTTATCCTTAAATCAATTTCATTGATTATTAATGCAAGAGATGATGACATGACATAAAATGATGTCATAAATAGAAGCATGTTCCAATTTCATGATGTCATGGCATAAAGTATAAAACTTAAAATAAGCATGACATATAATTAGCCTAAGCATGATCATGACATTTCGAATGATAATAAGTTAAACATGATGTCATGGCATGGCATATGGCAAACAACCATGGTAAGTTAGCACAAATAAAATACCTAGATTACCTATCTAAGTATCCTTAACACCTTAGCTAACTTAAAATCTAAACCTAGATTGCTCAAAGTGCTTCAAGAAAATGCCCAAACCTAAGTTGGCATTCCTATTTTTCTTGATTAATTTATGCCACTTAACATTAAGTATATCCTCAAATATTGGCATATTTCATATTTCCTCAAGAATAGCACCTTTTTAATTAAGGCCTAGATTGTCTTAAATTCCTAAGAGAGTACCAAGACCCCAACTTGGTATTTCTCTAGGTTTTCCTAACTTGTGCCAATAAAGATTAAAGTCGATATATTTTTTTTTAAATATGGCACAATTTACTCTTCAAGGAGTAAATGATAAATCCATTTCATTTTCAAAGATTCACAAAACCTTGAAAATGTTCCTTGAGTGTCAATTTCCTCAAAGTTGGGTTAACTACCCTTCTAATCGGAGTTGACACTTTCTAACCCATCTATGGGGTAGAGAAGATGCTCCTAGGAACCCAATACCTATTAGAGCTCATTGGGTTCACTAAATATTCACTAGGGATAACTTCTCTAGCAACCCTCCTAATGACCCTCTTAGGCTTTAAAGCCTTGGCCATTTGGGACTCATCAAGATCAACTCTAGGGGTGACTCCCCTTGTGACCTTGGTGTTGGTCTTCCTAGCCCTAGGTTTTGTTCCATAATCGAATGGAACATTGTGATAAGTGGGCTTGACCGTTTGGGACTTAGGTTTGTGACCCAAACCTTTCTTGTCCTTGGACTTGGATTTTTGACCCGTAAACCCTAGAGATGACTTCTCCAAGTTCTTAAGAGCCTTTTCCAAAGTATCAAGTCTTGACCTCAAGACTTGATTCTCCTTTTCTAATACCTCAAGTTTTAATTTGTCATTGTTCCTTGAGGTACTCCTAGGCATATGTCGAGTAGTTTTGGGATTTCTACCTAGATTTTCCTTAGCCTTAGATGAGTTGATCCTAGGGTTGGCTTTCCTAGTGTTATCCTTATCTAGGCTAACATGTTTAGCACCTAAGCACATATATTGGTTCCTAAAGTTAACATGCTTATCATTATTAGCAATTGCAATAAAACTACTAGCATGTGTCTTATTAGAATTGCAATAATGAGCTTTAAATGTTACCTTAGGGTTTGCCTTCGCTCCCCCTATTGACGTGCTCGGTCTCTTGTCCTTGTGAGGTTGCCTCCCCCTCGGACATTGACTCCTATAGTGTCCCCTTCGCTTGCATTAGAAGCACACCACGTGCTCCTTGCCTTTGCGTATCGGGACTCCGGCTTCCTTGACCTTTGGCGCCGGTGGAGACTTTCTAATCCTCTTTGGACACTTACTCTTGTAGTGTCCAAACTCCCTACACTCAAAACACATTATGTGTAATTTGCTTGAAATTAAAGTGCTTGAGTTACCTAGGGTTGAGGATGAATGTAGACTCTCTCCTTCATCCCTTCCGGAGGTAGATGCTTCTTCTTGCTCCAATCTTGAAGAAGTGCTCTCCTCCTCTTCTTCCTTAGATGTTGAGTAACCCTCAACTTCTAATTCCTCTCTTCCATGGTGTGAGCTACTTAGCTCACTTGACTCCTCTTCATGGCTTGAAGTGGAGCTCTCCTCATGGAACTTGACCAAGTTGTTCCACAACTCCTTGGCATTGTTATAACCACCTACCTTACACAAAATGTCATTAGGTAATGAAAATTCAAGAATTTTCGTTACCTCATCGTTGATTGTGGATTGGTGGATTTGCTCCTTTGTCCACTTTTTCTTCTCTAGGGTTTCTCCGTCTTTATCCACCGGATGAGTAAACCCTACCTGCACACAACTCCAATTTTCAAGGTTAGTCATAAGAAAATACCTCATTCTTACCTTCCAATACGCGAAGTCGCAGCACTCGTAGAATGGTGGAAACGTGATGTCTTCTCCGAGTCGATCCATTCTCTAGCTTGTGCTCCCCCGGGTGTTAATCCGACGAAGAGCAACCTTGCTCTGATACCACTTGTTAGGACCGATGGTCGCGGCTAGAGAGGGGGGGGTGTGAATAGCCGACCCCAAATCGTTCGTTTCTTCCTACGAATTAGGTTAGCGCAGCGGAAATAAACAATAGAAACGAAAATGAGAAAGACAAACCTCAAACAACCCGATGTAACGAGGTTCGGAGATGATGCTCCTACTCCTCAGCGTATCCGTAAGGTGGACGAAGCCTATCAATCCGTCGGTGGATGAAACCCCGGAGAACCGGCTAATGAAAACTCTTTCTGGGTGGAGAAACCTCACCACAAATCCTTTGCAACAGCAATAAGGAGTACAACAAAATAGAACAAGAAGAACAAGACTAGAAGAAATGTGAACAACACTTGCTTGCCTTCTCGTCGGAGTTTGTTGATGAAGCAGCAGCTTCACGGCTCCTAGAATCGCTAGAAAACCAGCACGAAAGCTCACCCGAAGCTTCAGCACAATGAGAGCTCAGCAAAGCTCTAGAGAAATAGTAGCAGCAACCAGGAACAAGGAGGAAGAAGAAGGAACTGTAGAAACCCTTGAACTCCTTTTATAACCTGCGAAGAAGACACAGCAGAAACTAGCCGTTGCTACGCAACGGCTAGGACCTGGACCGATCAGGCTTCAGCCTGATCGGTCTGGGCCTTGCCTGACCGGTCGTGGGGACCGATCAGGCCCTGTACTGATCGGTCCCCAGACCGAACCGATCCCCGTCCTTTTCTCCCGAGCTTTTTGCCTTCTGATCGTTGTTTCCTGATCGGTCTGCAGACCGATCAGATAACACTCAGTAGGCTACTGTTTGATCACTGATCGGTCACCAGACCGATCCAGATACCCAGCGTATCACTGGATCGATCCACTGATCGATCCAGAGCTTGGTTTTTTTGCCCAAATCAAGTCCCAAGCCTTCCAAACAAATATCCGGTCAACCTTGACCTATTGGTATCTCATGCTTAGCATCTGGTCACTCCCTTGACCTGCTAAGACTCCCTACCAAGTGTCCGGTCAATCCCTTTGACCCACTTGGACTTTTCTCTTCGTGTCAAGTATCCGGTCACTCCCTTGACCTACTTGACCTTCTCAACACCAGATGTCCGATCACCCTTGATCCATCTGGATTTTCCCTTGCCCGGCTTCACTCACCAGGACTTTCACCTAGCTTCACTCACTAGGGTTTTCACAACTGCCTGGCTTCACTCACCAAGACTTTCCCGTCTGCCTGGCTTCACTCACCAGGACTTTCCCGTCTGCCTGGCTTCACTCACCAGGACTTTCTACATCCGGTCCAGAGAACGAGCTACCGAGCCCTCTCTGACCTCAGTTCGGAGAATGAGCTACCGAGCCCTCTCCGACTTCCATCCGGTCCAGAGAACGAGCTCCCGAGCCCTCTCTGACCACAGTCCGGAGAACAAGCTACCGAGCCCTCTCCGACTTCCCATGTGCCAAGCTTCCATACTTGGACTTCTCCGTGCCAAGTCTCCATACTTGGACTTTTCCCATGCCATGCTCCCTGCTTGGACTTTTCCCGTGCCAAGCTCCCTGCTTGGATTTTTCTGAGTCAGGTCAACTCACCTCGGGTCAACCTTGACCACGGGTTGCACCCACAATCTCCCAAGCTTGTATCCTTGTCAAACATCAAGATACAACCATTGTCAAACACAACTCGTCAAACATCAAAACACAACTCGAGTCAAATCAACTCGAGTCTGGTCAACCAGGTCAACCTTGACCTAAGGTTGCACCAACAAGGAACACAGGAAGTCGAGCGGAAGACGCGGCTAGCGAGAAGGACGACACAGGAGAGCCGACGGGCTCGCTGTGTCCGAGGGACGAGGTGACCGCGGAAGTGTACACCGGTGGACGAGAAGAACGTGCACGGTGTTCGAGGGACGAGAAATCGGGAAGGAAGGCTGCTTGAGGAGAAGGCCGGAACTTGGGTTCGGGTGAGCCCTATTCCGGATGGCCGAGATCACCCAAGCTAGCGGAGCTGGAGCGAAAGACCCGGACCGAGGCGGGACTGAACCAGAGAAGAGGTCCCGGACAAAAAGTCAACAATTGTTGACTTTTTGCTCCGGGGCGCCCGGAGCAGCCTGGGGTGCCCGGAACCCTTCCGGGCGCCTGGAAGTGGATTTTGACCAGGATCGAGGTTTGACTCGATATGAATGTTGGGGGATAATATTTATCCCCCCTAGGGCGCCCGGAACCCTTCCAGGCGCCCCGACCAAGGCTATAAATATAGCGTTTGTCCAGAAGCTAATTAATTCATTAAGAACAACAACTTGTAATCAGTTCTTTCATTTCTACTTTTCTGTCTGTGCTCTCAACGCTGTAAAGAGGCTACTCGGCCCAAAGGAGATCGTCAGATAGTGCGCTTACTTTCCTTGGATTAGCAATCCCCTGATTGCAAACCAAGTAAATCCTCTGTGTCTGATTTCTGTTTATTTAGTCTCTGCTTTTTTAATTACAAGTTCTTTTAAATTAGTTGAATATCCGAGAAAAGTTTTTGGTTTAATTTTTGTAGGAAAATTCACCCCTCCCCTCTTGCCGGCCTTCAAAGGGACCTACAAGTGGTATCAGAGCAAGAATGCTTTAGGAGGACTAACCGTCGATCGAAGCAACAAGATGGCCGGACCAAGCATCGTTCCACCAAAATTCGAGGGAGACTTTGCAGACTGGAAGCGTCCTATGGAGGTATTCCTAAGAACTGATTTCGGAATTCGATTTATTATGAAGTATGGTTTTGTAGCTCCGATGAATCAAGATGGAGAAGAAAAAGAGGAGAGCCATTGGACAAAGAAGGAGCAGAATGAATCTGTAGTGAACAGCCGTGCGGAATATCACCTACTGAGCGTACTGCTGCCTAAGGAAGTCAACCGCATCGGAAGCTACTCGTCGGCCAAAGAACTTTGGGAGAAGTTCCTGGAACTCTACGAAGGCACGTCCGAAGCGAAGCTCGCTAGAAGAGACATCCTCCGGAACAAACTAATGAACATCCTTCTGGAAAAAGGTGAGAAGGTAGCCGGTATACATGCGAAGGTAAAAGAATTAATTACTGGTCTCGAGAACCTCGGTGAAACGGTAACAAACTGGGACACCATACGCTACGCACTCAACGCATTTCCTCGATCTCCGGAGTGGACATCAATCGTCGACGCCTACTATATTTCAAAAGACCTGGAGGTAAGTACTTTAGAAGAGGTGTTTTCTACTCTTGAGTTACATGAAACTAGGTGTGCAGCTACAACAAAAGACTCAAGTTAGATAATGGCGCTGAACGCAACCAAGGAGGATGAGCCCGAGTCAGACTCCGAAGAAGACCAAGAAGCATATATGGTAAGAAACTTTAAAAAGTTTTTTAGATCTAATAAATTTAAAGAAATGCAGAATAAAAAAAATCCAAGAAATAGAAGAAAAGTGCGTTGCTACCAGTGTCAAAAGGAAGGACACTTAAGAGAGGATTGCCCAGAACTAAAGAAGGACAAAATGAAGACACCCAAGAAACACAAGAACCTAAAAGCCACTTGGGACGACACTTCATCATTTGAGTCCGAGATTCAAGAATATGCCGAGATAGCACTAATGGCAAGCTACGAAGGACAAAGTACATCAGAACCCAGCATCGATGAAGGGGGAGCGACCTTAGATGGAAGTAGCGAAGCAGGGGAGATTCAGGCTTCAAGTCTGATATGGTAAGTGAAGTATGCCTCTTACCCCCTGATGAACTTTACTTTGGTATTAAGGCAATGACAAAATCCATGTATAAATTAGAAAATAAAAATACCAAATTAGAAAATGAAATTCTAGAAACAAATTTTTTTTTAGCAAAATCATGTCTTATAGAGAATTTTGAAAAATTGAAAATTGAAAATGAAAAACTAAAAGAATAAATAAAAAGATTGAAAAATCTAATGGTTCAAATATTTCTACTTTTAGAAATTATAGAGGTTTAAATTGGTATTATAGATTTCATCAAAGTCAAATTAGAAATATATCAAAAGTCTATGTACCTAGGAAATACTTGGTTAATCCTGTAGGTAGGAACCTCTACTGGGTTCCAAAAACCTGTTTAATTTAAAATTAAAATTAGACTTAGAATTTTCAACAAGGAAATTAAACAATTAATTTCTTTATGAGGCGTTGTCTAAGGAAGTGGTTGTTGCACCAATAACCAAGAAGGCCTAGTGCCTTGCCACGACCTGGAAGCTAAGTATCGAAATGAAAAGTTTAATTGACTAACTGAAAAAGCATTAATTTAATTTACTTAATGCTTTAAAAGAGTTATTCAATTTGTGTTAGAAAATATTTAAAATTGATTTAGAAATTTTTACCTTAGAAATTTTTTTATGAAAATTACCTTTGATTTTTTTTTTAAATTTGACTTAGAATTTTTTTACCTTAAGTTTTTTTTATAAAAAATTACCTTAATTTTTTTTTTACTAAGAATTTTTTTATAACGGCCTTCAAAATTTTTTTTAGAAATTATTTAAATTAGAAATTTTTTTTGTTAGAAATTATTTTCCAAAACTTACCATAGAATATTTTTTTTACCTTACACTTGTTTAAGGACCCCTATTTTTTATGTGATCAAAGGGGGAGACAGATGTTAAGTCTAGGGGGAGGAATATAATTTTTAAATTGAAATATCTTTGGACTTAATTGCAAATGAATTATTTTTATTGCATATGTTTTCCTTAACTTAACTTGGGTTGCTCACATCAAAAAGGGGGAGATTGTTGGAACCCCAAGGTGTTTTAATATGATCAAACAAGTTAAGTTAGGTCCTGCGTCGTCTAACCCTTGTGTCTAAGTGTGCAGGAGCTTAGGAACATAGGAAGTCGAGCGGAAGACGTGGCTAGCGAGAAGGACGACACGGGAGAGAGCCGACGGGCTCGGTGCGTCCGAGGGACGAGGTGACCGTGGAAGAGTACACCGGTGGATGAGAAGAACGTGCGCGACATTCGAGGGACGAGAAATCGGGAAGGAAGGCTGCTCGAGGAGAAGGCCGGAACTTGGGTTCGGGTGAGCCCTATTCCGGATGGCCGAGATCACCCAAGCTAGCGGAGCTGGAGCGAAAGACCCGGACCGAGGCGGGACTGAACCAGAGAAGAGGTCCCGGACAAAAAGTCAACAACTGTTGACTTTTTACTCCGGGGTGCCCGGAGTAATCCGGGGCGCCCGGAGCAGCCCGGGGCGCCCGAAAGTGGATTTTGACCAGGATCGAGGTTTGACTCGATCTGAACGTTGGGGGATACAATTTATCCCCCCAGGGCGCCCGGAACCCTTCCAGGCGCCCCGACCAAGGCTATAAATATAACCTTGGTCCAGAAGCTAATTAATTCATTCAGAACAACAACTTGTAATCAGTTCTTTCATTTCTACTTTTTTGTCTGTGCTCTCAACGCTGTAAAGAGGCTACTCCGTCCAAAGGAGATCATCAGATAGTGCGCTTACTTTCCTTGGATTAGCAATCCCCTGATTGCAAACCAAGTAAATCCTCTGTGTCTGATTTCTGTTTATTTAGTCTCTGCTTTTTTAATTACAAGTTCTTTTAAATTAGTTGAATATCCAAGAAAGGTTTTTGGTTTGATTTTTGTAGGACAATTCACCCCTCCCCTCTTGCCGGCCTTCAAAGGGACCTACACTGGGTATGACGTCTCATCAATCAATACGTGACACTTCTTCATGTACCAGTGATATATAAAAGGGGTCCACTCCTGTGGACTAAGATACACATACACACCTATACTAAAAAATCATCGCATCTATTCATTTAATGGTCTTCTTTTCCACCTCTTGGTCCTCTTCTTCCAGTGATTTGACTTGAGCGTCGGAGTGGCTGAGCCGAGGCATCCCTACCCTCCATTCTAACCCTCTCTTTTTCCCTCTTAGATTTCACAAGTGCTCCTAGCAGTCCAACTCTTGCACTCCCTTTCTCTCTTTCTCTTAGCATCCAGTGACCTGGTCAACATCAAAGATAGCTCACCGATAGTTCATCCTTCAGTTGTCTCAGGTAGGAACACTTGTAGAGTTGTCAGACGGGCCAACTCATGGTGGGGTGGATTGACCCATGGCGGACCATCCATTTGACGGGGCGAGACTGGCTGACCCGTCATCTTGGCGGGTTGGGAAATATCTAATCCAACCTAATTAAAGGCGAGTTACGGGTTAGGCGGGCCAACCCACAAGTCTATCAAAAATTAAAAAATTAAGTTTCATATCTTCAACGCTTTACTTTGAAAATGTTTCATCAATCAAATGTATTCGGAAACATGTATTTTAAATGTAAATGGACACAAATAAGTACTCATGGTTGATAAAAAAGAATTATTTTTATTTCAAAAGTATAACAATGAAAGATAATAAATTGATATAAAATTTGGCTTACATGTGTTTCTCAACCTGCGGGCCAACTCAAGCCCGTCGCGGGCTGACCCATGTGGGTTGCGGGCCTAGGAGGGTTGGCCGCGACGGGCTTGGGTTGATAAAATTTCAGCCTAACCCATTTAAATTGTTTAGTGGGGTAGACTAACCCAATGATCCCAATCCAAATTGACGGCTTTAAACACTTGGTATAACAAATAAAAATATTTCCACTACATTATTGATCTTTCTATCGTTGGCGATACTCAACCACTTCACTGCTCAACCAATTTCGTTCATCGTCGATCAACTTGCCATCCGGCCAACCCAACCGGTTCTCCCTTCTCCCTCCCTCCCTCGTTCTTCTCGTTGGGTGGTGCACTTGACGAGTCAACAGTTCTCCCTCCCTCACTGGTCATCCCGTCAATCGGAGAACATCCACATGCCCAAATCCTGTCGACTGCTCACCCCCTCAATGCTACAAAACTCCATACTATGGTTCACTTTAGTGATGAACAATTGCGAGTTAATAAGAAACAAGCATTGTTCTTTACGTCTATGTGAAAGTCCAAAGGATTTTTTGACGCAAATTTATTATTTTAAGATGTCAAAATGAAAAATTTGCTTACGTTTCGAGTCGCGACGGAGACAGGGTGGAATGAATTTTATTGATTTTTTAGGGATAGATTTTTATGGAGTTAATATATTTTTATTAACTTTTATATAATTGTGCAAAATTGTGAAAAGAATTCGGTAGAGTTATATAAACTTTTTTTTTTGTAAGAGTTTTATAGGCATTTGTCAATTTTTTCATAAAAACTTATGAATTTCATAATTTAATAATATCTTATAAGTCATTATCTAACACTAGCGCTAACAAGAAAAAAAAAGATTATTTTTATATATTTTTTAAATTTAAAAATTATTAAAAAAATTTGAAAAAAGGAAATAAAAAGTAGAATTTCTCCACGATTATTATATCATTTTCTTTTTAATTTCATACATTTTAATACTCTTTTGATGGTATAAACATAAGTCATATTCAATTTATAAAACTTAAAATTTCAATTTCTTTTGGCATGATTCTAAAATTTTTTCAAGCAAATCCTCAATGTCAACCTACCCTTTCTTGACTGGTTAGGAGAACCAGACCCTTGCTGGACAAAACTACTAGGACTATCTAAAGGCTTGAATTTGCTGAATTGAAGTAGAAGGGCTCATTATGAGTACTAAAATTGACAGAATCTATATTAGAAGAATCACCAGACAATCCACTAGTAGGGCTAAAAGGTTGTCTTCCCTCATCATCTTCCAAAAAAAAAAACAGGAGAAAATTCTGAATCATTTGAAAATATCAAAATACATTAACAAAACTCATAAAAATGAGAAGACTACTGCTAGGTGAAGAGCAATAAGAACAATGGCAACATGTCTGCCATGACTCCTCCGGAGAGAGAAAAGAGCTGAGTTGTGTGCTTGCTCTAAGAGCATCCATAATAGCTTGGGATATTTCTCCCAAGTATTTGTGGACCCCACTTCCATATCATCTTTCAAATATCCAACTATTCAAATATCTCAACTTCCACAATGAAATATCCCACCAATCAAATATTTATGGGTCCCACTCATCAAATATTCACTCTCAAATATCCTCAATTCCACAATTAAATATCTCATCAAATTTAATTAACTTACATTTAATTCTAACAAAAATTTAATGGAAATATAAATTTAAGTTCATACAAATACGAATATTTTATAAATTTAAAATTACAATACAAAGATACAAAACCATATTTAATTAATAAAATACATAACAATAAACTATAAATAATAAAAGTAACATGGAGCAGCTAAAATAAACCAAATTAACTACATGTTCAATTTTTTCTTCAGTTGTTCACATATCGCTAGATGATTTTGAAGTTGTTCATCAGTCATGCCTCGTGTGTCCATTACGAGGAGTTGATGTGCTTGGATGAGTTGATCAACTTTCTTATTGTTATTATACTCTTCCAACTGCGCCATTGATTGTTGCATAGCCTGATTCAATTCATCAAGTAGGCCTACTCTTTCTTTGCCTTTCCTCTTTGCTGCCTTCTGTCCCATTGGACAAAATCGGATTTCTCTATCATCTATATCAGTAGTTGTATTAGGATTAGAAGAGTCAGTATGTGCACCTGATGATTCTGATGTTCTTGCTTTTTTTGTTGCCCGTCGATCTGAGGATTGAGGAGCATACATAGGACTATCTTTCACGATTCTCCACACATGCTCATATTGGAAAGTAGTTTTAAAAGTACTCTTGTATTCTTCATGAGCTCGCACCATCAAATCCTCATCACTCCATCCGCTTGGTCGATCATTAT
Organism: Zingiber officinale; assembly: GCF_018446385.1. Classification (NCBI taxonomy): domain Eukaryota; kingdom Viridiplantae; phylum Streptophyta; class Magnoliopsida; order Zingiberales; family Zingiberaceae; genus Zingiber; species Zingiber officinale. Next base: position 82,583,952 of record NC_055995.1, on the reverse strand, counting down.
ACCATTTATTGTAGATTCCATTGTATCTATTTACGATCTTTTTCAATGAAGCCCAATGTGATTTTGCTTTCTCCGCAGTTCTCTTTTTAGCTCCTTTAGCTCGATTGGTATTGAAGTATGTCACAACTCGTTTCCAAAATGACTCACTCTTCTGGGCATTACCAACTACTGAATCTTCACTCATAATAGTGTAGGCCGCTGCAAGGAGCTTATCATCTGCCACTGTCCATACTGTTCGCTTGTTATGGTCTTCATCTGATTCGTTGCCCATCTCTGGTGCTTGATTGAGAATAATATCGTCGGACCCTATTTCTGATAAAAATGGAGGAAATTGTGAATCGGGGACTACATAAGGTGTACCTTTATCACTGTCAATTGCATCAACACTAGCTCTTCTCGATTCATTTGAATTAATCTCCGGTGATTGAAGCTGATTAATTCCATGAGATGGGCCTTGCATGAAATACTGATTACTCTGCCAATATTCTGGAGGATATGTATAAAACGGAGCTCGAGGGTCGCCACTCAAAGAATTTGGATAACTTTGGAAATTATGGTAATATGGTGGTGGGTATGGAAAAGGTTGGAAATTTGGTGGATGTTGAGTGGGAAATGGAAATTGAGGATTGAAGAAATTAGGACGGGCTCGAGAACTTTCTTCACTTGAATTTTCGTCGATATTTGGAGAGTTGAACAAATCCCTAAAATAATGACCAAAATTTTTATCCATCTCTCTAAATTTTTGGTAGGCAATGGGTATGAAAATGATGAAAATAGATGAAAGAAAGGATGTATATATAGGGAGAAATTGAACGTTATCAAACGTTTAATTTTTCGAACGGTTAATTTTTCGAACGTTTGATTTTTCGAACGTTTTCGAACAGTTCATTTTTCGAACGTTTGATTCCGAACGTTTGATTCCGAACGTTTGATTCCTTGACAATTGATTCTTCCAACGGACTCTTTTAATGTTTGCATAGTTTGAATTTAATTAAATTAAAAAAAATAAAATAAAAAAGTTGTCCGGACACAGATGTTAAAGGTGGGGCCGACTCATATAAGTGGAGCCCACCATATTAAAAACAAAAAATAAATAAAAATAGTGGCAGCCCACTTTTTGTGGGCCCCACATGAAGAAATCACCGGACACATATGTGTGTCCGGTGATTTCTATTACCCCATCAAATATCCCCCACAATGGGGGAAATTTGGAGGTGGGAGATATTTGAAGAAATATCTCCTCCAAATATCCCCCGCTGGAGATGCTCTAATACACTGCGGTCGTGCTGCCAGAACTACATTTCTACCTCCAAAGCAGTAGTTACACTAAACAGGTTGTTGATCTACTGTGTTTGACTTCGCGGAAGCACTAAGAGATCTCTTCCCACATAACAATTGGCCACACTTGGAGCAAATCGCATGATCACCATGGGAAGGCATAGACAATTTCGAGATGGCTTCCAGAATGACACTTACCCAAGATCTGACTTTTGATAGCAGATCAAGAAGCGAGAAATTGAAAACTCCCATGAAGAGAGTGAAACTGCTCTCGGTTATTAAAAAAGAACTTCACAGTGCACTTCTAAATTTCTAGCCTCAATTTTCCCCCTCATTTTTCAACAAAAATCTCTCGGAAAACACAAATGGAGACAATGTAAGAAACAAATAAAAAACTACAAAATTACTGATTACCCTTAGAAATAGAAAGAATGTACGAGGTGCAATATCAACATTCCTAAATCCACACCGTTGGAGGAGTCTACATTTTCTCCACGCGACGACAAGGATTATGAATAACCAAAAATGTAGAGATGGAAGACCAAGAGCACACAGAGTGTCTCAAAATCCAAGTTCTAAAATCAAATACGAAGACGCCTAAAAGAGTACCATATATCCAAACCTAATATAGAAAATCAAAATCCGGCCTTCCACCGTGCTTAAGAGCTAAAGTCGAGGCATTTGTGGTGGTGGCTCTAGCAAAAAGAAGAGAGCTAGATGAAGGTCAATACTAGGAGGAGATGGATAAGGAGAAGGTTGAAGTTTCGCTTGCTTCGGGAGGTGGCGGAGCGGCGAGTGGAGGAGATTCTCATCGGTGAAGCGGAAGTAGAATGGCCAGTGAGGAAGTGAGTGTGGTAGAAATATGATGTATGCCAATTACCAAATACATATTTACCATTGCTCCTGTCTAAAGACGATGAGATGGTGCGTTGGCTTTGGTGAATAAAGTGTTGAATAAGTGAATGGAGAAGAAATGGAATAGGAAAGAGGCTCCATTGTGAATGAGACTTTAGTCCCACATTGGAAGTTTCAAGGCACTTTTGTTGGTTTATATTGATTCACATACATTGAGGTTGTGAACAAATGCATGGGGAGAGACTCTCTCTCACGCGTGGGTGCTCAAGGGGGGTGCAAATCCTAGGCTTGGATTTGCACTGAACCAAGTTGACTCGTGTGCGAGCGCAACCTACGCACACGAATGCTAGACCGGTCGGGGCAAAATTCGCCCAAGTGGAACAACCAACATTTTGTTGTGACTACAGGCAAAAGGGTTACGCACACAGCTCCTGCTCGGCGGAGTTCCCGTGATAGCAATCGGGTGCCACTCAGTTCGCCGTGACCACCAATGCTTGGTCAGATTCATAGTCTACTGTTGTATCCTGGAAAACAGACGACCCTTGTAAGCCTCGAAGCACAGCCGGAGGTGGGCGAATCAGTTTCAAGGAAACTGCAACTCTCGCAGGCCTCGCTCAATTTTCCCGGTCGACCAGTCTCCACACCTGATCTGTCTTTTGCCAGGTCAAGTGCAGACCTGGTCTTCCGCTCTTCAGACCAACCCTGTCGCTGTTGGAGTGTATACTAAAAGCCTAGCTTTTGTAAACATTTATTTTTGAAATAAAAGAATCACATTTGGTCAATATATATATTTATTTGTTAAATGTCACTACAACAAAAATGTTAAAAGACAACACCATAAAGACAACGGTTTTAGAAGGAACTGTTGTTAATTTGACAAAACCGTTGTCTTTGAGCTCCTCCAAAAAATAAAAGACAACAGTTTTGCAAAAACCGTTGTCGTTGAGTGACTTTTTGTAAAATCAACAACACCTTTTACAACGATTTTTTGAAACTGTTGTCTTTAAGCGCTTTTTTAGGGGTCAAAGACAATAATTTTAATAAACCATTGTCATTTTCGTTGTAGCAATGTTTTGCTCCCCTCAAAATTTTTTTGCGCCCTGTTTTCCCCCTTAGCCTTCCCGAACCCTAAACCCCTCTCTTCATACGATCTTTTCCTCCCTTAGCCTTCTTACCGAGAAAAATGTCTCTGGTGAAGGAGTCACCGGTGAACCCTTACCCAAGGAGAAGGAGAAGAATAATCCCCAAACTCCACCGCCTTCGCCTCCGCCTCCGCTCCCGCCCCCGAACCTCCGCCTTGCTCTGCCCCAGACGACGAGAGGGACTTCAAACGCATGGGCAAGATGGCCTACAAATGGGCGATCACCCTCCTCACCATCTCCGTCGCGCTTCTGCTAACCACCCCCAAGCGCTCGACCACACCAAACGAGTCTTCCTCTATGCCACCGGCACCTGCCTCGCTTGCCTCTCCCTCGTTACCTCCGTCGGCCTCATCGACTACTCCATCCTCAGCCATCCCGGCGCCCAACTCGCAAAGGTATAGGAGAGGGCTGTACAAAAATTCGATAATTATTTGTCCCCCTGCTCCTCCTGTTTCTCTTTTCTTTCTTTCTTTCTTTTCTTTCGTTTCCCCTGCCCATGGTTATATAGAGTTCACCCTGTTCAGCTTGGCACTCATCATTTTTTTTTTTTTGCTTTTCTTTTCCTTTTACTCTGTCAACGAAGAAGGATTGGAGCTGATTAGTTTTCTTCAAGGTTACAATGTCTAAAAGCTTTGACTCTGTGCAAAGTTCTCTAGCCCCTTGTTTTTCCTTCTCTTTCCTGCAGCAGTTTAATGCTTTAGGATGAAGTCTTGCAGGCAACTATGGAAGATATTGAAGGCATCTGTTGGAAGAAGGTTTGAGATTTGGTCTTCTCCTTGATGAGGAAATTCACTATTCACCAACCCCTAGAACAGACCTTTCCCATGTACCCAAGGTTTTGAAGGGGGAAGGGATAATTAGGGTTCTCAGCCTCTTGCAGCTTTTGGAAAGATGAAGTATATGAAGCTTGGATCGAGGCCAGATGACTTTCATTCTGATGGGAACAATATCAGGTGAAGCTCTTGTGAAAATTGATCTTTTATTGTCGAGAAAATGGAAGTTAAAATTCCCTGTTAGCATTTTCTTTGTTCTGTGTGTATATCTTCTGAGGCAGCTCATTTTATGAAGCAAATTGCCTTTCTCTTTGTTCTTCATGCAGAGAGTGCTCCACCAAATAGACAACTATGTGATAAAAAAAATTGCTTCTTTTGAAGCTTTTATTGCACTAGAGTACAGATTCTACACCAGTTAGAGGTCTTAGAGGTTAAATTCAAGGTTTAAAATCTCTTTCCGATCTAGAGTTTTTAGTGTGCCTATGCCAGAATGAAACACTTTTGGTGTCATACAAAGTGTCAACATATCCTACTAGTGGTGAATTGGTGTTGAGGATGGAGCTGAAAAAAGAAGAATGTACCTAAAGGAGCTATTCTGCTGCTTCCAAAATCAACGAAAGAAAATTTCACAAAGTTGTCTCGAGCTCATTGAGTTGTCGTAGAGCTTGAGCAAGCCCCTTTGCATACAAAAGGTGTTTGTGGGTGGGTTGTGTAGAGATACTATGAGTTGACAAAGAGAAGTTGTTCAAAATCTTCTCACTCAGAGAATGCTTGCATTTTTTTTTTTAATAATCCAAGTGTTTGGGCTTCTCCCGACTAATCCCGGAGGTAGACAACCTTCCCCCTTGATTTGCCTATCGTGACCATTCTATGCATTGGTGGGCAGATAGAACAAGATGTTTAACTCATGCCAACTGACAGCGATATCTCAAACCATATAGTTTCTGTCAGTGAAATCATGTCAACATGGGTGACATAATATCATTCACCCATGCCAACAGTATTATTGTTGGTAACCAAAGGCTTGTGAAGACATAAGTTTCATTTTTTTTCAAAAAAAGAAGAAGCTTTTTTCTACTTATTGATTGTCCTATCAGTTAACTTGAGTTTCAGAGAAGGGTGTTAGGCTCCTCTTAACATGAAGACTTTATATGGAGAATCTGAATTTTTTTACAACATGTGGATACATTTTCTCTTGGACTGAAAGTAGTCTATTTAGAAGTTTTTTATTCAAAGAGTGATGGTTTTAGAAGTATATTTTATCATAAAAAGTATTAAGAAATGTACAGTGCTTTAATGAATAGGATAAGGAGACATTTCATTTTTAACACAGTTGCAATCATCACATAGTTCGCCATCAGCTTCTCCAGTTTCCTCTTTATTCATGACTATATGTTCAGAAATTGAGTTTATTGCTATTTTACCTTTTTAAATGATTTTCCATATCCATTGTGTTTTTTTCTTTTCATACATATTAAAAGACGTCAGTTCATTCATCTGAATACTGAGATTTGAGAATTATCCAGGTTTGTTACAGCTGAACTGGAAGCTGACATTGTCATAAGTGTAGCAGATGTGAAGTTTTATCTACATAAGGTAACCACTATACTGTACCTTTGCGAGCTGGGCGCCCACTTTCCGGGTTGTGTTGTTTTATTATTTGTCAGTATTTTGCAATCAATTGGTTTATAAGAATCTTTGAATTTTTGAACTGTATGTAATGAAGCATTGTTTTAAGAACTAGGAGAAGCTGCTTTTATATAAATGGAGGCACCAGTGGCGGACATCTCCGGCATCCAAGAATTTTATTTCGAGAATTTTAGTATAGAAGTATTTCATTTCAAGTAACAAACTGATCCATTTTATGTTACTCCTTCAACCAAGTATGCCATGTCTTCTATATATTCCAATAGTCTAGAAATTATCTTGTACCTTTTGTCTTCTAGATGATTTTATTTTGCAGAAAATCAACAGGGCAGTGTGAGAATCTATAGCATACATTAATACTTTGTTATCTTTTTCTTCAGGTTCTAAAATGTGAGTATGTTGTTTGTGGTGAGATTGTTAGTCATGCCCAGGTGCTTCTTTCTCTTTTACTAAATGATTGGCATACCTAAATTGACAACTTAAAAGATATTGTTTTATCAGTCATTCCAAGGATCCAATAGTTGAATGGCGATTAGGCACATTCTTTTCCTATCTTAGAGTTTGTATAAAAGAAATAATTGCATAACATTTCTGCCCAATTACAGCGGTTACAGCTGGAGCTTCAAACTAAACCAGGGTGTCATCCCTTTGAAGAGGTGTGTGTCAAAAGTATTTGTATGCCATTTTATTTTCTTTTTATCCCTAAACATGGGTTCTATTTCCATTTAGTTTGTATTATTTCTTAGTAGTTCATGTGAGGTTAATTTATTTAATAAGCAAGCAACTACATGTAAGAATAGATGTCTTTCTTAACAATCCCGTACTTGCAAGTAACAATCCTTGCAAGCAACTACATTTATCCAATAAGGTAACAATACTTGCGCTCTATGTGTTGCTTGCAAGTATGTTGTTTGTAGTTGCTTTATATACGATGTCTTTCTTAACATTATTTCTTTTCCAACATTCTCGAAGTAAGGGATTGTTGGTTTATTCCGTGTAAGGCTTCACCTTGACTTAAGCAGGGTGGTGTTATCATATTAGATTATGTATAGCTCATGTGTACTTGGTATGTGTTGGATTCAACTTCATCTGCTTGCTAAGACGTTTTTGCAAATCATGGTTTCAGTCCTGCACACTTTTGCTCTATTTCATGCACAAGATGATTTAATTCAATTACCTTATTTCTTTAACTTATCTGTTGTACTATTTGTCCAACTTTGTACAATTAGCCTTGAACTAACAAAAGAAATGAATTTGAAGGGTTGGAACAGCCATATGAACCAGTTTCATAAACTTTTTTCGTGCTCACTTGCTTCACTACTCATGAAATTGTGAAGAGGCAACGTTTCTCGTGCTTATTTGGCCATTCTTTTTTTTTATGGCTTTAACTATATTTTATTTTCATAACAGGGAGAAATTGCTGGGTTTGCAAGCTGGGTATGCAGAAAAAGAACTAGGGAGAAATTGCTAGGTTTGCAAGCTGGGTTTGCATGGTTGTGGTCTTATAAACTTAATTTTGTGGTTTCATCTTTTGTGGTTGTCATGATTGGATACTACTTGTGGTCATGTTTGGATAGCTTGTAGTAATTGTATAGAATTGTTTATAAACTTAAGTGAATGTACACATGTACGAGTTTTTGTTTGAGACAAGATGTATATATAAATTAAAGACAACTAATCGAATGTATATATGTTGAAAACTATTTTTGTGAATGTATAAATGTTACGTTGTACCAGTTTGTGTGCAATGACCATGCTTTTAACCGTTGTGAAAAGTACATATATAGACATGCAACTGAATGTATAAAGACAACGATTTTTAACCGTTGTGAAAAGTATTCTAAGACAATGGTTTTAAACTAAATTTTGAAGAAAGACAACAGTGTATATGTTGTTAAAAGTATATCTGCGATCAAATTTTTGCAAAACTGGCAATTACAACGGTTTTATACTGTTGCAGAACTGTTGTCTTTGGTATTAAAAGACAACACTTTAAATTCGTTGCATGACTGTTGTCTAATGTGGTCAAAGACAACGGTTTTTAACAGTTGTCTTTTACCGCACATTTAACAACAGTGTCAGTTACAACGGGTTTAAAGGGCCTATGACAACGGTTTTTAACCGTTGTCTTTTAACAAATTTGTTGTAGTGTGTAATTATTCAATTAACATGGAGTAAATAACATGGAGTGTGATGTCACACTCAGAAGATCATGTTGTCGGTTCTTTATAAATTATAAACAGTTACTCACGACTAAGATGAAAAGGAACAAACCATTGGAATAGTCGTAGTATAATTAAGTATTAGTTTGTCTTGATTAATAAATTATACTGGTACACTCTAAGTGTATTGAGTAGGACCATTTAGGTAAGTTCTTTTTGTAATGACTTAATAAAAGAACTAAACCTTAGTTATTATGGAAGTGTGTGCTTTTAATCCTAATATAATAACAAGCACATATATTTAATATTTATTTCTTTGACTTATCAAAGGGTGAGGTTTAGCTCGATAAATCAATAGGCCCGATAAGTTGGGAAATAATATTATTTATAGTGTATGTTGTTGATTATAGAAGGAATCTGTGTCCTAGTTATCTAGGTTGAGAATGTCCCCAAGAGGAGCTCATAAAGGATTGCCATGTTAAACCCTGCAGGTGGACTTAGTCTGACATGACAATGAGGTTGAGTGGTACTACTCTTGGAGCTAGATATTAATTAAGTGAGTTGTCAGTAACTTACTTAATTAGTGGACATTTATTATCTTAAACACAGGGAGACTAACACACTCATTATAAGAAGGAGCCCATAATATAATTTGGTATTGGCGCGGTAGTGCGGTAATAACTCTCTAGTGGAATGAGTTATTATCGATGAACTTGAGTTGTGTGTTCGGGGCGAACACGGGATACTCAAGCTCATTGGAAGGTCAAAACCAATTTCTCCTCTAGATCCCTGTCGTAGCCTCATTATAGCCTCAAGTCCATCCAAATATAAGTCCATCTTGGTGTCCAAGAAGGGGGCCGGTCCAATGCTTGGTGACCAAGCAAGGGCCGACCACATCCTCATCTATAGGGGCTGACCCTATTGCTTGGTGACCAAGCATGTAGGGGTCGGCCACAATATTCAAACAAGGAGGGTTGTTTTTGAATTTTTAAAATCTTCTCTTTGTAGAAAACTATAAGTTTTAAAAGAGAGATTTTAATTTTAAAAACTTTCCTTATTTGAATTAGGCCACATGTTTTAATAGAGAGTTTTAAAAGTTTTAAAACTTTCCTTTTTTAACCATCCTCATGGTTTAAGAAAAAAAAAGGAAGATAAGTTTTAAAATTTTAAATTTTCTATCATCATGTTAAAAAAGAAAATTTTATAAGAGAATTTTTAAATTTTAAAATATGGTTTTAATTTTTAGAACTTTCCTTTTTTAACTCCTACTTTAGGAAAGAGAGCTTGTAAATTTTATAAGAGGATTTCTTCTTGTAAAATTTTTAAAAAATATATTTCCTTATTCTTGATGTGGTGGCTGGCCACCTTGCTTGGAGCCCAAGCAAGGGGCCGACCAATTATAAAAAAATCATCATCTAATTGATTCAATCAAGAGGAAAGAAAAGGAAAAATAAAAGGGAAAAGGAAAAGCTAGAGGAAGATTTTAATTTTTGTAAAAATTCTTCCCTTATTTGCCTTGGGCAACTAATATAAAAGAAGGGTTGGGGAGGCCTCATGAGATACAACAATTCTTATTCTCTTGCTTGGAGAACCTCAAGTGGCCGACCCCTTTCTCCCTTCTCTTTTCCCTTTTGCTCTCTTTTCCTTGGTGGTGGTGGTGGTCGGATTTTAGAAGAAGAGGAAGAAGCTTTTGGGTGATGTTCATCTTGGAGGATCGTCGCCCACACGACGTCCAAGGCGAGGCGAGGAATACGGCAGAAGATCTTGAGGTCATTAGCTTACAAAGAGAAGGTATAACTAGTAGTTTTCTTTCGCATCATACTAGTTATTTTCTTTGTAAGAATTATAAATACAAGAGGCAATTAGATCTAGTTTATCGAATTTATTTTTCGAGTTTGTGTTTTCTTCTTTTTCGAATTTGTGATTCAATTGTTCTTTTTGGTTAACCTAGAGTTATTTAAGGAAATTAAATATTAGCTTTCCTTAAAAGACTTTGTCTAGGCGGTGGTGGTTACTCCCATATCCAAGAAGGTCATGCGCCTCGCCATGCAGTCCTGGAAGCCAATTTTGAAAATTAATATTGAATGGAATTAATAACATAGGTGGATTTGAATCAATAGTGTTAAGTTCCGCTTGCGATTCAAATCTAAACCATTAAGAACAGATAAGTTAAATTTGGAATCAATGATGTTAAGTTCCGTCTGCGATTCCTAATTTAACTTCTAAAGAACACAATAGGTTATTTAAGGAAAGGTTCTACACTTGTACAAAAATTTTTGTACAGTGGAACCGGTATGTTTTCCTAGGACTAACCAACAATTGGTATCAGAGCTAGGGTTTGCCTCTGTGTGTTTAGAATTTAAATAGGTTATGCACATGTCATACATAATTTAGGCAGGATAATAGTAGGATGTGCTAACTCTTTGGTTACAGGCTCCAACTATTATGACTTATAGATGTTGTGTGTGATTAGACCCTTGGACATGTCAAGGGCAATATTTTGTGTGTGCATGATTGTATGTATCTAATACAGCAGGAGCTGTATTATTTTTAATTTTATTTTTGTTCAATCTAGAATACATGTACATTCCTTTTATGGAATATAGGATCGATATATGTAAAATTCTATATTTGTCGCGGATCGTATCTTTACGAGACGTGGTGCTATTGGAGGACCAGAGGCGCAGCGGAATAAGAAGCAAGATAGATGTGACAACTCGACCCGATGGTGGTGGCTAAAGATAGCAGCAGCTAGGGGTGGAGCATACTGAAGACAGTGAAGGAAAATGTCATAATAGTTGGAAAATTAATTTCCAAATTTATTGCTTTTATTTACTGTGATGTTTATGTGCATGTGATGTATGCTAGCATAGGTTAAAATCCTCAATTTTAAATAACTAAGTGGGAGAGAGATTTTAATAAATCTCATGGTCTTCATTATTGGTTTGTAAGTGATGCAACAAGCTTGCGTGTTGGCTCTGAGTGCCTCCCTCCACAACGGATGGGCTTGTTGCGGATCACTAGAACAAATTTCCTTAATGGATGGTTATAGGAAATTATTTAGGAGCGTGTGATCTTCTCCAACTGAAGGGGTACAATCCTATTTAATGGACTTAGTATCAAGTAATGATACATACTTAGACGCATTCAATAGTATCCTCCCCAAAGGAGTCACTGCTATTGTATTGTGTGACCAAAGTGAAACCAACTATTAATTATTAATTTTATTTGTCATAAAGTTAGGATGACAAGATAATAAAATTAATGGGTCACACCCTCCTCTTACAAATGATGAATTTGTATACGTCCACACTAACGTGGCATGTAATATTCACGGTGATTTGAGGTGTTGGTTAATTTAAAATAGTATTGTTTGAGGAATCAATATTATTCTAAATTTAGAGTCTTGACCAAAGTTTAATTTTGTGATTCTTAGGATGACTTTCAACCCACTGGCCATTATACTGAAAGAGAACAAACTTACTGGTCCCAACTATATTTATTGGAAAAGAAACCTGGACATTGTTCTTACTGCTGAAAGCTATAAGTTTGTACTGACTGAGGCTTGCCCTGATGCACCTGACGGTGACTCTACCCCAGAGGAGATTGAGTATCATAAGAAATGGGTAAAAGCTGATGAGATGGCGCGGTGTTACATTTTGGCTTCAATGTCAAATGTATTGCAACATCAGCATCAAGATTTACCGATAGCTTATGATATAATGAACAATCTCAAAGAACTCTTTGGGCACCAGAGTCAGACTGCTAGGCAAGAGGCAATGAGAAAGTTAATGACGGCCACCATGTCTGAGGGAACACCCGTAAGGGATCATATCCTCATAATGATGGCCTAACTGAACGAAATACAAGTTCTTGGAGGAGAAATCGATGGGGAAACCCAGGTCGATATAATTCTCCAAACGCTATCCAGAAGTTTTGAGCAGTTTCGCCTGAACTATAACATGAACAAAAGAGAGTATACGTTGGCAGAACTTCTGACAGAACTACAGGCAGCAGAAGGTATATTTCGTCAAAGTTATCAGATTCACTATGTTGAAAATGGTTCTACTTCTAAACCGAAAGGCAAGAAGAAGAAGAAGAAACAGGTCTTTTCAGCAAAGAGAGTGAATAAACCTCAAGGACAAAAAGCTGGAATAAAGAAGCCGAAGGGCAAGTGCTTCATCTGCAAGCAGTCAGGACATTGGAAGGCGGATTGTCCTCGTAGGAATCAGAACAATAAAGGTATATCTCATGCTCTAGTAGTTGAGACATGTTTAGCGATGTTATTTACCAGCACCTGGTGTGTAGATACGGGAACCACTGATCATGCCTGTAATTCTTTGCAGGGGTTCCAGGAAATCCGATGACTATTTGATGGAGAGATAACCGTCTACATGCTACTAAGGTGGCGACTGTTGCAGTGGGAGACGTCTACTTATCTTTTGATAGGAATAGAAATTTGGTTTTAAGAAATTGTCTTTATGTACCCAGTTTTAGAAAGAATTTAATTTCAGTTTCTAAACTATATTTGGATGGATATTCAGTTTCCTTTAGTAACAATGTGGTTATAAAGAGAAATAAGGTGATTATCTGTTTTGGTGCATTGGTTGGTAATTTATACACTTTAAATCCAATTTCTCCCACAAAGCAAAATATGAAAATTAATAATACATCTTCTAACTCTAATAAGAGAAAAGAACCTTCGAAAATAAACCAAACGTATCTTTGGCATCTAAGGCTTGGTCATATTAACTTAAGTAGGATTCAAAGGCTTGTAGCCGATGAACTCTTGGGTTCATTAGAGTTGGAAAATTTTCCAACATGTGAATCCTGCTTGGAAGGTAAAATGATCAAGAGACATTTTAAGGCCAAGGGGTATAGAGCCAAAGATGCGTTAGAACTGGTTCATTCTGATTTGTGTGGTCCTATGTCTATCCAGGCAAGAGATGGTTATGAATACTTCGTCTCCTTTATAGACGATTATTCAAGATATGGATGCATTTACCTGATGCGCTGCAAGTCTGAATACTTTGATAAGTTTAAAGAATATAGGGCTGATGTGGAGAAACGTCTTGGTAAAAATATCAAGATACTACGGTCTGACCGTGGTGGCGAATACCTCTTTGGAGAGTTTAGGAATTACTTATCAGAAGTCAGGATTCAAACCCAATTGTCTGCACCTGGTACACCCCAACAGAATGACGTGGTAGAACGAAGGAATAAAACTCTTATGAAAATGGTTAGATCGATGATGAGTTATTCAGAATTACCAAATTTATTTTAGGGATATTCTCTGGAAACAACAGTATACATTCTGAATATGGTACCTTCTAAAATAGTTCCTTCTACTCCTATAGAATTATGGAATGAGCGTAAGCCTAGTCTGAATCATATCCGGATATGGGGTAGTCCAGCACATGTGCTGAAGGGAGATACTGACAAGTTGGAATCACGTACAGAAGTTTGTCTGTTTGTGGGATATTCTAAAGGAACAAAAGATGGTTTATTTTATAATCCTAAAAATCAGAAGATCATTGTTAGCACCAATGCTCGATTTTTAAAAGAAGATTATGTAATGAATCATAAGCCTATGAGTGAAATAGTTCTAGAAGAAATAAGAGAGGACACGTCTACTTTAATACCAACAGTACAAGATGAAGTATCACAAGAAACTGTAACACGTGTCACACATGATACACAGCCAGAGACAGTGCCTCGTCATAGTGGGAGGGTTGTGAGGCAACCTGAGAGATTCATGTTTTTGGGAGAGTCTTCGGACTTGATCCCAGGTAAACATGAACCTGATCCCCGAACATATGACGAAGCACTCCAAGATATAGATGCGGTATCTTGGCAAAATGCAATGAATTCTGAAATAGAATCTATGTACTCTAATAAGGTCTGAGAGCTTGTAGAATCACCTGATGGTATAAAAGCCGTTGGATGCAAGTGGATCTACAAAAGGAAAAAAGGGACAGACGGAAAGGTAGAAACCTTCAAAGCAAGGCTTGTTACGAAAGGATACACTCAGAAAGAGGAAATCAATTATGAGGAGACCTTTTCGCCGGTAGCCATGCTTAAATCTATCCGGATACTCTTATCCATTGCCGCTCATATGGATTATGAGATTTGGCAAATGGATGTCAAGACAGCTTTCCTTAATGGAAGTCTTGAAGAAAACATCCATATGAAGCAACCAGAGGGATTTAATGAAAAAGGCAAAGATCATCTAGTGTGCAAGCTCAATCGATCCATTTATGGACTGAAGCAAGCTTCAAGATCTTGGAACATCCGGTTTAATGAAGTAATCCAATCATATAGATTTATTCAGTGTCCGGATGAGTCTTGTGTATACAAGAAGTGTAACAGAAACGTGGTGGTATTTCTTGTACTATACGTAGATGATATTTTGTTAATTGGCAACAATGTCAAAGTATTATCGGATGTAAGGGTATGGTTGTCCAAACAATTTGATATGAAGAACTTAGGAGAATGTGCACACATTCTTGGGATCAAAGTTATAAGGGATCGCAAGAAAAGAATGTTGTGTCTATTCCAAGCTTTATATATAGATACAATCCTTGCTCGTTTTAGCATGCAAAACTCCAAGAAAGGTTTCTTACCTTTTAGGCATGGAGTAGCCTTATCTAAAGAGATGTCTCCGAAGATATCAAAGGAGATAGAGGACATGAAGGCAGTTCCTTATGCTTCGGCTGTAGGAAGCCTTATGTATGCAATGCTATGTACGAGACCTGATATCTGTTTTGCCGTGGGCATGGTTAGCAGATATCAGAGTAACCCTGGACAAGGACATTGGACTGCTGTAAAGCATATATTGAAGTACTTGAGAAGGACTAGAGATTATATGCTAGTCTACCAAGCAGACGATTTACTCCCTGTGGGTTACACGGATTCGGACTTTCAATCATATAGGGACAATAGTAAGTCTACGTCAGGCTATGTGTTTACTCTAGGAGGTGGAGCCATTGCATGGAGGAGTGTTAAGCAGAAATGCGTCTCGGACTCAACCATGGAAGCTGAGTATGTGGCAGCCTCTGAGGCAGCCAAAGAAGCTGTATGGCTCAGGAACTTTCTAATGGACTTAGAAGTGATTCCTGGTTTGCCCAAGATCATCACAATTTATTGTGATAATAGTGGTGCAGTTGCAAACTCGAAGGAACCACGAGCCCATAAAGCAAGTAAACATATAGAGCGCAAGTACCACCTGATACGAGACATCGTCAAGCGAGGAGAAGTTGTCATCGCCAAGATTGCATCAGCAGATAACCTGGCAGATCCTTTCACTAAGGCCCTTCCAGCGAAAGCTTTTGATCGACATGTGGAGGGGATGAGAATCAGATGTATGGCAACAGATATGGCGGCTTAGTCTTTTAGTATAAGTGGGATATTGTTGGAGTGTTTACTAAAAGCCTAGCTTTTGTAAACATTTATTTTTGAAATAAAAGAATCACATTTGGACAATATCTATATTTATTTCTTAAATGTAATTATTCAATTAATTTATATAGTAGATAACATGGAGTGTAGTGTCACACTCAGAAAATCATGTTGTCGGTTCTTTATAAATTATAAACAGTTGCTCACGACTAAGATGGAAAGGAACAAACCATCGGAATAGTCGTAGTATAATTAAGTATTAGTTTGTCTTGATTAATAAATTATACTGGTACACTCTAAGTGTATTGAGTAGGACCATTTAGGTAAGTTCTTTTTGTACTGACTTAATAAAAGAACTAAACCTTAGTTATTATGGAAGTGTGTGCTTTTAATCCTAATATAATAACAAGCACATATATTTAATATTTATTTCTTTGACTTATCAAAGGGTGAGGTTTAGCTCGATAAATCAATAGGCCCGATAAGTTGAGAAATAATATTACTTATAGTGTGTGTTGTTAATTATAGAAGGAATCTGTGTCCTAGTTATCTAGGTTGAGAATGTCTCCAAGAGGAGCTCATAAAGGATTGTCATGTTAAACCCTGCAGGTGGACTTAGTCTGACATGACAATGAGGTTGAGTGGTACTACTCTTGGAGCTAGATATTAATTAAGTGAGTTGTCAGTAACTTACTTAATTAGTGGACATTTATTATCTTAAACACAGGGAGACTAACACACTCATGATAAGAAGGAGCCCATAATATAATTTGGTATTGGCGCGGTAGTGCGGTAATAACTCTCTAGTGGAATGAGTTATTATCGATGAACTTGAGTTGTGTGTTCGGGGCGAACACGGGATACTCAAGCTCATTGGAAGGTCAAAACCAATTTCTCCTCTAGATCCCTGTCGTAGCCTCATTATAGCCTCAAGTCCATCCAAATGTAAGACTCTTCTTGGTGTCCAAGAAGAGGGCCGGTCCAATGCTTGGTGACCAAGCAAGGGTCGGCCACATCCTCTTTATAGGGGCTAGCCCTATTGCTTGGTGACCAAGCATGTAGGGGCCGACCAAGATTAATTCAAATAGGAGGGTTGTTTTGAATTTTTAAAATCTTCTCTTTGTAGAAAACTATAAGTTTTAAAAGAGAGATTTTAATTTTTTAAAACTTTCCTTATTTGAATTAGGCCACATGTTTTAATAGAGAGTTTTAAAAGTTTTAAAACTTTCCTTTTTTAACCATCCTCATGGTTTAAGAAAAAAGGAAGATAAATTTTAAAATTAAAATTTTCTATCACCATGTTAAAAAAAGGAAATTTTATAAGAGAATTTTTAAATTTTAAAACATGGTTTTAATTTTTAGAACTTTCCTTTTTTAACTCCTACTTTAGGAAAGAGAACTTGTAAAATTTTATAAGAATTTTTCTTGTAAAATTTTATTAACAAATAAAGATTCTTTTCCTCTTATGGGGGCCGGCCACCCTTGCTTGGTGCCTAAGCAAGGTGGCCAGCCATGTTTAAAATTATAAAATCATCAAATTTATTTTTGGTGATTGATTCAATCAAGAGGAAAGAAAAGGAAAATTAAAAGGGAAAAGGAAAAGCTAGAGGAAGATTTTAATTTTTGTAAAAATTCTTCCCTTAATTGCCTTGGACAAGTAATATAAAAGAAGGGGTGGGGAGGCCTCATGAGATACAATTCTTATTCTCTTGCTTGGAGAACCTCAAGTGGCCGACCTCTCTCTCCCTTCTCTTTTCCCTTTTGCTCTCTTCTCCTTGGTGGTGGTGGTGGCCGGATTTTAGAAGAAGAGGAAGAAGCTTTTGGGTGATGTTCATCTTGGAGGATCATCGCCCACACGACGTCCAAGGCAAGGCGAGGAATATGGCAGAAGATCTTGAGGTCATTAGCTTACAAAGAGAATGTATAACTAGTAGTTTTATTCCGCATCATACTAGTTATTTTCTTTGTAAGAATTCTAAATAAAAGAGGCAATTAGATCTAGTTTATCGAATTTATTTTTCGAGTTTGTGTTTTCTTCTTTTTCGAATTTGTGATTCGATTGTTCTTTTTGGTTAATCTAGAGTTATTTAAGGAAATTAAATATTAGCTTTCCTTAAAAGGCTTTGTCTAGGCGGTGGTGGTTGCTCCCATATCCAAGAAGGTCATGCGCCTCGCCATGCAGTCCTGGAAGCCAATTTTGGAAATTAATATTTAATGGAATTAATAACATAGGTGGATTTGAATCAATAGTGTTAAGTTCCGCTTGCGATTCAAATATAAACCATTAAGAACAGATAAGTTAAATTTGGAATCAATGATGTTAAGTTCCGTCTGCGATTCCTAATTTAACTTCTAAAGAACACAATAAGTTATTTAAGGAAAAGTTCGACACTTGTACAAAAATTTTATACAATGGAACCGGTACTGATCCTGTCCGAATGCTGAATCAACGGACGCTGGGCACGTGGCGCTCCCGGCTGCTGACGTGGACCTTCGACTGGTAGCACGAAGCTCTGGCGAACCTGCACAGAAGTCGGGCCGGGAAGGGGTTCCCGACGGCGACCCTCCGACGCTCAAGTCAGGTAAGCAAGTGGTGGAAAAAGTAGCTCAAAAGGAGTTCCACGCGTACCTCCGGCGAAGTATGCGGCTCTTTATATAGAGCGGTGAAAGAGTTCCCACACGTCCACCGAGGCGCGTACGTGTCCGCAGCCCATATCTCGGTATGTGTCTGTCAGAAAGCTTACCTGACACCATACTGCTACAGTCCAATAACGTCTTCGATGGGACAACAAAACACCTCGTTGTCAGACTCGGAGTATGGCCTAGCCATAGGACGTGACAGCTATCAGGAAATGTTCGTCCTTTTCGATACACCATCGGCCGGGACGTCCGTCCGGCCGGCTGGACGAAGAGCGTCGTCCGGACGACCCTCATCCCCTGCGCCGGCCAAGCGGCATGCCCATCACGTCTCGCCTGTCGTTTGCATTGATATGCTGGGGAGACTTCCGGGCGGGTGCTACGTAAGGACTGTTAGCAGTATGTCACCTTCTCTTAGGCCTTCCGCTCGGCTCTTAGCTATTGTTTCAACTGAGCGTCGGAACCCCGACCCCTGATAGGGCACCTTTTACTGTTGGATGCTCATCGGTCGGTCGATCGGTCTATCCTTTTCTCCCAAGTCCGGTCGGCTCACCCTTCTCCGGTGGACCCCCCGGCCCTTTGATCTCCACGTGGCGTTGACCCTTCGCAATGGGGTCCTCTGCCTTGACCACCGGATCACTTGCCTTCCCCTCAAGTCTAGTCGAAGGAGGCGAAGTCCGACTGACTGGACTGCCGATCTGATCGAGTGACGAACGATACCTTAGTCCGCTCGGACGGGCTAATGGATGCTCAGTCGTTCGGCGATATCTTGCCCGTGCCTTGGAATTTATGCCGAAGCTTCTGTTAACCACGTGCGTTAACCCGTAACTTGCTGACACGTGGCTGCCTTTCTCTTATCAGGGTATGGCGGTGGCATCACATCCGATGGGACAGCCGCCGTTTGAAAGGAACGGCTGGATGATGACCTCGTTATCGACGACCTGGATCGGACGGTGGAAATTGATCGCTGCCGCCCTTATAAAGCTCCCGACCCCTGCTCTTCGCCGTATTTCGACCTTCTCATTTCCAGACACCTCTCTGCTCTCTTCTTCTCCGGCGACCTCGCACCTCCGACGACCTCAAAACCCCCTGCGACTATCTGTTTACTAGTAAGCCTTTCTTCTCCTCGGTTCCTCGCTCCTTTCTTCCTGTTAGTCGCTTTTATCATTCTGCCTTCTTTCCTGGCTTTATTTCTTTTTCCTTCCATTCCGCGTTCATTCCCGGTCCTATACCATGACTAGTACCTCACAGTCGACCGGCGGCGCTCCTGGTCTGTGGTACACGGCCATGGAGAGCCGTTTCGATGAGGAGGACGCATTGCGTCTGGCCAGGACTTACGACATTCCTCCCGACCACCACATAGTATTAGCCACCCCGGCCGATCGGCCTCATGAACCGCCGCCCGGCACTGTTCTTTTCTTCCGAGACCAATTTTTGGCCGGGCTACGCTTCCCACCCCATAAGTTTATCTTGCAAGTCTGCAATTACTTCCGCATCCCTCTCGGCCAGATAGTTCCCAAGTTCATTAGGCTGCTGAGCGGGGTGATAATTCTCTTTAAGCTGAACAGCATCCTCCTCGACCCTAAGATTTTCCACTACTTTTTTTATCCCAAGCAAGCCGAGTGGGGCACCTTTGTTTTCCAGTCTAGGATAGGTTTCGTCCTCTTCGATAACATGCCGAGCTCCAACAAACATTGGAAGGAGCACTTTTTCTATGTGCGTTTCCCCGAGCCGCCGACCTTCCGTGTCAAATGGCAGACGGTAATGCCCGCGCAACCAGAGCTCGGCAAGTTTAGAGGCGATGCGGCCTACCTTCATGCAGCCAATCGGCTGGGTTGGCCAGCGCTATCATATCGACAAGCTGCTCCTTCCGGGAGTAATGCACATATTCGGCTTGTCTTCTACCCCAGCCGATCTGCCCTGCAGCATGAGTAAGTTCCCTCATCTTCCCGTTTATTTTGTTCTAACTGATTTATTTTTTGCTTCTGCAGCTGAAGTTATGTGGTTTGCCAAGGCAATCGAAAAGCTCAAGCTGAAAGCCGCCAATATTGAGGCGGCCAAGAACAAGGAGATCGCCGAGCGGGGCCTTGCTCCAGCGGATCCGGTCGGCGAAGAAGGTGAGGGGACTCAGGATGTCCCCGAAGCCTTAGCCGCTCCTGCCTCTCACGACGAGGATGCGGGTGACATAGAACCCTCCGCTCAAGTCGAGGTAGAGGGTCGTTCGGCCGACAACGTTCCACTGCTCACTCGGAAGCGCAGACGGCCAGAGTCGACACCTGCATCAGTTCCATCTGATGAGCCATCATCCGAGCGGGGCGTTGACGCTCCGATGTTATCCGGGACGATTTCCCTAGAGAGCATCCCGACACCGCATGGCTCATCGAGGGCAAGCTCTGAGGTGCCGCCGTCCAGTCCACCGAAAACTCTGTGCCATATCAGGCGGTTGGGCGAACTTCCTTCTTCGTCCACCGGTAGGTCGTCCGGTGAGGCAGCTGCTTCTCAGAGCGAGCCAAGCGGCCCAAACTTAATTAAAACCGTCCTGCGCCTCCCCTCGGAGGAATACATGGCTGCTGCTGATCGGCCAGTGGTCCCCGAGCAGCAGATCACCTTGACGGGCCCTCTTGCAAAAGCTTGGGAGGATGCTCGGCGCCGAGTAGCCGCGTTGACTCCCGGGCAGCTAGGCGATAGCAACCTACAACAGGCCACCGGGGTATGCTCTTTTTCTTTGTTCGTGTATTTGAATTAAGTTTTTAACTTGTTCACGTTTGCTCGCAGAACTGGGTGGAGCAGATTGCCATTAGCGATCAGGTGGCTGAACTGGAAGACGAACTGAAGAAACTCAAGGCTGCAGGGGACAACAGAAAATCGACGGCCACTCTGGAGAAGGCCAAATGGTTGCTGGAAGTTGAGCGGGGTAAGACTTCCGGATTGACAAGCGAGGTTGCCCGCCTTGAAGCCTTAGTCAAGCAGCGGGACAAAGAAGTAAAGACCGCGACCGCTCGGAAGCTCAAGGCCATTGATGATATGGACTTGATGAAGGTGGAGAACTGGGGGCTGGAACAACGGGTGAAGGAGCTAGACACCTCACTAACTGCCGAGCGGGAGGGTCGCTCCGCTGATCGGACCAAAGCAGAAGGAGCCTTGCAAGATCTTCAGGCTGCCCTGGATGCTTCCCAGACCGCTCTCAAGGATTACCAAGATGGAGAGCCCGATCGATCGGAGGAGGTACGCAAGGCCTTCGTCCGCTCGGACGAGTTTGGCGAGAAGTTTACCGACAAGCTCTCCTTGACTTTTGAGGAGGCAATCAAAGTGGCGGTGGAATACATGAAGAACAAAGGCCATGCTCCTGCCGATCTGTCCGTCCCTGCCGAAGACCTGGCTGTTAGGATCGATGATCGCGGATAGAGAGGGGGGGTGTGAATAGCCGCCCCAAATCGTTCGTTTCTTTCTACAAATCAAGGTTAGCGCAGCGGAAATAAACAATAGAAATGACAACGGAGAATAGCAAACCTCAAACTCGTCAATGTAACGAGGTTCGGAGATGATACTCCTACTCCTCGGCATGTCCGTAAGGTGGACGAAGCCTATCAATCCGTCGGTGGATGAGTCCCCGGAAAATCGGCTAATATAAACTCCTTATGGGTGGAGAAACCTCGCCACAATGTTTTGCAAAAGCAATACAGGAGTAGAAAGCAGCAAGAAGCTAAATACAATACAAATGTATGAAATGTTAGGATCTTAGATAGCTAGAGGGGGGGGTGAATAGCCTCTTAAAAACTTAAACAAAAACCTTCTACAAAAACTTGTTAGCACAGCGGAATTAGAAAACTAAAACAAGAAGGAAACAAGCACACTAACACACTGATTTACGAGGTTCGGGGATAACTTGCCCCTACTCCTCGGCGTGTCCGTAAGGTGGACGACTCCTTGATCTTCGGTAGATCGCACCCCGGATAAATTCCGGCTAAAGATCCTCCTTCTCGGTGGAGTAACCTCTCCACAAAGTCTCAAGGAATATATATGTTAAAGCACAAGACTTACAGATCTCGGTGGCAAAGAAGAATGAACTAATGCTTACAACCACCCGAGGATCAGTGGAAACAGGAACTCACAGATCGCAGTTTTTCACACGAGAGCTCAAGAACGATCAACAGAACTTTTTCACTTTCTTGCTTGCTTCTTGTTGTTCTTTCCTCTCGCTGTTTTCTGCTTCTTAAGCCCCTATTCTCTGCTGTCACGGATCATGGTAAATCTGCACAAAATCATCGCTGCAGCCAATCCCTCTTCCTCCTTACCTGGTCCTCTGAACTCACACCAATGAAATCACAGTCTTCACTGGTGTCTTCTGAGCTCGAACCAATCACCAGGAGTCAAGCGAATCGCAGCCAGATCTCACCAGTAGCCGTTGATGCTTCAAATGCACCATGCGCCGCGAATCACAGCAGAAAGTCCATTTGTCGTATTCCTCTTATGAACTTAATTTGAAATTAAGCTCTGAATGATACCTGTGATCCTGCAAACTCAAAAGCTAACAGCACAGAGGGTTATATCACATATATCAGGCAAATAAGATGTAGTGGAGGAATCGCAGAAACATCGAACAAAACGATTGTGTGTGGATCGGTCACCAGACCGATCCACGGACCGATCAGGACATATCCTGATCGGTCCACAGCTTACCTGATCGGTCGTGGAGACCGATCAGGCTGCAGCTGGATCGGTCTCCATGACCGATCCTTCCTTCTTCTCTTCGCAATCGCATCTCCTGATCGGTCCGCAGACCGATCAGATTACACTCAGTGTGCTACTGAGTGTTTCCTGATCGGTCACCAGACCGATCCATGGAAACTCAGTTTCACAGTTTCACTGGATCGCCGACCGATCCAGCATCTTATGTATCCTGGATCGATGGTCCGCCGACCGATCCAATGTACCATGGAATGTCCACTTAGGTCCATCTCGACCTAATCCGGAGAACGAGCTCCGAGCCCTCTCTGACCTAGAGCTCCCGAGCCCTCTCTGACCTAGTCCGGAGAACGAGCTACCGAGCCCTCTCTGACCTAGTCCGGAGAATGAGCTACCGAGCCCTCTCTGACTTCGTCAGGTCCAGAGAACGAGCTACCGAGCCCTCTCTGACCTAGTCCGGAGAACGAGCTACCGAGCCCTCTCCGACTTCTTCAGGTCCAAAGAACGAGCTACCGAGCCCTCTCTGACCTAGTCCGGAGAACGAGCTACCGAGCCCTCTCCGACCTAGTCCGGAGAACGAGCTACCAAGCCCTCTCCGACTTCGCGTGCCAAGTTTCCAACTTGGACTTTTCCCTTCCACTTGATCAACCTTGATCATTAATCAAACCGAGTTTAATTAACATCTGATACAAACTTAAATCCGTGTCAACATCAAAATAATAGCCAGGTCAGACTGTATCAACAATCTCTCCCTTTTTGTTGTTTGACAACACGATTTAAGTTTAGATTAGAAATGTTCTTATTTTCATAATTTTAGGGGAATCAAGATCCTCCCCCTAAGATGGATACACCACTTAGTCAATAACGGGAATCAAGATCCTTCCCGTTATCTTCTCCCCTAAAATCAAGCCTTCATACATCTCTAAACTTAGGTATCCTCTCCCCCTTTGTCAAACACCGAAAAGGTGCAAATGAGGTTACAAAACTCAAAAGGCTCCCCCTTAACCCATACTGTCTTGCACCTAGAGTTCCCTCTAAGTGTATAATATGACAGTAAGAAAGAGATAAGATACAATCAAGTCATGGCATAGGAACAGCATATTAATAGCCAATAGGAAATGACACATAAAGAAAAACAGGAAAATGAGCAGCATAAATAGATGAAATAAGTAAATATCCAGGTCATACAAAAATAACCAACAGAATAGCATCCAAAACACAGACAGTCAAACAGAATGTATCAATCAATGTCCTCAACATGAGGAGCATCATCATCATCTGCGGGAGGCACGTAATCCTGAGGCGGCATGCTGGAGCTCGAAGGTGGATGGCCCGAGAAACGCTGCGGAGGTGGGTAGTTGGCCATCCAGCCCAGAAGTAGCTGCTGCGTCACCAGCTGCTGACTGCGCAAGTCATCGTAGCGCTGGTCGATCCGAACACGCAGTCCATGGAGCTCAGCAGCCAGTAGCTCATCGTGTCGATCAAAGCGACTCTCCAGCTCGGCGATCTGCCAGCGCAGATCAGGATCGACCTCTCCATCGTCAGCAGCAGGAGGAGCAGCAACAGGAGCAACCTATCGTGGAGGTCCCCGTGGTAACTCACCTAGTGCTCTCCCATCCTTCCACCGAACATCCCCATTTTGTCCTATGATTCCAGACTTGGAAAATGCCCGCTTCCCAAGTCTGCAATCCTGTCTGACCATCTTGACTATTCTACCCTTAGAGACATCAATCAGAAGGGTCTCGAGCCAATCTGTAATTATATGCCCATAAGGCATATAAACAGTGGAGCTGCTAGGCTGAGAATAAGAGATGATCGAAGAGTAGATACTTGACATGATATCAAAATCGAGACGCCGACGTAAACCATAAAGCATAAGACAATGATATGATCGGATCTCAGATAATGGTTTAGATGTGATAGGTAGAAGGCAGTTCGTGACAATCTTAAAAAGAATGTAGTCTCGAGGAGATAATCTCAAGGCTGCAAAAGTAGGGAAGTCAACATCTAGCTCATCTAGTCCATCAGGTCTAGGGTGTCCAAAGAAATACTCATAGATAGAGTCAGGTGATACATCAAGTGGAGGAGGTAATGACTCTGGTAAATCAAGATAAATAGGAAAAGGATCTCCTGAACACATACGGCAACCTAGATACCCAAAGAATTCTCTGATGGAGAAATCGATAGTTCTTTTAGCGACTCGGGTTTTATAAACACCATCACTGTTCTGATGAAGATTGTTATAGAACTCAGAAACTAGGTCAAGGTTGATGTCCCTTTCTAAGTAGACTACCGAGTCAAGTTTATAATAGGCTAGGGTTTCAGATACAGAGGGACAAAATTCATCCATGTACTTTCGATCCACAGATCGACATGGAAGCAGCTTGAATGTCCTCTGTTGAAATGCTTGCTCAAACTGGCGGTTCGGGAATCTTGAAGAAGAGGAAGGTTGAGGTCGGGAGGGTGCCTGGGACTTGGATTTCTCAGGTGACTTAGATTTAGAGGTCCCTTCACCCACTGCTTTCTTTCTAAGGGTTAACAAAGTGGTAAAATGGGGCAATGAGTGAGCACCGGAGCCACCAGCACTAAAAAAAAACATATATGGTGAGAAATGAAACCAAACTGCCAAAGTTCTAGAGAGGTAGAGAGTTACCTTGGTGCCATTGAACTTTTGGCTAGAGTTTCGGAGGGCTAGAGCTTTAGCTAGGGTTCGGCTAGAGGTCCGCGTGCAACGATAAGAGAAGGAGTGAGGTGAGGGAAGGAGTCGGCTAGGGTTCCGCGTGAAAGAGGAAAAGAAGAGATCGGGAAGTTTTAATGGTTTACTGATGGGTATACAGTTGATGAAATGATCGGACGGCTGTCCGATCAGAGAAATCCTGACCGATCAGGGAACGTCCTGATCGGTCAGGGAGAGTCCTGATCGGTCGTGGAGACCGATCAGGGAAGCTCCTGATCGGTCCCCGGACCGATCAGAGGTGGATCAGTGTGCCAAGCCTCCTGATCGGTCATGGAGACCGATCAGGGAAGCTCCTGATCGGTCCCCGGACCGATCAGAAGTCGATTAGTAACTACTGATACGTGCCAGAACCACTGATCGGTCTGCAGACCGATCAGATATCGAAGAACTCTCCTGATCGGTCGTAGAGACCGATCAGATATCATCCTGATGGGTCCCTGGACCGATCAGTGTCTGATAATCAGTGACTTCAGTCTCTGAAATTTGTATCGACAACTCTGAAACTTGGTTCAACAACTTCCAAGTTCAGAACCTAGGATCTGAAGAGCCCACAGATTATATTCAGTGATACCAATGAATATTTCCTAATGATGAGCTCTAATGATTTGGAATTATCAAGGGCTCGAAAGTTTCAGACACTTCATAACAAATGTGTTGAATCTCAAAATTTCAAAACCAGAGAAGTTTGTTTTGTTTGGTTTGCTGAAACTATGATTTATAGTGAACCAAGGTAATAAATCTGACTCAGGCTATCGGTTCAAAATATATCCTTCCTATGAGTAGTTACAAGTTTGTCAAAATATGTCAAATTTCTTCACCAACTTGTCCTAGTTTCAATCAAAATCAGGAAGGTATCAATCAAGGGTATCAATCAACACATCAACCAGGTTTGATGATTTCTAGACACAGATCCAACCAAGATTCCTTGGTTGGAATATATGAGTAAGATCTAGGAGCCAAATACACATGAATTATATAATGGCCTTCCCCATACTCAATTTATGTCTCTTCAACCTAATTATTCAAGGGATGCATGATACATTTTGAATAATTTGGTTGATCCTAGCATCTCACCCCATTTCTAGCAAACAAAAATATTTTGTTAAACCTTATAGTTTGTGTGAGATGTTCCCAAGTTGCCCAAATTAATTTTCCAATTTCTCTTGTCATTTTAATGGTCTTTATTGATCATGATGTGGTCAAAATGACTTATTGAGCCAAACACAATCCCAATTCCCTCCTTAAATGACTAAATTCATTTTCCGGAAGGGGTTTGGTGAAAATATCGGCTAAGTTTGACTTTGACTCAACATATGTGAGTGCAATGTCTCCCCTAGCTACGTGATCTCTAATGAAGTGATGACGCACTTCAATGTGTTTGGTCCTAGAATGATGGACCAGATTTTTCGTTAGGTTTATTGTGCTAATGTTGTCACACAACACTTGCACTCCCTTATATGAAAGTCCATAATCTTCTAGAGTGTGAATCATCCACAATAATTGTGATACACTCTCTCCCATGGCAATGTATTCAGCCTCGTTCGTGGAGAGAGCAACACAATGTTGCTTCCGACTTGACCAACTAACCAATGATGATCCTAAAAATTGGCAACCCCCACTAGTGCTTTTCCGATCCAATTTGCATCCAGCATAATCAGAATCGGTATAGCCTATCAAATCAAAAGACTCCGTACAAGGGTACCACAGCCCTACTCTAATTGTGCCTTTAAGGTATCTCAGAATTCTCTTAACTGCAATTAAATGAGATTCCTTGGCACAAACTTGATATCTAGCGCACATGCCCACAGCAAAAAGTATGTCCGGTCGACTAGCTGTGAGATATAGAAGACTACCGATCATGCTTCTATATTGCGTTAGATCAACTGGTTTCCCACTCTCATCATTGTCAAGACGAGTGTTTGTCGCCATTGGAGTGGACACTTCCTTAGAGTCACTCATGTTGAATTTTTTGAGCATCTCTTGAGTGTATTTCGTTTGATGGACATAAATTCCATCTCGAGTTTATTTGATTTCAAGTCCAAGGAAGAATGTCAATTCTCCTACTAGACTCATCTCAAACTCACTTTCCATGTGAGAAATAAATTCATTCAAATAGCCCTTGTTATTTGAGCCACAAATTATGTCATCGACATACACTTGGGCTACAAAAATGTTTTCACTATCTCTACGCAGAAATAGTGTTGGGTCTATTTGGCCTCTTACAAAACCCTTTTCTAGTAAATATGTTGACAACCTTTCGTACCAAGCTCGTGGTGCTTATTTAAGCCCATAAAGTGCTTTCTTGAGCTTGTACACGTGGTTTGGAGCTTCGGTATTCACAAACCTCGGTGGTTGTTCAACATAGACTTCTTCTTTAATAAAGCCATTTAAGAAGGCAGATTTAACGTCCATTTGATAGAGCTTGAAACCTCTATGTGCAGCAAAAGCTAGCATTAAACGAATGGACTCTAATCGTGCCACGGGAGCATAAGTCTCATCATAATCGAGACCTTCGACTTGACTATAGCCCTTGGCTACAAGTCTTGCCTTGTTTCTTACAACTTCTCCCTTTTGGTTTAACTTATTTTTGAAGACCCATTTAGTTCCAATAATGGTGGTCTTCTTAGGTCTAGGAACTAAGTCCCACACTTGGCTCCTTTCAAATTGACCTAACTCATCTTGCATAGCTATGATCCAATCAGGATCGCGCAATGCCTCATCAACTAATTTTGGTTCAATTTCTGAAATCAATGCGACTTCATTAGACTCATTTCTAAAGAATGACCTAGTCCTAACCCCTTGTTGGATGTCTCCCACAATTTGGTCTTGGGGATGACTAGTGGCTATCCTAGATTGTCTTGGTGTTGATGGTGCCTCATGAGTGGTCTCACTAGGCACAGGCAAGGACTCAATATCAGGCAAAGGATCAGATTAAGTTCTTTGTTGCCTTTGCTCATCATCATCAGAGTCAACCTCGACTCTTTCTTCATTTTGATCATTCAAACTTAGATTTCTAAGTTCGAGTTGAATTTCTCCTACATCCCTTGATTGATCATTTAAGTTAGGGATTTCTTCAAAAGCTACATCAGAGGACTCTTCAATCAATTTAGTCCTATTGTTGTAGACTCGATAGGCTTTGCTGGTGAACGAATACCCGACCAGTATCCCTTCATCAGCCTTGGCCGAAAATTTTCCAAGATGGTCCTTGGTGTTCAAAATAAACACCTTACAACCAAACACCCTAAGATGTTTAATTGTAGGGGGTTTCCCAAACCAAAGTTCATGAGGAGTTTTTCCTAAAAACCTATGTATCAGGACTCGGTTTTGCACATAGCAAGCTGTATTTACAGCTTCAGCCCATAAGTAACTCGGTAGTGAGTACTCATTGAGCATACTTCGTGCAGCCTCTTGTAGGACTCGGTTCTTTCTCTCCACAACCCCATTTTGCTGTGGGGTCCTTGGAGTAGAGAACTCATGCCTATATCCCTTTTCTTGACAGAATTCTAAAAACCTATGATTTTGAAATTCCCCACCATGATCACTTCTAATGGTCTTAATTGTTGTTGATTTTTCATTTTCAGTTCTTCTACAAAAGGAAATAAAAATATCTATGGTTTGATCCTTAGTTTTCAAAAAGAAGGTCCATGTAAACCTAGTAAAGTCATCAATAATCACTAAACAGTATCTACTTCCATTTAATGAGATAACACTACTGCAATCAAACAAATCCATATGTAATAAGTCTAAGGCAGTAGTTGTACTTACAACGCTTTTACCTTTATGAGGCGCTTTAGTTTGCTTACCCTTCTGACATGCATCACACAATTTGGTCTTTTGGTACTTGATGCTTGGTAAGCCTCGCACTAACCCTTTGTTGACCAGCTTCCGGATATTCTTCATGTTCACATGAGCCAACCTCCTATGCCAAAGCCACGATTCTTCTTCTTTTGACATGAAACACTTATCAAGAGCATTAGTAGCACTTTTAAAAGAAACTTGATAAATGTTATCTACCCTTGTGCCTACTAGTACTGTGTCAAGTGTGTCAATGTTTTTGACTAGACATTGACTCGAATGAAATTCAATTGTGTAACCCGTATCACACAATTGACTGACACTTAGGAGATTAAAAGTCATCCCCTTGACTAGAAGGACATTCTTGATTTGGAGGCATTCGGATATATGAATGTCTCCAACTCCTATAACCTTAAGACTACCATTGTTACCAAATGACACATTACCTCTATTTTTGTTTTGAATGGTAGAAAATAGTGACTTGTCCCCGGTCATGTGCTTGGAGCATCCACTATCAACAAACCAAGTTGATAGGCGCTCCCCCTTTACCAATGCCTACAAGACACGAAAGATAGATGTTTTAGGTACCCAAATCTTGGGACCTAATGCATCTACAATGAAAGACTTAGGCACCCATGCCTTTGTTACCTTCTTCCTAGTCTCATGAACCCTAGAAACATGCGATCTATGAAATTGGGTTCTTGACACTAAAGAAATAAAGCTAGACTCCTTAGGTTGGTATCCTAATCCAGCCTTGTTGTAGACCGCCCTTTGGGCATTTAGAATCATGTCTAGGGTCTTAGAGCTAGTTGAGAATTTCTCAAGCATTTTCTTGAGTTTCTCAACCTCACCCTTCAAGGCCTTGTTCTCATCCTCAAGGAGCTCTAGATGTAGGTCATCAACCTCATCTTCCCTAAGAGCTCTCAAGTTTTCTACTTCTTCTTTTAATGATTTATTTTCTATTTTTGATTTTTTAAGCAAGGTAGACAAATGTGTAATAGTCTTATAGCATTTTTCTACGTGAGAAGAGGTTACCTCTTCATCATCCGAAGATGATGAAGCCGCGGCTGAAGTGCTTGAGTCATCACTCTCGGACTCGGACTCCTCCCTTGCCATGAGTGCCAATTGCCGAGTACTCTTCTCCTTCTTCTCTTCCTCCTCCGATGAGCTTGAGGAAGATTCATCCCATGTGGCTTTGAGGGCTTTCTTTTTCTTGGCCCTTTCCTCCTTCTTCTTGGCCCGTTCCTCCTTCTTGAGTTTTGGACACTCACTCCGGTAGTGACCTTTCTTGCTACACTCATAACAAGTAACGTTAGACTTATCAATATTTTGATCATTAGGTTTACCTTTTCCTTTGTATCTTCGACTTCTTCTCATAATTCTCCTCACGAAGTTGGCCATCTTGCTTGATGATGATCCACCTTCATCATCGGGCTCGGAGGAGGATGAAGATGAAGAAATCTCTTTCTCCTTCTTCTTTTCTTTCTTTCTTCTCCCATCCTTGCTCTTTTCTCCTGCAACCAAAGCTATACCTTTCTCCTTTTGACCTTTGTTAGCAAGTTCATGAAGTTCCATTTCACAAAAGAATTCATCTAATTTAACAATGGAAAGATCCTTGGAAACCTTATAGGCATCTACCATAGATGACCACAAGGCATTCCTTGGAAAGGATTTAAGAGCGTACCTTACTAGATCACGATTCTCCACGCGTTCATCCACGGAATGGAGACCATTGATGATCTCTTTGAACCTCCCATGTAGTTCACTTACCGTTTCGTTCTCCTTCATGGTTAGATTTTGTAGTTGATTCAAGAATAGGTCCCTCTTGGCTATCCGAGAATCTCGAGTTCCTTCTTGGAGCTCGATAAGCTTGTTCCATAAATCTTTTGCACTCGAGAATGGACCTACCTTGACGAGTTGGTCCTTGGCAATCCCACATTGTAAGGTGACTACTGCCTTGGCATCGGCTTGCCCTTTACGAGTTTGTTCAGTAGACCACCTTGATGAATCGAGTTCCTTACCTTCTTCGTCCTTCGGTGGTGTGAAGCCTTCCTTGACCGAGAACCACATGGAGATATCAGTCTTGAGGTAATACTCCATGCGGCTCTTCCAATACTAGAAATCTGCTCCATCGAAGAAGGGTGGTCTGTTGGTGCTGAATCCTTCCTTCATGGCCATCTTGTTGCTCCTTGGAATGTTAGTCCAGATGAAGAGCACCAGGCTCTGATACCACTTGTTAGGATCTTAGATGGCTAGAGGGGGGGGGGTGAATAGCCTCTTAAAAACTTAAACAAAAACCTTCTACAAAAACTTGTTAGCACAGCGGAATTAGAAAACTAAAACAAGAAGGAAACAAGCACACTAACACACTGATTTACGAGGTTCGGGGATAACTTGCCCCTACTCCTCGGCGTGTCCGTAAGGTGGACGACTCCTTGATCTTCGGTAGATCGCACCCCGGATAAATTCCAGCTAAAGATCCTCCTTCTCGGTGGAGTAACCTCTCCACAAAGTCTCAAGGAATATATATGTTAAAGCACAAGACTTACAGATCTCGGTGGCAAAGAAGAATGAACTAATGCTTACAACCACCCGAGGATCAGTGGAAACAGGAACTCACAGATCGCAGTTTTTCACACGAGAGCTCAAGAACGATCAACAGAACTTTTTCACTTTCTTGCTTGCTTCTTGTTGTTCTTTCCTCTCGCTGTTTTCTGCTTCTTAAGCCCCTATTCTCTGCTGTCACGGATCGTGGTAAATCTGCACAAAATCATCGCTGCAGCCAATCCCTCTTCCTCCTTACCTGGTCCTCTGAACTCACACCAATGAAATCACAGTCTTCACTGGTGTCTTCTGAGCTCGAACCAATCACCAGGAGTTAAGCGGATCGCAGCCAGATCTCACCAGTAGCCGTTGATGCTTCAAATGCACCATGCGCTGCGAATCACAGCAGAAAGTCCATTTGTCGTATTCCTCTTATGAACTTAATTTGAAATTAAGCTCTGAATGATACCTGTGATCCTGCAAACTCAAAAGCTAACAGCACAGAGGGTTATATCACATATATCAGGCAAATCAGATGCAGTGGAGGAATCGCAGAAACATCGAACAAAACGATTGTGTGTTGATCGGTCACCAGACCGATCCACGGACCGATCAGGACATATCCTGATCGGTCCACAGCTTACCTGATCGGTCGTGGAGACCGATCAGGCTGCAGCTGGATCGGTCTCCATGACCGATCCTTCCTCTTTCGCATCAGGATCTCTCATCGGCCCTGCGGTCATTTGACTCATGACTTCGGTTTCAGTTTCGACGTGCAATGCACTAGCACGGCTCACGACTTTCGCTTCCACACGCCCTTGACTCACGGGTTACACCTCAGTTCAGTTCACATGCGGTGCGCTCGTTCGGCTCACGACTTCATCTCCGTTTGCACTTGATCTCACGGGCTATGTTCCCGTTCAGTGTCAGGCTCCACGCTCGCCCAGTGAGCTGGGCCTCTCGTTTGGTCCAGAGAACGAGCTACCGAGCCCTCTCTGACCTAGTCCGGAGAACGAGCTACCGAGCCCTCTCCGACTTCGTCAGGTCCAGAGAACGAGCTACCGAGCCCTCTCTGACCTAGTCCGGAGAACGAGCTATCGAGCCCTCTCCGACCTAGTCCGGAGAACGAGCTACCAAGCCCTCTCCGACTTCTCATGCCAAGTTTCCAACTTGGACTTTTCCTTTCCACTTGATCAACCTTGATCATTAATCAAACCGAGTTTAATTAACATCTGATACAAACTTAAATCCGTGTCAACATCAAAACAATAGCCAGGTCAGACTGTATCAACATGAAACACCTTCGCTTACTTGCCTTCTCTTCGACTGGATGAAGCAGCAGCTTCTCGGATCCAACCACAACTGCAACTGATCAGTTGGTCCCAGCCGAGTGGAAGCTCACAAAAAGCTTCAGGAGCGAAGAGCTCGAGCTTCATGAAGAACTTGCGGCAAGAAGAAGGCGAGAACAAGAAGAAGCGAAGCTTGGAGAAGAAGAGTAATCGAGAGAGTCATTGTAGAATCCCTCGACCCTTTTATACACCATCCACTGCGCGAAGAGGCGGAAGAGAAGAGACCGTTGTGAGCCAACGGATAGTTCAGACCGATCGGTGGCTGATCGGTCTGACCTCGATCGGTCACGGGGACCGATCGAGGCCAATCTGATCGGTCCGGACGATCCCACCTCTGTAGAGGTGGGCTGCGTCTCGATCGATCGTGGAGACCGTCGGACTCCTGCTGATCGGTCTCGGGCCGATCGGATGACTCTGTAACCCTTCATTTGTTATCGATCGGTCACGGCCGTCGATATAAGCGTATCGGATCGGTCACGGACCGATCCAGTTTAAACTCGACCCTAAACCCTAAATGGTCCCGAGCGAGCTACAAGGCCCTCTCTTGACCTAGTCAGGAGAACGAGCTACCGAGCCCTCTCCGACTTCGTCGGTCGAGAACGAGCTCACAGAGCCCTCTCGACCACGGTCAGGAAAAGCGAGCTCCGAGCCCTCTCCGACTTTCCGTGCCAAGTCTCCAACTTGGTCTTCTCCGGCCAAGTCTCCTGCTTGGACTTTTCACGGATGTCAGGTCAACCTTGACCCATCTGGATTTCCCTTGCCTGGCTTCACCCAGGACTTCCAACCGCCTAGCTTCACTCACTAGGTCTTTCCCACCCGCTTCACTCACCGGGTCTTTCCCAACCGCCTAGCTTCACTCACCAGGACTTTCTCCACTGCCTGGCTTCACTCACCGGGACTTTCACCTAGCTTCACTCACTAGGATTTTCACCTGGCTTCACTCACCAGGATTTCCCAACTGCCTGGCTTCACTCACCGGGACTTTCCGAACTGCCTGGCTTCACTCACCGGGACTTTCACTTTCACCTGGTTTCACTCACTATGATTTTCACTCTGCCTAACATCCCAGTTAGGACTTCCCAGTCAAGTATCCGGTCAACCTTGACCTACTTGACTCTTCTTCATCCACCCTGATCAGACCCTGATCAGTATCTCTCCGCACGGACAACTGCACCTGCATTGTCCATGTCTACATGTCTTTCTGTATTGTCAAACATCGAAACCATGACCAAGGTTTACGCTTGGTCAACTAGGTCAACCTTGACCTACTGGAAATTGCACCAACAATTTCCCCCTTTTTGATGTTTGACAATACCTTTAAGTTAGGCTAATCCAATAGCCTCAACTTTCTTCATTCCACTAGGTAATGAAACATAAGTTACAACCTTACATTCTCCTTCTAAGAAGGCAACCTCCTTCTTAGATAATGAAGGCCTAACTTAAACCCTTCATTCTCCCCCTATTGGCACACATCAACAAACTCTCCCCTTGAAGAGTAAGTTATCGTTGTTCACAACTTCATTTGTTGTGATCAACAAACTCTCCCACTAACTCCAATGTTCTTCCTTGAACATTCTCTAGACATTCTCTCCCCCTTTTTGATACACATCAAAAGGAGTAAATCAAGGTCAAGAGTTTCTTCCTAATGAAAGTCCCATACCTTTCATTGAAACCCTTAATTTCCCCCTTGATACTAAGGTCCAACAATTAACTTAGTGATAATCCCATATCACTCAAGTCTTTAGGAGTAAAAACTCCTCCTAAAAGTCAACTCCCCCTTGACTAATAGGTAAAGCTCCCCCTAAAGGTCAACTCCCCCTTGACCATTGCACCAACAATGTCTTGGAGAGTTTCAACCCTTTAGAAATCCAAAACACCAACTTCATTGCTGAAATTTCAGAAATTTCAGACAGCATAGTCGAAACTGGCACCTCTGATATCAGTTTCTGAATTTCCTTCCGAAATTCAGAAACCCCTACAAAATTCCAGAAAATTCCAAAAATTGTGAAATTTTGAGGATACATTCCTCATAACATATACTATCATGGAAAAATAGTTTTCTATGAAAATAACTTCCATTTTTCAAACTTGATACAAAGTTCAAAAGTCTTTGAAATAGCTCAAAGTTAACTTATCTTTGTATCACCTTGCTCAATGATGAATGTTATCACTAGAAAAGCTTCATCAAGGTTTTTCAAATCAATTTTGAAATGATTTTAAACCATTTAATTTAGGACCACAATCTTTGGACTAAATGTACATGACTTGTACATAAGCTTTCCCTATGATCCCCAATTTTGAATTAGGCTCATCTAGGTACAAGAACTATGCACCTTGATCCTAACTTATGATCCTAATATCTCACACACATCTAAGGTGTATCAAACACATCCAAGTCAATTTTGATGTGAGATATGGGTTTAGGTTATCTTAGGCTAAGGTCTCATGCATTTTCTAAACATCAATTTGATCTCCATATCAAATTGTGTTTTTGTCCTTAAATCAATTTCATTGATCATTAATGCACAAGATGATGACATGGCATATAATTGTATCATAAATGGAAACATGTGCCAATGTCATGATGTCATGGCATAAAGTATGAAACTTAAATAAAGCATGACATATAAATAACCTAAGCATTATCATGACATTTCAAATGATCATAGATTAAATATGATGTCATGACATGGCATATGGCAAACAATATATGGCAAATAACATGTAAAGGTATAGAAAATACCTAATTCTAGCCTTCGTTGTCATTTTTGATAGTTTTGATCATTTTTCCATAAGTTCTATATTCCTAAGTGTAATAGACCTAAAATCATATCCTCAAGACTTTTAGATCACTATGTGCCAACTAGATTGACTTTAGAAAATTCCTCAAATGTGGTTGGCACATTCTAATCACCTTAGGAATAATTCTTAATTTCATTTTCAATGCTTGATTATACCTTGAAAAATCCTAAAGTGCCACCTTTTGCCATGATTAGGTTAACTACCTATTCAAGTAAGGTTGACACACCCTAACTCATCTAGCTTGATGGAATCACGCTCCTAGGAACCCAATACCTATTGGAGTTCATTGGGTTCACTAAGTATTCACTAGGGATGACTTCCCTAGCAACTCTTCTAATGACCCTCCTAGGCTTTGAAGCCTTGGTCATTTGGGACTCATCAAGATCAACTCTAGGGGTGACTCCCCTTGTGACCTTGGTGATGGTCTTCCTAGCTCTAGATTTTGTTCCATAATCGAATGGAACATTGTGATAAGTGGGCTTGACCACTTGGGACTTAGGTTTGTGACCCAAACCTTTCATGTCCTTGGGCTTTAGTTTTTGCCCCTTAGACCCTATATTTGACTTTTCCAAATTTTTAAGGGTCTTTTCTAAAGAGTCAAGTCTTGACCTCAAGACTTGATTTTCCTTTTCTAAGGCCTCAAGTTTTAACTTGTCATTTGTCTTTGAGGTATTCCTAGGCATATGTCTAGTTGCTTTGGGATTTCTACCTAGGTTATCCTTAACCTTAGATGAGTTGATCCTAGGGTTGGCTTTCCTAGTGTTATCCTTATCTAGGCTCACATGTTTGGCACCTAAGCATGTGTATCGATTTCTATAATTATCATGCTTATCATTATTGTCAATTGCAATCAAACTACTAGCATGCATCTTACTAGTATTGCAATAATGTGCCTTAGAGATTACCTTAGGGTTTGCCTTAGCTCCCCCTATCGATGTGCTCGGTCTCTTGTCCTTGTGAGATTGCCTCCCCCTCGGACATTGACTCCTATAGTGTCCCTTTCGCTTGCATTGGAAGCACACCACGTGCTCCTTGCCCTTGCGTGTTGGGACTCCGGCTTCCTTGACCTTTGGCGCCGGTGGAGTCTTTCTAACCCTCTTTGGACACTTACTCTTGTAATGTCCATACTCCCTACACTCAAAGCACATAATGTGTAATTTATTTGAAATTGAAATGCTTGAGTTACCTAGGGTTGAGGATGGATGAAGACTTTCTTCTTCATCCCTTTCGGAGGTAGAAGCTTCTTCCTCTTGCTCCATTCTTGAAGAAGAACTCTCCTCCTCTTCTTCCTTAGATGTTGAGTAGCCCTCAACTTCTAATTCCTCTCCTCCATGATGTGAGCTACTTGGCTCACTTGACTCCTCTTCATGGCTTGAAGTGGAGTTCCCCTCATGGAACTTAGCCAAATTGTTCCACAACTCCTTGGCATTGTTGTATCCACCTATCTTACATAGAATATCATTAGGTAATGAGAATTCAAATACTTTCATTACCTCATCGTTGATTGTGGAATGGTGGATTTGTTCCCTTGTCCACTTCTTCTTCTCGAGTGGTTTTCCTTCCTTATCCATTGGAGGCTTGAAACCTAATTGAACACAACTCCAATTTTCAAGGTTAGTCATAAGAAAATACCTCATTCTTACCTTCCAATACGCGAAGTCATCGCGGTCATAGAAAGGTGGAATGGTGATGTCTTCTCCGAGTTGATCCATCTCTAGCTTGTGCTCCCTCGGGTGTTAATCCGGCGAAGAGCGACCTCGCTCTGATACCACTTGTTATGATCGATGATCGCGGCTAGAGAGGGAGGGGTGTGAATAGCCGCCCCAAATCATTCGTTTCTTTCTACAAATCAAGGTTAGCGCAGCGGAAATAAACAATAGAAACGATAACGGAGAATAGCAAATCTCAAACTCGTCGATGTAACGAGGTTCGGAGATGATACTCCTACTCCTCGGCGTGTCCGTAAGGTGGACGAAGCTTATCAATCCGTCGGTGGATGAGTCCCCGGAAAACCGACTAATATAAACTCCTTATGGGTGGAGAAACCTCGCCACAATGTTTTGCAAAAGCAATACAGGAGTAGAAAGCAGCAAGAAGCTAAATACAATACAAATGTATGAAACACCTTCGCTTACTTGCCTTCTCTTCGACTGGATGAAGCAGTAGCTTCTCGGATCCAACCACAACCGCAACAGCAACTGATCAGTTAGTCCCAGCCGAGTGGAAGCTCACAAAAAGCTTAGGAAAGAGCAGGAAGAAAGCTCGTAAAGAACTTGCGGCAAGAAGAAGGCGAGAACAAGAAGAAGCGAAGCTTGGGCGAAGAAAATGTCGAGAGAGTCCAGAATCCCTCGGCCCTTTTACATCCACTGCGCGAAGAGGCGGAAGGCAGAAGGCCGTTGTGAGCTAACGGATAGTTACGGACCGATCGGTGGCTGATCGGTCAGGCTCGATCGAGTCACGGGACCGATCGAATGACGATCGGTCCCGGACGATCCCACCTCTGTAAGAGGGTGGGCGTATCTCTGATCGATCGTGGAGACCGATCGGACTCCGCTGATCGGTCTCGGGCCGATCGGATGACTTCTGAGAACCCTTCATTTGTTATCGATCGGTCACGGGACCGTCGGATACTCAGCGTATCTGGATCGGTCACCGGACCGATCCGGTTTAAACTCGCCCTAAACCTAAATGGTCACGAGCGAGCTCGAGCCCTCTCTTGACCTAGTCAGGAGAACGAGCTACAGAGCCCTCTCCGACTTCGTCCGGTCGAGAGAACGAGCTCCCGAGCCCTCTCGTCAGGAGAACGAGCTACAGAGCCCTCTCCGACTTTCGTGCCAAGTCTCCAACTTGGTCTTCTCGTGCCAAGTCTCCCGCTTGGACTTTCACGGATGTCTGGTCAACCTTGACCCATCTGGATTTCCCTTACTGGCTTCACTCACGGGACTTCCAACCGCCTAGCTTCACTCACTAGGTCTTTCCCACACGCTTCACTCACGGTCTTTCCTAGCCCTAGCTTCACTCACGGGACTTTCTCCAAGCACGGCTTCACTCACTAGGACTTTCACTTTCACCTAGCTTCACTCACTAGGATTTTCACCGCCTACTTCACTCACCAGGTCTTTCACCTAGCACTCAGGGACTTCGCTTCACTCACCGGGACTTTCCAAACTGCCTGGCTTCACTCACGGGACTTTCACCTGCCTGGCTGTTATGACTTCCAGACGCCTAACATCCCAGTTAGGACTTCCCAGTCAAGTATCCGGTCAACCTTGATATACTTGACTCTTCTTCATCCACCCTGATCAGACCCTGATCAGTATCTCTCCGCACGGACAACTGCACCTGCATTGTCCATGTCTACATGTCTTTCTGTATTGTCAAACATCGAAACCATGACCAAAGTTTACGCTTGGTCAACTAGGTCAACCTTGACCTACTGGAAATTGCACCAACACTGGCGACCATGATGGGCTCCATCCCTGACCATCTTTTTAATTTTGATGACTAAGAATCTGTCTGTGAGGCTATTTTGTAATTTTCTATATGCGCGCTGTTCGGGGCAAACTTTATAAATTTTGTCAATCCGCCGATCGGCGTGGATGAACTGTCTGTTGTTATTTGTCCATTCTTCCCGCGTCCAATTTTTGTTTTTCGCCTTGGTCTTGAGCTTTTTGTGCCCAAGTACATGTGGTAAAGTAGCCGCTCGGCCCAACCTTGTTACGTCGGGTTCTACAGAGGGCTGCGCAGAAAACCATCCATCCGGCGGCCTCATAGGCTCCCGTCGCCCATCGAATTTTATCGTCGGAACTTGACTACTGTCCGATCGGTAGGTTTATAAACGCCGGCTCGTCTCTCGATATTTAACGTCGGAGCTCGACGGTCTTCCGCTCGGACGTTTATAGACGCCGGCTCGTCTCTCGATATTTAACGTCGGAGCTCGACGGTCTTCCGCTCGGACGTTTATAGACGCCGGCTCGTCTCTCGATATTTAACGTCGGAGCTCGACGGTCTTCCTCTCGGACGTTTATAGCCGCTTCGTCTCTCGATATTTAACGTCGAGTGTGCGGCTCTTACTTATAGACGGCGGTTCGTCTCTCGATATTTAACGTCGGAGCTCGGCGGTCTTCCGCTCGGACATTTATAGACGCCGGCTCGTCTCTCAATATTTAATGCCGGAGCTCGGCGATCTTCCTTCGGGCGTTTATAAAGCTCGTCTCGATATTTAACGTCGAGCTCGGCGGTCTTCGCTTCGGGCGTTTATAGGCACGGCTCGTCTCGATATTTAACGTCGGAGTTCGGCGGTCTTGCTTCGAGCGTTTATAGGCGGCGACTCGTCTCGATATTTGCGTCGAGCTCGGCGGTCTTCCGCTCGGACGTTTATAGGCGCGGCTCGTCTCTCGATATTTAACGTCGGAGCTCGGCGACCTTCAGCTAACTGCTCGGCAAACCCATTGGCCATTCTTTGAATTAATTTTGCTTCTGCATTACAAGGTACAGGCGACCAAAATATATGCAAAATAATTTACATTAGTGCACCTTTCACCCGGCCGATAAAGTGGAGATGATTCGCTCTCCAGGTCTGACTCCGTCTCCATCCTCCAAATAGTAAGCGCCCGAGCGGAGCTTTTCAATAACCTTGAAGGGGCCCGCCCATGGTGCTTCCAGCTTGCCGACGTCGCCGACCGACTTGACTTTCTTCCATACAAGATCGCCGACCTGGAATGATCTGGGGATTACACGGCGATTGTACTTTTGCTTCATCCGCTGCCGGTACGCCATCAGCCGAACGGACGCCTTGGCTCTTTCTTCTTCGATCAAATCCAGCTCCAAGTTTCTCCGTTCGGCGTTGTCCTCATCATAATTTTGGATCCGAGCGGACTCGACGCCGACTTCAACAGGAATGAGCGCTTCTCCACCATACACCAGATGGAAAGGCGTGACGCCCGTCCCTTCCTTTGGAGTCGTTCGGATGACCCATAAGACGCCTGGCACTTCATCTACCCAGCTTCCTCCCAAGTGGTCGAGCCGAGCACGCAGAATACGAAGAATTTCCCGGTTGGCTACTTCGGCTTGACCGTTGCTTTGGGGGTAGGCCACGGACGTGAAGTGTTGCTCGATGTCATAGCTTTTGCACCAGTCCTTGAGCAACTTCCCTATGAATTACCGCCCATTGTCGGAAACCAGTTGGCGAGGGATGCCGAACCGACAGATGATGTGTTGCCAGATGAATTTTTTGACCATCTGTTCGGTGATCCTGGCTAGCGGCTCGGCCTCCACCCACTTGGAAAAATAATCGACCGCCACTAGCAGAAATTTCCGCTGTCCGGTCGCCATTGGAAATGGACCAACAATATCCATCCCCCATTGATCGAACGGACATGAGACTGTGGATGCCTTCATTTCCTCTGCCGGTCGGTGGTAGAAGTTATGGTACTTTTGGCACGAAAGGCACGTCGACACAGTCCGAGCGGCGTCTGCTTGTAAGGTTGGCCAGAAGTACCCGGCCAGCAGGATCTTCTTAGCCAGCGATCGTCCGCCCGGATGCCCTCCGCACAATCCTTGATGTACTTCTTGGAGGATGTAAGCCGAGTCCTCCAAGCTCACGCATTTCAACAGCGGGCGTGAGAAAGCCTTCTTGTAAAGCTGATCGCCGATGAGTGTGAACCGACCGACTGTCCTCCTTAGCAGCTGGGCTTCATTCTGATCGGACGGTGTGGCGCCCGAGCGCAGAAACTCCGTAATGGGTGCCCTCCAGTCGCTC
The DNA here is from genome assembly GCF_018446385.1 of Zingiber officinale. Classification (NCBI taxonomy): domain Eukaryota; kingdom Viridiplantae; phylum Streptophyta; class Magnoliopsida; order Zingiberales; family Zingiberaceae; genus Zingiber; species Zingiber officinale. The sequence goes on along the minus strand of NC_055995.1, from coordinate 82,542,386 downwards.
GGAAACGTAAGGCCTTCCGTGCGATCGACGTGCGCCACCAACAACACTTGTTCAATTGGCTGCTGAATGGCGATCGGCGTTATTGAGCTCGCGAGTTTGGCTAACTCATCGGCCGCTTGATTTTCTGCTCTGGGTATCTTCTGGACAATAACTTCTCTAAAATCGGCTTTAAGCCTTTCAAAGGCTTCAGCATAGAGCTTGAGCCGAGCACTGTTGATTTCGAAGGTACCAGAGAGCTGCTGAGCGGCCAACTAGGAATCCGAATGAAGCGTTACCCGACCGGCTCCCACATGCCGTGCTGCTTGCAAGCCGGCTATGAGGGCCTCATACTCTGCCTCATTGTTTGTAGCTTTGTAGTCCAGCCGGACGGATAGGTGCATCTTCTCTTCTTGGGGGGAGAGCAGTAGTATTCCAATCTCGCTTCCGAGCCGAGTGGATGACCTGTCCACATATATTCTCCACATAGCTTCCGGCTCCGGCTTCTACACCTCAGTCACAAAATCGGCCAAGGACTGTGCTTTGATTGCCGAGCGGGGCTGGTATTGGATGTCAAATTCACTTAACTCCGTCGTCCATTTGATGAGCCGCACGGATGCTTCAGAACACGCCTGAGCGGGCTATTGGTTTTGACAATGATGGTATGCGCCGGGAAATATGGGCGAAGGCGCCGAGCGGCGAGGATGTAGCGAGATTCGACATCTTTTAAAATATGACTAAGGAAATACGGCTCTTCTCCGCTCGCCCTCACTAGTGCCGAGATTGCCTGCTCGATCGAGGATAGGTAGATACAAAGTGGCTCACCATAGGCTTAGCTATCTGGGAGAATTCAGATATGCCTTTAAATCTTCGAACGCCCGGTCTCATTCTTCGTCCCAGTGAAATTTAGTGGCCTTGCGCAAGATTTTGAAAAAAGGAAGGCTCCGGTCGGCGGTTTTGGAGATGAATCTGGATAGAGCAGTTATCTGACCGGTCAAACGCTGCAATTCCCTTGTATTTCTTGGAGGCGGCATGTCTTGCAAAGCTTTCACCTTGCTGGGATTTGCTTCGATGCCCCGCTCGGTTACTATGTACCCCAAGAAATGCCCTCCTTTTACTCCGAACAGGCACTTCTGGGGATTTAGCTTGATTCCATACTTGCGTAGCATCCGGAAGGTTTCCTCCATGTCTTTGAAGAGATCGGCCGCTCGGACGGACTTGATGAGAATGTCGTCCACATAAACTTCCATATTCCGCCCGATCTGCTCTTTAAACACTTTGTTCATCAAGCGTTGATAAGTGGCTCCCGCGTTCTTTAATCTGAACGGCATCACATTATAGCAGTAGGTGCCGTCGGCCGTCACGAAGCTGACTTTTTCTTGATCTTTACGGGCGAGTGGCACCTGATGATAGCCTTGGTAAGCGTCGAGCATACATATTAATTCGCAGCCGGCCGTAGAGTCCACCAGCTGATCTATCTGGGGCAGAGGATAAAAGTCTTTCGGGCAAGCTTTGTTGAGATCCCGGAAATCTATGCATACTCTCCACTTGTTGTCCGGCTTGGAGACTAATACTACGTTAGCCAGCCAGCTCGGGAACTGCACTTCTCGTATATGGCCGGCCTCTAGAAGCTTCTCAACTTCCGCCCGGATGATGGAATTCTGCTCGGCGCTGAAATCCCCTTTTCTCTGCTTTACTGGCCGAGCGTCCGGTCGGACATGTAGCTCGTGCTGCGCTATGCTTGGCGAAATTCCAGGCAGCTCATGCGTCGACCAGACGAAGACATCACAATTTCTCTGGAGGCATTTGATCACTTCCTCCTTCTGGTTGACCTCCAGATCGGACGCAATAAAGGTCGTGGCCTCCGATCGGGTTGGGTGAATCTGCACTTCCTCTTTTTCTTCATAAATTAAAGAGGGTGGCTTTTCAGTGATGGCGTTTACCTCGATCCGGGGCGCCTTCCGAGTGGAATTGGCTTCTGCTCGGACCATCTCGATGTAGCATCGCCGAGCTGCAAGTTGATCTCCCCGTACTTCACCCACTCTATCCTCCACGGGGAACTTGATCTTCTGATAAAAGGTGGAGACGACCGCTTGGAACTCGCTGAGCGCCGGTCGTCCCAAAATGACGTTGTAGGACGAGGGAGAGTCGACCACCACGAAGTTTGCTGTCCTCGTCCTCCTGAGCGGCTCTTCTCCCAGCGAGATAGCCAGCCGGATCTGTCCGACCGGCTGAACTTCGTTACCCGTAAACCCGTACAGGGGGGTTGTCATGGGTAGCAGCTCGGCTTGATCGATTTGTAGCTGATCGAACGCCTTCTTAAATATGATGTTGACTAAGCTTCCTGTGTCAACAAATACGCGATGAATAGTATAATTGGCTATTACCACCTTGATGAGCAGAGCGTCGTCGTGGGGTACTTCCACTCCTTCCAAGTCCCCAGGACCGAAACTGATTTCGGGTCCGCTCGCTCGCTCTTGGCTGCAGCCGACTGCATGGATTTGGAGCTGCCGGACGCTCGCCTTTCTTGCTCGGTTGGAGTCTCCTCCGGTTGGCCCGTCAGCAATAATGTTGATCTCGCCTCGGGAAGTATTGCTTCTATTCTCTTCTTCCCGAGCGGATGGTCGAGACCGTTCTCGTGACTTTCGGCGATTCTCCTGCCTTGGAGAGCGGTGCCGATCGGGCGTCTGTTGCTGTCGCCTATCGGTTCGAGTCCGATCGGTTTCATGAGGCCTTTGTCGCCTGTCAGACGACGGTGATCTACGCCCGCCACTTCGAGGCACAGGATGAGCAATCAAAGGAAGGCTCCGACAATCTCTGGTGTTATGCGTGTCCGTGCGGTGGATTGAGCAGAACATGGGAGTCCATTTCTTCTTTGGCTTGGGTCGTTCGGCTGCTACTTCTTGCACTTGGGACCTCACATGAGAGGAGCGGATTGCTTCGGCCCTCGGTCCTCTTGGCGGTTGATGAGTGGCGTGCTGTTTCCGCTCGGCAGGAGGAGCCCGCTCGGTTGGAGTTTCTTTTTTCCTGGCCGCTTGCGCTTCTTCCACGTTGATGTATTCGTTAGCTCGGTGTAGCATGTGATCATAATCTCAGGGCGGCTTTCAGATGAGCGATCGGAAGAAATCCCCATCCACTAGGCCTTGTGTGAAGGCATTCATCATGGTCTCCGAGGTGGCCATTGGAATATCCATGGCCACTTTGTTGAACCGCTGGATGTAAGCTCGGAGCGATTCACGGGCTTCTTGTTTGATGGCGAACAGACTAACGCTGGTTTTTTGATAGCGCCGACTGCTTGCAAAATGATGGAGGAAGGCCGTTCGGAAGTCCTTGAAGCTTGTGATGGATCCGTCCGGCAGCCTCCGAAACCACCGTTGAGCCGATCCTGAGAGAGTGGTGAGGAAAACCCGGCACTTCACCCCATCTGTGTACTGATGCAGGGTGGCCGTGTTATCAAACTTGCTCAAATGATCATCCGGATCGGTGGTCCCGTTGTATTCGCCGATCATCGGAGGTACGTAATGCTTGGGCAAAGGGTCTCGTAGAATAGCCTCTGAAAATTGGCGATTGATCCGCTCGGGCGATGCGTCCGCTCGAGGGGCTTTCCCTTTTCTGTCATCTCGTTTAGGCATTTCGTCCGAAGAAGCTCCCCGATCTCTATGAGCTGCTGCGGCTTCAGGGGTACAGAATAAGGCTCGATGAAATGCAACGGTGGCCGGCGGTGCTTCCGCTCGACCACGAATCTTGGCGTTGCTTTGCTCGGCCGCTCGGCTGTGGCTTTTCTGTTTTGCTCCACAAGCTTGGCGGCCCTTATCTCGATCAGGCGTCGAGTTCCTCCGTCGGCGTCACCGTGTGTTGTCGTCGGCCCTCGTCCATTGTTTCGTTCGGATGCGGGGGCGTTCCCAGCGGCAAATTGATCTGTCGAATCTTTGAATCAATGGGCCGGGCACGTGGCGCTCCGGCTGCTGGCGTGGACCTTGACGGTAGCCGCGAGCTCCGTGAACACCTGCAATCGGTCGGGAAGGGGTTCGGCGGTGACCCTCGGCGCTCAAGTCGGGTAAGCAAGTGGTGGAAAAAGTAGCTCAAAAGGAGTTCCACGCGTACCCGGAGTATGCGGCTCTTTATATAGAGTGGTGAAAGAGTTCCCACCGTCCGCAAAGCGCGTGCGTGTCGCGACCCATACCTCGGTATGTATGCATCGACTTAGGCGGCGCCATCTTGCTACGGTCAATCACGTCTTGATGGGACGAGAACACCTCGTTGTCGGACTCGGAGTATGGCCTAGCCATAGGGCGTGACGACTATCGAAATGTTCGTCCTTCTCGATACACCACGGTCGGAGACGTCCGTCCGTGGGTACGAAGCGTCGTCCGGGGCCGGCCCTCATCCCTACGGCCGGCGGCACGCCCATCACGTCCCGCCTGTCGTTTGCATTGATATGCTGGGGAGACTTCCGGGCGGGTGCTACGTAAGGACTGTTAGCAGTATGTCACCTTCTCTTAGGCCTTCCGCTCGGCTCTTAGCTATTGTTTCAACTGAGCGTCGGAACCCCGACCCCTGATAGGGCACCTTTTACTGTTGGATGCTCATCGGTCGGCCGATCGGTCTATCCTTTTCTCCCAAGTCCGGTCGGCTCACCCTTCTCCGGTGGACCCCCGGCCCTTTGATCTCCACGTGGCGTTGACCCTTCGCAATGAGGTCCTCTGCCTTGACCACCGGATCAGGTACGTTTTCCTAGGATTAACCAACAGCTATACCTCTCTGGTCTTTCGCTCTGCAGACTTGTACTGATGCTCTGGTCAGCCGCTCTGTAGACCTGCCCTGCAGCTCTGGTCTTCCACTCTGCAGACCTGCGTTGCCTCTCTGATCTGCCGCTCTGGTCTTCCGCTCTGCAGACCTGCGCTGCCTCTCTGATCTACCGCTCTGGTCTTCCGCTCTGCAGACCTGCGCTTCCTCTCTGATCTGCTGCTCTGGTCTGCCACTCTGCAGACCTGCCCTACTGCTCTGGTCTTCCGCACTGCAGCTCTGGTCTGCCGCTCTACAGACCAACCCTGTTGCTATGGTATTTCGCACTGCAGCTCTGTCGTGCCGCTCTGGTCTGCCACTCTGCAGACCTGCCCTGGTCTTCTGCTCTGCTGAATTGATCTTCCGCTCTGCTGACCTGGTCTTCCACTCTCCTGACCTGATCTTCCGCTGTACTGGTCTTCCGCTCTGCAAACCTAGTCTTCCGCTCTGCAGACCTGGTCTTTCGCTCTACATTTTACAGAAATCAGCCCTTACTGGCAGCCTGAGATTATCCGCTCCGGTCATTTCGATTGTAAGTTGAATTTAATTCAGTGTAGCTTAAATTCAACTAATACCCATAAATCTCCAACATTAGATTGTTTGTGTCCAACAATCTTGAAACAGACTTGACTCTATTGAGATGGCCACGGAACGGAATGTTGAGGTGCAACAGACTCAACACGTGCAGGCCCCCTCCGCCCCGATTGGAACTGTGCCAATCAACCACAGGGAAAAGCTAGAGAAGTTTAGTGGACTGAACTTCAAGAGGTGACACTAGAAGATGCTCTTCTACCTGACCACGCTCAACCTGGCTCGGTTCTTGACCGAGGACTCTCCCAAGCGAGCTGAGGATGCTGATGTTGGTGCAACATCCCTCAGGTCAAGGTTGACCTGGTTAACCAAGCTGAGTCTTGGTTTGGGTTTAGATGTTTGACAATAAGATATTGATCGAAGAAGAGTCAAGTAGGTCAAGGTTGACCGGATACTTGACTGGGAAGTCCTAACTGGCATGTTAGGCAGGTGAAAATCCTGGTGAGTGAAGCCGGTGAAAGTATGAGTGGAGATGAAAGGATAGTGAGTGAGCGTGATGAAGTTCAAGTAGAGTGAAGCTGGAAGATGGAAAACCCTAGTGAGTGAAGCTAGGTGAAAGTCACAGTGAGTGAAGCAGACAGAGGGAATCCAGATGGGATGATCGGACATCTGTGGGGGAAGTCAAGTAGGTCAAAGGATTGTTGGATGGATACTTGGCAAGGAAAATCCAGATGGATCAAGGATGATCGGACATCGGTGTTGGGAAGTCCAAGTAGGTCGAGGGTGACCGGATGCTTGGCACGACGAGAAAAGTCAAGTGGGTCAAAGGATTGTGGGACACTTGGTGCGAGTCTGGCGGTCAAGGGGTGACGGATGCTGGGCATGATGTACCAACAGGTCAAGGTTGACAGGATGTTGGTTAGGAGGTTTGGGACTTGGTTTGGGCAAAACCAAGTCTTGGATCGATCCGTGGATCGATCCGGTGTGATCGATCGGTGGATCGATCCGATTCTTCTCAAGGAAAGCTTGGATCGATCCGTGGATCGATCCGAGGTCCCGATCGATCGGCCGATCGATCGGGATCTGCTCCGCGCGATAAGCGCCGGATCGATCCGTGGATCGATCCAGAGCCTTCTGAATGAGCCGCGGATCGATCGTGGATCGATCCAAAGCCTCCGATCGATTAGGATCCGACGGGATCCGACCGTTGCGTCGGGTTTAAAGCCGCAGGCGAGCGTGGTCTTCGATATCTCTTTACGAGCTCTTCTCGATTCATTCCAGCTCCTCCACAGCTCTCTAACACGTGATCGCCGGTTCTTGAAGGTTCTTGGAGGCTTTCCAAGTCAAGCGGATCTATTGCAAGAGGAAGAAGTTAGGGTTAGGGTTTTCTTGCACATCTTGTAAGCTTTTGCTTAACTTGTATTTCCTTTCTTCTTCTTGTATTAAGAGTGTTGTAGGGCTTCTCCGCTTGGTAGTTACCATAAAGGAGTGTTATTCATAGTGGAGGGTGTGTGCGTTGGTGCGGATCCTTGGATTAGTCACCTCTTGTGAGGTGGATACCAAGTAAAATCCTAGTGTTAGCGTGGTTGTATTTGTTTACGTATTTCCATTGCATATCCAAGAAGAAACAAGCAGCGCAGCAGAAACAACAGCGACGAGCTATTCACCCCCTCTAGCTACTTTTGGTCCTAACAAGTGGTATCGAGCAAGGCCGCTCTTCACGGAATCATCGCCGGAAGGGTCAAGCATATCAAGAAAAGCTAGAGGGTGAAGAAGTTGGAGCAAATTCTTCAAGTTCAAGATTTTATCAAGCTCAACTTCAAGATGCAATTCCAAGATGGACTTGGATTTGACACAAGGTGGCTCCACCATACACATCCACAAGCTTGATTCTTGGAAATCAAGAATCGAAACCTTTCTTATGATGGAGATAGAGCAATGGTTTGCTCTAATGGAAGGCTTCAAGCTCCAACAAACTCCAAGGCAAGCTTCTCAAGAAAAGCAAATGGAGCTCGGAGAAAATCCAAAGGTGCGAGATGAAAAGTGACCAAGCTTTTGGTCAATTTATTGCCAAGCACCATCCTTTAAAATTGGAGAATTTGAAGATGCAAAGGACTTATGGAGCAAATTGGCAAGCTTCATGAAGAGATCCCTCCACTGTACAAGAGCAAGAAGAATCCGGAGAGGGTGACTCTTTGGAGCAAGACCAAGAGGAGGATTCCGAGGTTGAGAGATGCTCAACCTAAGAAGAAATCCAAGAAGCTTCATCCTCGAGGGAATGCAACGAAGGAACAAGGAGGAGCATACTCCTTGTTTCATATTCAAGATGATGAAGCCTCCACCTCTAGGATTGAGGGAGCAATCCTTGGTGACACGGATCAAGAAGAAGGAGAAGCTTCTACATCCGGGTCAAGAGAAGAAGAGGAGGAAGAAGCTTATACCTCCACAAGTCAAGAAAAATCAAATGGAGGAGAATCAAGGTCCGATCAAGAGGAAGCTTCTACCTCCGGATCCAAAGGAAAAGATGCCACCCCTACAAGCAAAGGTATAAATATTTCAATTAATAATAAAAATCATATTATATGCTTTGAATGTAGGGAACATGGGCACTACAAGAGCAAGTGCCCTAAATTAGCCAAGAAGAAGGGCCAAGTGGCACAAAAGGGCAAGGTGAAGCCCAAGGAGACCATCCCCAACACAAAGAAGAGCAAGGAGCATATTATATGCTTCTCTTGCAATCAAAAGGGGCATTACCGGAGTCAATGCCTCAAGGGGAAGAAGATGGTCAAGGCTCAAGGAGGCATTAGTCAAGGGGGAGCCTCCAAGGTAAAGAAGAAGGTAACATTTATTGAGCCTACTCCTTTACATTATGGTAAAAAGCATGATAGTTCTAATTTTTATCATTTTAATGCGATTTACCATAAGAATAGGAAGCATGAGGGCTTTAAGGAAAAGCATGTGGCCCTACATGCCAAAACTACTACACCTAAGGCTAGGAATGTAGGTAAAAGTTTAGGCAAGAACTCTAAGGATTGTAGCTATAAGCCTAGAAACAAAAATGCTCATGGACTTAATGAAAAACCAAATTCTAAGGATTTAATGATAGAAAATCAAGTCTTGAGATCAAGACTTGATAAAATGGAAAAGACCCTAAAAAGGATGGAAAATATCCTAAAAGGGCAAAATGAGCAAAACCTAGGGCTAGGAAAGTCAAAGCCATCAAATAGCCATAGAGGTTTGGGATACAAACCAAAGGCTAAGAAGGATGTGCCTAGTTATTGTTGGTTGCTACTCGGAAAGCCTATAGGTTCCATTGTACAAAAATTTTGTACAAAGGTCTGAACCTTTTCCTAGCTACCATGTGTTCTTTTAAATTAAATTTTGGATCTCCTGCGGAACTTAACACGTTTGATCCAAAACTTAATCTATTTGTTCTTTTAGGTTTTGACTTGGATCTCCTGCGGAACTTAACACGTTCGACCCAAGTCTCCTTAAGTTATTAATTCCATTAAATATCAATTTCCATAAAAGGTTCCCAGTACTGACGTGGCGAGGCACATGGCCTTCTTGGATATGGGAGCAACCACCACCGACTAGACAAAACCTTTAATAGAAAGCTAATATTTAATTTCCTAAAATAACTTTAGGTTAACCAAAGAGAACAATCAAATCACAAGGAAAAGAAAGAAACAAAAGAACACAACTTCGAAAAAAACATATTCGAAATACTAGAACGTAAGCCTCTTGTATTTGGTATTATTTCCATAAATAACTAGCATGATGCGGAAATAGAAATTACTAGTTATACCTTGTAGAAAAAAAAAACCTCTTGATCTTCTACCGTATTCCTCTTCTAACCTCGGACGTTGTGTGGGCAACGATCTTCCAAGATGAGAAACCACCTTCTTCTCCTCCAAGCAAGGTTCGGCCACAAAAGAAAAGCTTTACCAAGGAGAAAAACCAAAGCTCCAAGAGATGCTAGCTTTCTCTCCTTCTTCTTCTTCTTCTCCGAGTAGTATCCGGCCACCACAAGAACTCCAAGGGAGAGGGAGAGGTTCGGCCACCACAAGAGGAAGAGAAGGAGATGATGGCCGGCCACACCAAGGAACAAAAGAGGGAGAGGAATAATAGATGTTGTATCTTGTGAAGGCACCCTCACCCCTTCTTTTATATTCCTTGGCCTAGGTAAATTAGGAAATTTAATTACAACAAATTTTCCTTAATTTCCTTGACATGATTTAATTGAGAAAAATAAAATAATATTTCCCCAATTAAACAATGATGGCGGCCACATCAAGAGGAAACAAATTGGACAAGTTTTAATCAACAATTAAAACTTTCCTTATTTGTTTCCAGAAATTTTAAAAATAAAATTTCTCTTTAAAATCTCTTCATGGTTAATAAAAGGAAATATCTATAATTTTAATTTTATTAACATGTGAATAATTTTAAAGAGAAAATAAAAACTCTCCAATCTACAAATAAGGAAAGAGATCTAATCTCTTTCTTTAATCTTTTGTAAAACTTTTACAAGAGAGATATTTTAATTTTAATTCTCTTTAAAATATATCTTCCACATAATAATAAAATCTAAAATTAAATTTCTTTTTATTTAATTATGGCCCTACTAGCTTGGGTTCAAGCTAGGGCCACCCTAAACAAACTTAGGCGGCCCTAGCTTGGTTCCCAAGCTAGCTTGGCCGGCCCTTTAGGTGGGTATAAAGGTGGGTATATGTGGGTATAGTACTCTATAAATAAGAGGCTACGATAGGGATGAGAGGAGGAATTGGTTTTGGTATCCCGATAAAATTAAGCATCGTTCGCCCAGAACACACAACTTAATTTTATCAATGATAATTCATTCCACTAGAGAACTATCATTGAACTACCGCACCAATCCCAAATTACATTTTGGGCTCCTTCTTATTATGAGTGTGTTAGTCTCACGTGTTTAAGATATCGAATGTCCACTAATTAAGTGAGTTACGACAACTCATTTAATTAATATCTAAGTCCAAGAGTAGTACCACTCAACCTTATTATCATGTCGGACTAAGTCCACCTGAGGGTTTAACATGACAATCTTTATGAGCTCCTCTTGAGGACATTATCAACCTAGTATCACTAGGACACGGTTTCCTTCTATAATCAACAACACACACTATGAGTGATACCATTTCCCAATTTATCGGGTTTATTGATTCATCGAACTAAATTTCACCCATTGATAAATTAAAGAAATAAATATCAAACATATGTGCTTGTTATTATATTAGGATTAAAGGCACACTTCCATAATAAGCGAGGTCTTTGTTCCTTTATAAAGTCGGTATAAAAGGCGACCTCAAATGGTCCTACTCAATACACTCACAGTGTACTAGTGTAATTATATAGTCAAGATAAACTAATACCTAATTACACTACGACTTTCTAATGGTTTGTTCCTTTCCATTACGGTCGTGAGCTCTGTTTATAATTTATAAAGTGATAACATCATCTTCTGTATGTGACACCACATACTATGTTATCTATAATATAAATTAAATGAACAACTACAAACAAATGTAGATAATTAGACCAAATGTGATTCTTTATTCATAATGAATGTTTACAAAGCTTAGGCTCTCAGTATACACTCCAACAATCTCCCACTTATACTAATGACTAAGCTGCCATATCTTCTATCTCATTCCCTCCACATGCCGATCGAAAGCTTTCGTAGGAAGGGCCTTAGTGAAAGGATCTGCCAGGTTATCCGCTGATGCAATCTTGGCGATGACAACTTCTCCTCGCTTCACGATATCTCTTATCAAGTGGTACTTGCGCTCTATATGTTTACTTGCCTTAGGGGCTCGTGGTTCCTTCGAGTTTGCATTGCACTGTTATTATCACAATAAATTGTGATGATTTTGGGCAAACCGGAATCACATCTAAGTCCATTAGAAAGTTCCTGAGCCATCTGCTTCTTTAGCTGCCTCGCTGCTACATACTCGACTTCCATGGTTGAGTCCGAAAATTTCTGCTTAACACTCCTCCATGAAATGGCTCCACCTCTAAAGTAAACACATAGCACGATGTAGACTTCTTGTTATCCCTATCGATTGGAAATCGAATCAGTGTAACCCACGGGGAGCAAATCATACCTTGGTAAACTAGCATATAATCCTAGTCCTTCTCGGTACTTTAATATATGCTTCTACAGATCAATGTCCTTGTCCGAGGTTACTACGATGTCTGTGACCATGCCTCGGTAAAGCAGATGTCGGTCTCGTACATAGCATTGCATACATTAGGCTTCTCACAAGGAACCGCTTTCATGTCCTCTATCTCTTTTGATGTCTTTGGAGACATCTCTTTAGATAGAGCTACTCCATGTCTAAAGGTAAGAAACCTTTCTTGGAGTCTTGCATGCTAAAACGAGCAAGGATTGTATCTATATATAAAGCTTGGGATAGACACAACATTCTTTTCTTGCGATCCCTTATAACTTTGATCCCGAGAATGTGTGCACATTCTCCTAAGTCCTATATATCAAATTGTTTGGACAACCATACCCTTACGTCCGATAATACCTTGACATTGTTGCCAATTAACAAAATATCATCTACGTATAGTACAAGAAATACCACCACGTTTTCGTTACACTTCTTGTATACACAAGACTCATCTGGACACTGAATAAATCCATACGACTGGATTACTTCATTAAACCGGATGTTCCAAGACCTTGAAGCTTGCTTCAGTCCATAAATAGACCGATTGAGCTTACATACTATATGTTATTTGCCCTTTGCAATAAACCCCTCTGGTTGCTTCATATGGATGTTTTCTTCAAGACTTCCATTAAGGAAAGCTGTCTTGACATCCATTTGCCAAATCTCATAATCCATATGAGCAGCAATAGATAAGAGTATTCGGATAGACTTAAGCATAGCTACTAGAGAAAAAGTTTCCTCATAATTGATTCCCTCTTTATGAGTGTACCCTTTACAACAAGCCTAGCTTTGAAGGTTTCTACCTTCCATCATCCCTCTTTTCCTTTTGTAAATCCACTTGCATCCAACGGCTTTTACACCATCGGTGGTTCTACTCAGACCTTATTAGAGTACATGGACTCTATTTAATTCATTGCCTTTTGCCAAGATCTTGTATCTATATCTTGGAGTGCTTCATCATATGAGGGGATCGGGTTCATGTTTACCAGGATCAAGTCGAAGACTCTCCCAAAACATGAATCTTTCAGGTGCATTATAACCCTCCCACTACGACGAGGCACTCATGTGTGTATCACGTGTTGCGGTCTCTTGTGGTACTTCATCTTGTCTTGTTGACTGAAGTAGACATGTCCTCTCTAAGTTCTTCTAAAACAACTTTACTCTGGGCTTGTGATCCATTATATAGTCTTCTTCTAAAAGCGGGCATTGGTGCTAACAATGACCTTCGGTCTTTAGGACTATAAAATAAACCACCTTTCGTTCCTTTGGGATATCCTACAAACATGAACTTACATGCGAGATTCTAACTTATCGAGTCTGGTTTGACACATGTTTGGACTACCCCATATCGAATATGTCTTAGGCGGGTTTTAGCCATTCCACAATTCTATGGGTGTAGAAGAAACTGATTTAGAAGGTACTAAGTTCGAGCGATATCTTCTTTGTTTCGTATCATACCAGGTAATTTCGAATAACTCATCATTGATCTAACCATCTCCATAAGAGTCCTATTCCTTCGTTACGCTACACCATTCTATTGGGGTGTTCAGTGCGAACAATTGGGATTGAATCCCGGCCTCGATAAGTAATTCCTAAACTCTCCTAAGAGGTATTCGCCACCGCGTCGTAGTGTCTTGATACTTTACCTAGTCGTTTCTCCACATGACCTTGTATTCTTTGAACTTATCAAAGCACTCGGACTTAGGCGCATTAGGTAAATGTATCCATATCTTGAATAATCGTCTATGAAAGAGACAAAATATTCAAAACCTCCTCTTGCCCGGACAGACATAGGACCACATAAATCGAGTGAACCAACTCTAACACTTCTTTGGCTCTATACCCCTTGGCCTTGAGCGGCCTCTTGGTCATTTACCTTCTAAGCAAGATTCACAAGTTGGAAAATTTTCCAACTCTAATGAACCAAAGTCCATCGGCTATAAGCCTCTGAATCCTACTTAAGTTAATATGACCAAGCCTTAGATGCCAAAGATATGCTTGGTTCATTTACGAAGGTTCTTTTCTCTTATTAGAATTAGAAGATGAATTATAAATTTCCATGTTTTGCTTTGTGGAAGAATTTGGATTTAAAATATACAAATTGCCAACTAATGCACGAGCAGATAATCACTTTATTTCTTTTAATAACTACATCGTTCTTGAAAGAAGCTGAATATCCATCTAAAAGCAGTTTAGAAACTGAAATTAAATTCTTTCTAAAAGCGGGTACATAAAGACAATTTCTTAAACCAAATTTCTATTTCTACTAAAAGATAAGTAGGCGTCTCCCACTAGTTGCCACCTTAGTAGCATTGCCCATGTGACGATAATCTCCCCTTGAGATAGTCGTCGGGTTTCTGGAACCCCATGAAATTGCGGACATGATCGATGGCTCCGTATCTACACAGGTCTTTGGTAGATACCGCTAAACATGTTTCAACAACTAGAGTATGAGATATACCTTTGTTTTGGTTCTTACGAGGACAGTCCGATGTCCTGACTGCTTGCAGATGAAGCACTTGCCCTTGACTTCTTCATTCCACTTTAAATCCCGTACTCGAGATTTATTCACTTTCTTTCTTGAACCGGTTTGTTTCTTCTTCTTCTTACCTTTGGTTTAGAAGTAGAACCATTTCGACATAGTGAATTTGAGCATTGTGACGAAATAACCCTTCTGCTGAAGTTACATCGGTAGTTCCCCTAATGAATAAATCCTTTTATTCATATTATAATGCGGAGCTGCTCAAAACTTCTAGGTAGGGTTTGGAGGATCATATCGATCTGGGTTTCCCCATCAATTTCTCCTCCAAGGATCCGTATTTCGTTCGGATAAGCCATCATGTTTAGGATATGATCCCTTACGGTACCCTCTTGCATGGTGGTTGTCATTATCTTTCTCATAGCTTCTTGTCTAGAAGCCCTATCACGATGACCAAAGAGTTCCTTGAGATTGTTCATAATATCATAATGGTAAATCTTAATCTTGATGTTGCAATACATTTGACATTGAAGCAAAATGTAACACCGCGCCATCTCATAGCTTTTACCCATTTCCTATGATATTCAATCTCCTCTTGGGTAGATTCACCAGGGTGCATCAGGCAATGCTCGGTCAAGACAAATTTATAGCTTTCAGAAGTAAGAACAATATCCGGGTTTCTTTTCCAATCTATGTAATTTGGTCCAGTAAGTCTATTTTGTTGAAGTATGATGGACAGTGGGTTGAAAGTCATCCTAAGAATCACAAATAACTTTTGGTCGAACTCTAAATTTAGAATAATATTGATTCCTCAAACAATACTATTTTAAATTAACCAACACCTTAAACCACCGTGAATTTTTACCACGTTAGTGTGGACGTATACAAATTCAACATTTGTAAAGGAGGGTTTTAACCCATTAATTTTATTATCTTGTCAACCTAACTTTTGACAAATAAAATTAATAGTTGGTATATTTTGGTCACACAAATAATAGCAGTGACTCCGTTGGGAGGATACTATTAGATGTGTCTAAGTGTACACCATTACTTGACACTAAGTCCATTAATAAGATTATGCCCTTCCGTTGGGAAGATCACACGCTCTTAATTAACTTCCTATAGTCATCCATAAATGGAAGTCTGTTCTAGTGATCCATGAACAAGCTCATCCGTTATGGAGGCACTTAGAGCCGCAAGCTCGTTTGCATCACTTACAAACCCGGTAATGGAGACCATGGGATTTACTTAAAATCCCTCTCCCATAGTTATTTATAAATGAGGAATTTTAACTATGCTAGCCTACTAAACTTGTAAACTAACATGCACACGACAATATAAAAGCAATAAATAGAAAATCTAATTTTCAACTATTATGGCTTTTATCTTTAATTGTCCTCCGTGTGTTGTCATCCAAAGCTGTTGCCATATTTGGCCATCGCCACCGGGTCTAACTGTCGCATCCATCTTGCTCCGAGTTCCGCTGCGCCTCTGGGCCTTAGAAGGTTCCACGCTTTGCAAGATTCGATCCGCGACAGAAATTGAATTTTACATTTTGAGCCTATATTCCATAAAAGAAAGGTACAGGTATCTGGATCAAAAATAAAAGCCTAATAAAACTAAATACAGCTCTGCTGTATTTTAATACAATCATGCACACATATAAATTGCCCTTGACATGTCCAAGGTCCAATCACACACATAATTAACTAAAAGCCATAATAGTTGGATCCTGCATCCATAGAGTTAGCACATCCTACTATTAACCTGCCTAAATTATGTATGACATGTGCATAATTAAACTAAATACCAAATACACAGAGGCAAACCCTAGCTCGATACCAATTGTTGGTTGCTACTCGGAAGCCTATAGGTTCCATTGTGCAAAAATTTTGTACAAAGTCTGAACCTTTCCTAGCTACCATGTGTTCTTTAAATTAAATTTTGGATCTCTGCGGAACTTAACACGTTTGATCAAAACTTAATCTATTGTTCTTTTAGGTTTTGACTTGGATCTCTGCGGAACTTAACACGTTCGACCCAAGTCTCCTTAAGTTATTAATTCCATTAAATATCAATTTCCATAAAAGGTTCCCAGTCTTGACGTGGCGAGGCACATGGCCTTCTTGGATATGGGAGCAACCACCACCGACTAGACAAAACCTTTAATAGAAAGCTAATATTTAATTTCCTAAAATAACTTTAGGTTAACCAAAGAGAACAATCAAATCACAAGGAAAAGAAAGAAACAAAAGAACACAACATCGAAAAACATATTCGAAATACTAGAATGTAAGCCTCTTGTATTTGGTATTATTTCCATAAATAACTAGCATGATGCGGAAATAGAAATTACTAGTTATACCTTGTAGAAAAAACCTCTTGATCTTCTACCGTATTCCTCTTCTAACCTCGGACGTTGTGTGGGCAACGATCTTCCAAGATGAGAAACCACCAACCACCTTCTTCTCCTCCAAGCAAGGTTCGGCCACAAAGGAAACTTCACCAAGGAGGAAAAACAAAATACTAACCAAGCTCCAAGAGATGCTAGCTTTCTCTCCTTCTTCTTCTTCTTCTCCGAGTAGTATCCGGCCACCACAAGAACTCCAAGGGAGAGGGAGAGGTTCGGCCACCACAAGAGGAAGAGAAGGAGATGATGGCCGGCCACACCAAGGAGCAAAAGAGAGGAATAATAGATGTTGTATCTTGTGAAGGCACCCTCACCCTTCTTTTATATTCCTTGGCCTAGGTAAATTAGGAAATTTAATTACAACAAATTTTCCTTAATTTCCTTGACATGATTTAATTGAGAAAATAAAATAATATTTCCAATTAAACAATGATGGCGGCCACATCAAGAGAAACAAATTGGACAAGTTTTAATCAACAATTAAAACTTTCCTTATTTGTTCCGAAATTTAAAAATAAAATTTCTCTTTAAAATCTCTTCATGGTTAATAAAAGGAAATATCTATAATTTTAATTTTATTAACATGTGAATAATTTTAAAGAGAAAATAAAAACTCTCCAATCTACAAATAAGGAAAGAGATCTAATCTCTTTCTTTAATCTTTTGTAAAACTTTTACAAGAGAGATATTTTAATTTTAATTCTCTTTAAAATATATCTTCCACATAATAATAAAATCTAAAATTAAATTTCTTTTTTATTTAATTATGGCGGCCCTACTAGCTTGGGTTCAAGCTAGGGCCAGCCACCATAACCAACTTAGGCCGGCCTTAGCTTGGTCCCCAAGCTAGCTTGGCCCCACCTTAGGTGGGTATAAAGGTGGGTATATGTGGGTATAGTACTCTATAAATAAGAGGCTACGATAGGGAATGAGAGGAGGAATTGGTTTTGGTATCCGATAAAATTAAGCATCCGTGTTCGCCCCGAACACACTAATTTTATCAATGATAATTCATTCCACTAGAGAACTATCATTGAACTACGCACCAATCCCAAATTACATTTTGGGCTCCTTCTTATTATGAGTGTGTTAGTCTCTGTGTTTAAGATATCGAATGTCCACTAATTAAGTGAGTTCTTGACAACTCATTTAATTAATATCTAAGTCAAGTAGTACCACTCAACCTTATTATCATGTCGGACTAAGTCCACTGCGAGGGTTTAACATGACAATCTTTATGAGCTCCTCTTGAGGACATTATCAACCTAGTATCACTAGGACACGGTTTCCTTCTATAATCAACAACACACACTATGAGTGATACCATTTCCCAATTTATCGGGTTTATTGATTCATCGAACTAAATCTCACCCATTGATAAATTAAAGAAATAAATATCAAACATATGTGCTTGTTATTATATTAGGATTAAGAGCACACACTTCCATAATAACTGAGGTCTTTGTTCCTTTATAAAGTCAGTATAAAAGGAACGACCTCAAATGGTCCTACTCAATACACTCTGAGTGTACTAGTGTAATTATATAGTCAAGATAAACTAATACCTAATTACACTACGACTTTCTAATGGTTTGTTCCTTTCCATTCTGGTCGTGAGCTACTGTTTATAATTTATAAGGTACTGATAACATCATCTTCTGTATGTGACACCACATACTATGTTATCTACAATATAAATTAAATGAACAACTACAAACAAATGTAGATAATTAGACCAAATGTGATTCTTTATTCATAATGAATGTTTACAAAGCTTAGGCTCTCAGTATACACTCCAACAGTTATCATAGGGTTCCATATAGTTATGGAACAAACCCTAGGTTTAGTTGTCAAGTCAAGAATACTAGGGAAGTCATCCCTAAGAGTATTTCTGCAACCAAAGTGACTAAGACTTCTAAGAAGTCTAAGAAAGTCACTAACAAGGTCACAAGGGAGGCTATCCCTAGGGTTGACCTAGAAAATGTGACCAAAGCTTCTAAGAAGCCCAACAAGGTCACTAGGAAGGTATCTAGGGAAGTTATCCCTAGTGAGTACCTAGAGCATCCAAGGAGCACCAATAGGTGTTGGGTTCCTAGGAGCATCTTCTCTACCCCATAAATGGGTTAGAGAGTGTCAACTCGGTAGTTAACCCAACTTTGAGGAAATTGACACTCAAGGAGCATTTTCAAGGTTTTTGTTAACCTTTGAAAATGAAATGAAACTATTATTTACTCCTTGAAAGAGTAAAATGTGCCTAGTGGTGAAAAGTTGATTTTAATCTTAAAAGGCACATATTGGGAAATTCATAAGAGCTACCAAGTTGGGATTTTGGTATGTTCTTAGGAAATTTAAGGCAATCCGGGCCTTAACTTTAAAGTGCTACTCTTGTGGAAAAATGAAATATGCCAACATTTGAGGAATATGCTTAATTTCAATTGGCATAAATTAATCAAGGGAATTAGAAATGCCAATTTAGGTTTTGGCGTTTTCTTGACGCACTTAAGGGCAATCTAGTTTTAAGTTGTAAGTTTAGCTAAGGTTTAAGGATACTTAGATAGCTAATCTAGGTATATTTTATTTATGCTAAATCTTGCCATGATTGTTTGCCCATCATATGCCATGACATCATGTCTACTTTTGCATTCATGACTTATTATGAAAAATACAAAAATACCATGTCATGTCATGTATACATCATGTAGTTATAGGAATATTTCTTTTGAAAGTTATTTTATTTTGATGTATGCCATAACATTATCATGCATTAGTTTAATTCCTTGTAATTAAGGACAAAAGGCATTTAACAACAATTATTAACAAGTGACATCCTTGGTGGATGTCTAGTTTATATCTAAAATGCCTAGATAGATATGCATGATCCCTAGAATAGGGCAAAACCAAAATCTTACATCTCACAAGGACTATAAGATGACTTGTATGTGTTTTAGTGCACATTAGATACAAGTGAGATGTTAGGAAGATGAACAAAACTCAAGATGTTGATTTAGTGCATTCTTTTGAGTTTTAGGTTCATCAAAACACATAGTTATGTGTTTTCCTATCATTGGGAAAGCTAATGTACAAGTCATGTGCATTAAGCCCAAGGAACATGGTGGGATATTGGTTTTGAAAATGTTTTCAAAATGATTTTGGAAAACATTGGTGAAGGCTATCTTTTGATAGTAATCACCATTGAATAGTTAGACACAAACTTGAAGAAAACAATACAGTTTTTGCAAGTTTTCAAGTTTGTGTCAATCTTTGAAAATATGATGTATTTTCATAGAAAACTATTTTTCCTTGATAGTATATACCCTAAACAAAGTCTACACAAAATTTCATGATTTTTGGATTTTTGTAGAATTTTCTAGGGGTTTCTGAAGTTGACTGAAATGGAATTTCAGCAACTATCGAGCTCGATCGATCCATGGATCGATTGGGTGCCTAATCGATCCGTGGATCGATTCGAAAACATTTCCGCGAGCATAAGCTCGCTGGATCGATCAGCCGATCGATCCGGTGTCTAATCGATCGGTGGATCGATTGAGGAGAATCGATTGGAACTCAACTCCAATCGATCCAAGTTGCGATTTTGGCTTGGAAGGCTGATTTGACATCTTTGAACCGATTTTAGTCTAGGTAACCATTCCAAACCCATAAAATACATTTGTATACATAAAAGGGTGTTTTCATGTGAAAACAAGGATGGATTAGTTAAGGAAGACTAAGCTGAAGTTTAGGTTGAGGTTTGTTTCAAATTTTGAATATTTGAACCTCAAAACTTCTAAAATTGGTTTTCCTAATGGTTTAGGGATTCTAAGTCATTGTTGGTGCAATGAAAGATGTCTTTAGGGGAGGGACTCTTTAAAGACATGAAAATTATTTTCATGAACCTTGGAAGGTGGTTAAC